>NW_026960607.1:3021250-3323125 GCF_021018805.1 Prinia subflava
CGACACGCCCAGAGGGTGTTGTAGACTGCTGCCCAAACCACGCCCCCTCCTGGAAGGTGGTCATCTTGGAGCTCTGGTTCCCACACCCCTCCCATCGGTTCCCACACCCCTCCCACTGGTTCCCACACCCCTCCCACTAGTTCCCACGCCCCTCCTCCTTTTGCCCTGAGTTTTCCTAGTTTGCTGAGCGTTCATACTAAAGCAGAAGTGTGCAGCTTCTCATGCTCGTAAATGTAAACACAAGATCGTGTTTTGTAAATACTGCCCTTGTTATGGATTCCTTCTCCAAGAGAAGGGGAGGTTGAATGACAGCCTCCTTGACCAATGTGGGTGAGAGGTGGAACAACGACCCTCCAATCCATGGTCACCTTGTGAGAGGTATATAATAGGAATAATAAATAAAGGTAGGCTCTCCTGCCTGCTGCTCTGTTGAAGCCAGACATCTGTCTCCTGAGTGTCCTTATCTAGCTAGGCTCGCGGTGATATCCTCCCTGTTCCCATTATAGAAACCAGGAAGATGAGGGGCAGGAGCCTGAAACCCAGGATCCAGTCCCAATTCCAACACTTGCCCCGATCACATTTAAATGAGCCAGGGGAGGCCAAGCCCCTCATCCCAATTGGCACCCCTTCTCTCAATCTATTGTCAAAGACCTCTCTGAAGCCCACAAAGAATATGGTAGGGCAAGTCCCTACTTTTAGGGACTTCTCGCTGCTGATCTAGCAGGTGTGGTGACAGTCCCAGATGACATCGAACAGTTGTTCTCCTGCCTCGTGACATCCACAGAGTATAAACTCTGGGAAGGGTCACGGAGGCAGCTGCCCAAGGATGCCCTCCCCAATTTGCTCTTGAACCCAGACACAGCAGTGGATGAACAGGGCTATGCCCTGACCCTAGAACATCTTTGTGGTGAGGGACAATGGTTCACTGCCCCAGCACAAGCTGCCACCATTCCTGTCCCAGTCCTTGAAATACTGAAACAATTAGCAGGCAAGGCTTTCTTCAGTCTGCAGCCACATGGTCCCCTTCCACCTTATACACAAATTTGACAAGGGCTGTTGGAATCCTTCGTAGACTTTGTAGAGAGGCTCACACGAGCCATTGAAATCCAACTTAGAACATGCCAGGGAGGGAATAATAGAGGAGATTGCCTTTATTAATGCAAATGATGCCTGCTGTGCTGAAATCCTCAGTCTTCCTCTAGACCCCCCTCGGACCTTGATAATTATGTTACTCTTGGGTTTAACCCCCCCGAGATTAGGGTGATAAAATGTCTCTGCCCTTTGAGAACTTGTGAGCGGACGCAAAGAAACACACGGAGTCTTCAGGTTTCTCGTTTTCAAGGTCTTGCTCTTTGTTTATTATTTCTTATCTCTCAAGCTCTTCTCGTGCCCTGCAGAGCTCCGTGCTGCCGCATGGTCCCTCGTTGACTCCTCCTGTCTGAGAGGGTCTTGACCTCTTTATACTAAATATTACGTTTCTATTATTTATATTTAATTACCAATACCTAACGCCCATACTAAACAAGTCATATCTACTTTAACCCTATCCAAACGTGCCACCTTCACAGCAGAAATGTTGGACAAGAAGAAGAAGCAGGAGGACAGGACCACGCCCTGAATCCTCCATTTTGTCTTCTCAAGTCCACACAACCAAAAAATTCATGCACCCTCAGTGATAAGTTAACTACTATCTATTTCACACCTCGGTGACTTGCAATTCCTCCTGCAATGTAGGTAGTCTCTCCCATGGACTAAAGTCAAAGCCTGTGTCTCCCTGGGCTCTGTGCCAAGGTCTACAACCCCCTGTACATATCCCAGACCCCCCTGTACATGTTCCAAACCCCCCTGCCTGGGTCGCAGACCCCTTTGACAGGGTCCCTAACCCTCTAGGGTGACCAGAGGGATACCCTGGACTCCAACATCTCCCCCTCCTATTTGCACCAGAAACACCTCTTTGGCAACTTTGTTCATGGCCCCTTGTATGCAGCAAAGCACACACAGCACAAGCAGGAGAAAAATTACAAGTCCTAACAATACATACATAGCTACTTTTAAAATTGTCTTCCACAACAGTGAAAGATCAAAAAAATCAAATGCATCATCCAGCCATGATCCTGTCACATCTCTCAACTTGTCTACGCTTTCCCGCAATTGCCTTATGTTTTCATTAATGGATTTGGAATGATCTGACAGATTCATGCAGAACATCCCTTCAAATTCTTCACACCCATGCCCATGTGCAAGGAACAGATAATCGATCGCTGCCCTGTTCTGGATACTTACTCATCTTACACTGTCAACGTCAGTTAACATGTCACTCAGTGCAAGAGAGGTGGTACGGGCATGCTTGCTCAGCCAACAACCCAATTGATTCAACTGTATCAAGGCTACTCCTGATGCTGTTTGCGGTGAGAATATCGCCACCCCCGATTCTTTGAGCCTTGGTCCATGTGTGAATGTTGTTATCACAGTTTGGATCATATTTCTGAACTGGTCTTTTCATTCTACGTTTCTGCTCTTTTAAGGATGTCATGTTGGGTGTCAGCAGTGAAAGCCTTCCAATGCTGCATGGACCACCTTTGACATTTGCAGGAATTACAGGCCAAACCCTGTCTCCGCAAATGAAAAAGAATCCTCTTGGCAATTGTGCTGGAACATGGTTGGATGGTTTGGTCAACACTTTAATGTAATTACACCAAGTTGACACATTTTTATAAATTATGTTGTTTGGAGTGATGTCTGTCATTTTGTTTTTCGCCACTCCAGAAAAGCCAAATTGTACACAAAAACTTATTTTGACTGATCCAAGAATTTCCAATTCCTGAGGTTCAAAAGGAGCCACAGGAAGGAATTTCGTCCAAACATCCCATCTGTCTACTGGATTTGCATTAAACTTTGAGATGGTTGGAGGGATGTTCTCTGGGACGGGCCATTTTTCCACTGGCAGTCCTACCAAACATGTTGAGAAAGGTTTCTTTGGTCTTGAGTGTGTCAAACACATGGTGTCCAACCCCGATGCATTGGCCAGTCTCCCAAACATTCTCTCTTGGTTGAACCATGGGCAAGACTTCTGCTTTGCCCATGGCAACCAATGAGAAAATGAGGTACAAGTGTGTTACTTCCATGTTCAATGACCTCCTTCTCTCGGGAATCCCTGAAATGCAACACAGCCCAAGTCCCAAAGAAAACCCAAATGTCCAAGTCTCTTGCACGCAGAAGGAGAGGACGTCCGCTGTCTTGACACCAGCTCACGTCTGCATGCTCATTTCTTTATTTTCTGTCTTGGAGTCCGTGTCTGCTTGCGTCTGGACTCGGTAGGGTTTCACGTTCTTGGCAGCCACCCACTTTGGTCCAGCTCCTGTGGAGACACAAGCATAAACCTTGCCCCAAGTTATTAATTGAAAAGTTCCTTCAACCTGTCCTGTGTCAACATTGCAGATCAAAACCAAAGGCCTTTCTTTTAGTTTTGCTCTCATACTATTTGAAAAATGCCTGACAATTGGAGGAGTGGGCTCTGTAAAAGAGCCATTCAGAAAATTCAGGACATACAAAGCTTTGTTCAAGTGCATATGTGGTGTCACATCCGCCTCCCCTCTTTTTTGCTTATCCAAGAGGAATTTCAGTGTGTGGTGCATTCTCTCAACAATTGCCTGACCTGTTGGAGAATATGGAATGCCAAAGGTGTGATGGACACCCCATTTCTTCAAAAATTTGTCAAGCACTTTCCCTGTGTAAGTTGGACCATTGTCCGTTTTGATCTCTTGCGGCTCACCTAATGATGCAAACGCTTGTAAGAAATGTCAACAAGCATGTTGTGCCATTTCTCCTGTGTGCAAGGACGCAAAAACTGTGCTTGAAAAGGTGTCAGCTGAGACATTAATATTTTTCAGCTTCCCAAAAGATGGATACTTTGTCACATCTGTCTGCCATAACTGCAGACTTTGCAATCCTCTCGGATTGACTACTCCTGTGGATGCAGGAGGTTGCACAAGCTGACAATCTGGGCAAGCACTAATGATTTCCTGTGCCTGACTCTTGGAAATGTAAAACTTTTCCATCAATGCCTGAGCATTCTGATGAAAGAATGCATGACTCAACCTCGCTTGCTCAAAGATGTTTGGCAAGATCCTTGAAATTGGCATTGTCAATGCGTCTGTGTGGCATTGTCAATGCATCTGTGTGTGCATTGCCTTCTGCTAAAAATCCTGGGAGAGGAATGTGCCCTGATGTGGGAAACAAAATATTCTTGTTTTCTGTCCTGTAACAATGTTCTCATGGAAAGTAAATATGAAAATAGATCTTCATTATCAACTTCCTTTAAAAGCGATCCCTCAAGTCTCCTGACCACATTTTCTACATACGCTGAATCTGTGACCACATTAAAAGGCTGTGGAAACAACTCAAAAGCCCTGACCACTGCTGCTAACTCCACAATTTGCAGTGATCCTGGTACTGTTTTTATGTTGGATTCCCATTCACCCGTGGTGGAATTCTGCCATGTGATCACTGACTTGTGGGTTTTCCCTGAGCTGTCGGTAAATACCGTTATTGCATCCAACGGCTCCTGACTAATCTTTGTTTTTTCCCTGAAACTGATCTTGGCTTTCAGCAATCTGTGGCTTGGAAAATGAATGGTGCACGTACCAGAGTAACCCAACAATGCAACCTGCAAATCTTCTGATTGTTGCAATGCCCAATCAAAATATTCTTTTTTCAAAGGCAGGTAAATTGTTGTAAAATCTGCGCCTACCATCGTCAGCAGCCTGGTCCTAGCTTTGATGATGATTTGAGCTGTCATTTCCAAACTTGTGAGGATCGTTCTTGGAGATCTATAAGATAAAAAAAATCACTCCAAAATCAACAATGGGTCTTTCTGTGATGGGTCCCACTGAAAGATCAAGCCGTACAATTGTATTTTTTCACCCAGCACAGCAAGAAAAAATGTCAAAGACGGCACAAAACGATGTGCTTGTCTCTGTTGGAGGGCTTCAGCAATTCTCCCAAGGGCTTTCCGAGCTTCTGAGGTGAGGGTTCTGGTAGATCTGATGTTACTGTCCCCTCTCAAGAGATTGAACAATGATGCAAGTTCATTGTTGGTGATCCCCAAGATTGGTCTCATCCAGTTGATCTCTCCCAAAAGTCGTTGGAGATCTTGCAGATTATTGATTTCTGCTCTGAGTTGAATTTTCTGTGGTATGACCATTTGCTCCGTGATCTTCCATCCCAGATACTTCCATGTTACAATCTCCTGAATCTTTGAGGTGGAGATTTCCAATCCTGCGCTTTGCACCTCTGCGATCATGCAGTCACAAGCTTTTTGCAATTCCTTTTGTGTTGGCGCTGCAATGAGCAGATCATCCATGTAATGAATGATTCTCACTTCTGGATGCTTTTTCCGTGCTGGAGACAAAGCTCGTGCCACCAACCAGTGGCAGATCATTGGTGAGTTCTTGAGACCTTGCGGAAGAACCACCCAATGGTATCTCTGAAGAGGTTCGTCTGTTGATGCTCAGGAAGGAAAATGCAAATTGAGGAGCATCATCTGGATGAAGTGGAATGTTAAAACAGCAGTCCTTGAGATCAATGATCACAAGGGGCCAATCTCTCGGGATCATTGAGAGAGATGGAAGTCCAAGCTGAAGTGGACCCATTTCTTCAATGATGTCATTTATTTTTCTGAGGTCATGAAGAAGTCTCCACAAGCCTGAGGTCTTCTTGTGGATAACAAACACTGGGGAATTCCAAGGACTGTTCGTTGGCTTAATGTGTCTCTTTTCCAACTGTTCTTTGACCAAATTCTGGAGTGCACTCAATTTTTTCCATTCGAGGGGCCACTGATCCACCCAGACAGGACTGTCTGTCTTCCAAACCAGTTTCAAAGTGGTGAGTGCCACAGTGACCTCCACTAAAAATCCACTTCCAGTTTCACTCCCTATTGTGCTAAAATGTCTCTTCCCCATATCGTGATGGGTTTCTGCACAACAAATGGGCTAATGATCGCTGTTTTCCCACCAGGTCCTGAGACGACAATTGCATTTTCACTCTGCAGACATAAGGAATTTCCCCCTATGCCTGAGAGAGAACTCAGGGGTGCAATCAATTTCCAGTCTCTGGGCCAAAAGATGTACGATATTACTGTGACATGCGTCCCCGTGTCAAGAATTCCCTGAATCTTGATTGCCTTTTCCCCACAGCTCAAGTCCAGGTGATGATGGGTGGATCCCGACCTATGTGTTTCACCCATGAAGCATGTATTTCCACATGCTCACGGGGGGGAAAATCTTGTTGATGGAGCACTGGCATGACCTGCTCTGTGGCGTGAGATGGCAAGGCAATTCCTTTGGCAACTGAAATGTTCTCAGGAACCATCAATGGTGGACGAAGAGTTTTGGCCAAGACCGTCAACTCTTTGTTGCGATCTGCCGAGACAACTGAAGGAAATACAATGAGTCCCAGGATGCTGCTCCTGTCTTTACCAATAATTAAAAAGTCCTGTTTCTTGTAGGATGTTCCAGTGACCCCTGTGGGTATCATTGCATGATTTTCATCCAAGAAACACGTCATTTTAGAAGCTGCCAGATCGCATTGTGCCCCTGGTGGCAGCAAGTCTGGGTCACTGGGGATCCTGCAGATGGTCCTGCTGAGGGTGTCTGACTGTCACTCCCAGAGGACTGTCCTGTTTGGGGTATTTGACTTTGAGTCATCGCCATCACTTGTGTCTTGGCACGCTGGCGATTTGCACTCTTTCTCGAGTTTCCCAATAGAGGCAAAGGTCTCCGTCCACATCTGTTTTGGCCTAGCATTGATTCACCTGGTGTTTCCCTCCTCTGCACCTTGGACAAACATCCAGTGGTTTTGCTGTTGCAAGTTCTGGGCAATTTTTCTTGAGGTGTCCATGTTTGCTGCACTTTAGCATTGCCCTCCTACAAGTTTCATTGTCATTGCTTCTGTGTAATTATGCTGTTGAAGAGCTGAAAAAGCCTCTTTGATTACTCTTTCCATTTGATCTCCCCAGATGCTTGCCTGAACTGATGCAACATGCTGAGGTATTCCCACCTTGCTGCATGCTTCCACCATCTCTGCCAGAGAGGGCTGATCGTGCATTGCACTGATGATGCGCTTGCATTCTGTGTTGGTATTCGCGAATGCAAGACTTCGGAGCAGATGTGGCTTTGCTTCCTCATCATTTACTTGTCTGTCCAATGCTTATGTGAGGCAGTCAACAAACGAGGTGTAAGATTCTGATGGTCCTTGCTTTACCTCTGTGTAAATGCTCTCTGGTGTTCCTGCTGGTGGAATTTGCAGAATCGCTTTTCACGCTGCATCTTTGATGTCTATCAACATATCTCGTGGTAGAAGTCTGGCTTGTAGGGTAGGATCATCATCTGGTGCACTGCCTGCCATCTGTGCCACTGTGAAGCCTGCACGTGATCCCTCTTGCTATTTTTTCCTGAGCTCTCCAAGAGCTCTTCTCCATTTCGACTCACAGATAAGAATCTGTGAGTCTGTGAGAATCATTGAATGGACTGACCTGAGGTCATATGGTGTTAAGTCATATAAATTGAATGTCCCTTTTAAAAGTTGTTTGAAGTACGGTGATCCCAATCCATTGTCGTGGATGGCTTTGACTAGATCCTTTACTACTTTGTGATCCAGTCGTTCCCATCTTGCGTTTCCACCTTGCACATCATAGGTGACTGGCAGCGCAATGCTCTCTGTGTCTGTCAAGTCAAAGTCTCTTTCTTTAAGCGTTTTCTTTTTTATTTCAGTTCAGTCTGATGCATGAGGTACCTGTGCGCCATGTACCTGTGATTCGGCAGATGGTTGTCTGTTAAATGGAATTAATTGCTGTGGTGCAGCTTCTCCTAACCTGGAGCTTGCTGGCATCCGTGGAATCTCTGCACTTAGCTGAGATGCAGCCCCTTCAATCCTGAAGGTTGCTGCTCCTCTTGGCAGTTCTCCTGGAAAGGGAATTGGAATCTGGGGTTCCTGTGTGGCATGTGGATCTTGTGCAGCACAATCAAAGGAAGGTGAGGACCCAGCAGGTAGCCGTGAAGCGGACAACAAGGGAATATTTACAGTGGGTCTAGGAAGGGTCTGGCTACCTCTTGCTGAAGGGAACATATGAGGAAAATGGACTGAAAGGTCTTGACAAATCTCCAAAGCTGTTTCCTTAAACTGAAGAAAAAGCTGAAGGAAAAGTTGTTGCATGAGATCTTTTGACAACCATAATGGTTGTGCATAACTGGAGGAACCAGCTGAAGCACCTGCTGTTGTCCACACAGGAGTGCCCTGTGAAGCAGTGATGTAGATCATGCTGTCATCAGTGCTCGGCACTTGTTGTGCTTGAGGTGCTCCTTGAGTCCTCTGGAGTTGGCATGAAATCCCCTTGCTGTTGTGGGAATGGATCATCATGCACGGGAATCACTGGCTTTGGAGAAATGTGCTTTTTATAGGAAACTGGGAAAAATTGGTGTAATGTGGGGATCCCGCCACTAGGTGGCGTTGGAGCTGTACCAACAGGGTACAGCGGCACAGCAGTGCTCTCAGGTTCTGGCAGATCAGCGACCACTTCTGCTAGCAGGTGTTGTGCTTGAAAGAGATTTTCAGTCCTTGGGTATTTCTGTGGAGCTGTTTTTGGTTTTGGGCCTGCACCCAAATGCAGGAACGCTGCAGCAGACTCAGCATTGCTGCGTGCAAGCTGGGTAGGTATCAGAATGGCGCCAGTGGGTGGGGCCTGACAGCGGTGGCTGCTGTGTGGGGGTGGCGCCCTGGGGAAAATCTCCACCCCTGTCACACCCCATCCCTGCCTGTCCCAAAGCAGGGGCGTGGAAGGGAACACCTCCGGGCTGACCGCGCCCCGCCTCTGCCTGTCCTGGCAAGGCGGTGGCTGAGGAAACGCCCTTTCCCTGCTCATGGTCAGCAGCTGCTCCATCCCGATTACTTTTGGGGTTCACCCCTCCCAACGCAAGCTCGTGGCAGAGGCCCCCCTTTCCCTGCTCCGTGCCTGCACTGAAAACTGCCTTGAAATCTGATGCAGATGCCTGTGCTTGCACTGCCCGATCTCGTACAGGCTGCCTTAAGTCTGTGCCTGGGCTCCCAAGCTTGCCTGCGTCACTACAGTACGTCCCTGCCTCAGAGGGTACGCTCTGTTCCCCCAATCCAGTCCCGCCCTGCGCAAATTCGCAAGCCTCTGCCGCGGACAGGTGTTCCCCGTGGTCTGTGCCCCCCGGGATAGGAAGCCTCCCAAGTGCCCTGGCCCGCGCTGCATGCGCTCATGCGATTGGTCATGGCATGGCAGATTGGCTCCGTGCCCCGCGGTCCCGCCCGCCATGCCCGGCATGGCAGGGACAAGCGCAGACAGCGCACCTGCCACAAGCACCGCACCCTCCCCCTCCTGCCGTCCTGAACCTGGGGCGAAAGCAGGGGAAAGCGGTGCAGGAGCTCCCTGCGGTGTTTGTTCACCCACCCCTGCTGAACCTTGGGGTGAGGGAATGGAAGGGCTTAAAGGTGGGCTCTGTCTTGGACCCCCCCGCTCCCTCCCGGGGTGAAGGCATTGTGGCCAGAGGACAAGCTTCAAAGAAAAGCATATCCATGTCTTCTTGGTCACTGCGGGAAATTAAAAGTTTCGATTTTCCTGGGACAGGTAATGGTGTGTGAGAAGGCTCTGGGGAACTCAGGGAAAGCTGCGCTTGAGGATCCCCTCCCACATCCCCTGTGGGAGTCAGGTCTGCTGGCTGAGGGCCAGCAGAAGAGCTGCTGTTCTCCCTCGCATTGCTGTGCTGCAGCTGTGGGGTGCCCTTGCCATTCTGTGAGATGGCCTCCAGCATAGTTCTTGCTACTGGCAGAAGCTTTTGGGCTGTTTTATCTCTTTTCATAGCTCTATGATAAAATTCCCTGTTTGCCTCCTGCCAAAACCCTGGCTCAAACAGGACATGGGTTTTGCAATGAGGATAATTGCAGCGAACCCACAAAAGGAGTGCCCATAACTCCTTCTCAGGCAATGATGCAGGATGTGCAGCTGTCACAGCCTGTAAGGCTGACAGAATATTCACTTGCTCCTGGGAAGTCGCCACTCCCATGTCCTATATTTGACCAATTTTACCAAAGGCCTATAGCCTTGCTGTTGCCACTCTCCGATTCGGTCTGGGGTTGTCCTGGTCACTGGCCAGCAGGTCTCAGGATGATGGGATCCAGGGCCCTCAGAACTCCATCGGTTCAGAAGGAATTGGAGATTGGCTTCTTTGCAGAGATGTCTTGATAATCTTCTCAAAAGTCGAGAGTCCGATGCCTCACCATCAAAGGGCTGGCTGTGTGTCCACTGGGTATTTGTTGCCCACCCAGGGAATGTCAGAATCTGGGGTTTAACCCCCCCGAGATTAGGGTGATAAAATGTCTCTGCCCTTTGAGAACTTGTGAGCGGACACAAAAAAACACACGGAGTCTTCAGGTTTCTCATTTTCAAGGTCTTGCTCTTTGTTTATTATTTCTTATCTCTCAAGCTCTTCTCGTGCCCTGCGGAGCTCTGTGCTGCAGCACGGTCACTCGTTGACTCCTCCTGTCTGAGAGGGTCTTGACCTCTTTATACTAAATATTACGTTTCTATTATTTACATTTAATTACCAATACCTAACGCCCATACTAAACAAGTCATATCTACTTTAACCCTATCCAAACGTGCCACCTTCACAGCAGATATGTTGGACAAGAAGAAGAAGCAGGAGGACAGGACCACGCCCTGAATCCTCCATTTTGTCTTCTCAAGTCCACACACCCAAAAATACATGCACCTGTGGGCCTGACATTGGTCTGAATTTAGGCTTCAGGCTCTGCCAGTGTCTGTGGGAAAGGCAGGCGAGCAACTTTCTCATGTTATCCTGAGAAATCTAAAGGAGGAATTCAAACAAACCTTGGGAAGTGAGAAACCATCCACAGGTGGTGTTTTTCCAACATGTTTACTGGAAAGAAATGTTTACTAAAGGGTGTAGACACTGAATAACCAATCATGTTCTTTGTACCGAACTACTCTACAAGAGTAGAATTTAGAAGAATAAAGTTTGCTCTCATTTTTACCATCATGGAGAGTCATGTTGTTATTCCTGTGCCGTCTGAAAACCATAACAACATGCACCCTCAATGATAAGTTAACTACTATCTATTTCACACCTTGGTGACTTGCAATTCCTCCTGCAATGTAGGTAGTCTCTCCCATGGACTAAAGTCAAAGCCTGTGTCTCCCTGGGCTCTGTGCCAAGGTCTACAACCCCCTGTACATATCCCAGACCCCCCTGTACATGTTCCAAACCCCCCTTCCTGGGTCGCAGACCCCTTTGACAGGGTCCCTGACCCTCCAATGCGACCAGAGGGATGCCCTAGACTCCAACATGTTACAGGTCTGCCAAGTGAACGTTCTTTTCATGGCCCCTCTGCCAAGACAACATCCAAGACACATGCCCCAGAATCATCTCCTGAAGGCTGCAGTTGCTGATGCCATTATCACAGATTCATCTTCTTGGCCTTCCAACATTCCGTTGCCTCGCTGGGCTCAGCGTCCTCCAGACAAACCCTGCATGCTATGTGGACAGTCCGGACCCTGGATGTCCGATTGTCCACTCAAGAAGGAATTTGAGGACTTTAAAAATACAAAACAGGGGGGACAGGGGAAACCTGAGGGAGAGAAACTTGGGCTGAACCCAAGGATTCAAAAAAACTAGATGAGGAGTGAGAGTCCACCCTGCGCCAGGGCATAAATAGGGTGGCCTGGGCAAGGAACAATGGGGAGAGGAAACGGTCAATTGACACAACAGTGCCTTCTCTTGCAGAAGGAACCATAACACAGTCCAGTTCTATGGACAATCTATTGGACATGACAAAACCTTTTGAATGCTGTTTAGCCAGACCAATTCTAACAACAACCTCTTCCTCTGAACCTTACAGGTTGCAGTTGACAGAGCGTTTGCTCCTGAATAATGATGATTGGCATTTTCTTGCTGCTGACCCTAGTGAGCTGGAGAACTGGCCTCAGATTGAAGGTGAGTTCCTCATCGTTGGGGATTGCAAATACACTCCGCAGGAGATTGAGGTTATCCCGGGAAAACTCAGAACTAATCCCGGAGGCCTCGGTCTCTGGCTGCGTTGCTCCCACCGGCCAACGTTCCTCCCAAGAGGTCAGATAGTGGCGCAGGCCATTCCTACTGTGGTCCCCACAGAAGAAGATGTCCTCTCAGCCTGCCCAGTCCAGAAGATCATCACTGACAAACCAAAAATAATATGCAAATTTAGGGTGGGAGAGGAGACCCTGGATGTTGAATGTCTCCTGGATACCGGAGCTGATGTGACGATCATGCCTGAACGGTATTGGCCATCACATTGGGCCTTGCAAAACGTGGCCGGACACGTACAGGGTGTACGAAGCATCCAATTAGCTAAATAATCAAAGGACATGGTCCAAATTGAGGGGCCGAAAGGGCAATTGGCAAGCCTCTGCCCTTTCGTTTTAGATTGCAAGGTACCTTTGATTGGACGAGACCTCATGGCCCAGTGGGGGGTCACAATTAACATCCCAGACCCCTCACAGGATTTTTGGGCTGCAGCCACTGAGAAGCGCCCTACCCAGAAGCTGAATTGGCGAACAGACACACCAGTGTGGGTAGAGCAGTGGCTGCTCTTGAGACAAAAATTAAAGGTGCTTCATGAGCTCATGGAACAGCAGCTGAGAAAAGGTCACATCGAGGAGACCACTTCACTGTGGAATTCTCCCGTTTTTGTCATCCATAAGGCTGACAAAAGCAAATGGCGGCTCCTTCACAACCTCAGGCAAATTAATAATGTTATTGAAGATATGCAGTCACTCCAGCCAGGGATGCCTTCCCCGACCATGCTCCCCCGAGATTGGAAATTGGCAGTCATTGACATCAAGGATTGCTTTTTCCAAATTCCCCTACATTCTGACGATGCCCCACAGTTTGCTTTCTCGGTTCCCTCCATCAACCGAGAGGCCCCAAGAAAGCGCTACCATTGGTGAGTTCTCCCGCAAGGGATGAAGAACAACCTGGTGATTTGCCAATGGTATTGTCGCTTCCACGGTCCGCGCAGCCATGGAGAAGGTCATTATCCATCATTACATGGATGATGTCCTCATTTGCACCCCCAGTGATGACCTGCTAAACCCACATGCTTGACCTCACAATCAGTGCATTGTTTGTTGCAGGATTCGAGCTGCAGGAGGACAAGGTTCAACAGCAGCTGCCTTGGAGGTACCTAGGGATGGAGATCAGTAAGCGGACCATTGTGCCGCAAAAATTGGCAATATAAACCAAACTTAGTACCCTCGCGGATGTCCATACATTGTGTGGGGCATTGAACTGGGTGCGGCCCTGTCTGGGTCTGACAACCAAAGACCTGCCCCCCCTTTTTGATTTATTGAAAGGGGGAGAGGAGCTAAGTTCTCCTAGGGCACTTACCCCAGAGGCATGGAAGGCCCTGGAAAAGGTCCAAGACACCATGTCTACCCGACAGGCCAACCGGTGTGACCTGGACCTGCCTTTTAAGTTCATCATTACGGGTAGACTGCCACACCTCCATGGGGTGATTTTTCAATGGGACAGTGCAAGAAAAGTGCCAAGAACATCCGAAAAGGACCAAGGAGGAGGAGATCCTCTCTTAATCCTAGAGTGGGTCTTCCTCAGCCACCAGAGGTCCAATAGAATGACAAGGCCACAGGAGTTGGTGGCTGAGCTGATTCAGAAGGCAAGGACCCAAATCAAAGAACTGGCCGGATGTGACTTAGAATGCATTCACATTCCAAGTGGTTTACAATTGGGCCAAATTACAAAGCCCATGTTCGAACATCTGCTTCAAAAGAACGAAGCGTTGCAGTTCGCTCTGGACTCTTTCACAGGCCAAATTTCAATTCATCGACCAGCCCACAAAATTTTAAATTCAGAAGCCAAATTTACATTGGTGCTGTCAAGCATTCGGACCAGGAAACCCTTAGAAACCCTGACAGTGTTCACTGATGCATCTGGAAGACCCCACAAGTCAGTTTTGACTTGGAGGGATCCTCAGACACAGCGGTGGGAGGCAGATATTACTGACGTGGAAGGATCACCTCAGGTTGCTCAGTTGGCTGCTGTCGTCAGAGCCTTTGAGAGGTTCCCTGAACCATTCAATTTAGTTACCTACTCTACATATGTTGCAGGAGTTGTGTCCAGAGCAGAACAAGCCATCCTGCAAGAGGTGTCTAACGTGGCAGTTTTTGAGTTGCTCTCAAAACTGGTCAAGCTGGTCTCCTACTGAGAGCAATCATTTTATGTGATGCATACAAGGTCCCATAATGATTTGCCAGGGTTCATTGCTGAGGGAAACTGGAGGGCAGATGGTCTTGCCGCCCCCGCAGTAATGTCCCCTCTGCTGAATATTTTCAAGCAGGCAAAACTCAGCCATCAACTTTTCCATCAAAATGCGCCTGGCTTGGTGCGAGGATTCCACATCTATCAACAAGCCAGGGCCATCGTGGCCTCATGTCCCTCGTTTCAGCAACACGCCCTTCCCACCTTACATGCAGGCTTAAACCCCAGAGGACTGAACAGCTGTGAGCTGTGGCAAATGGATGTTACCCACATTCCAGCATTTGGTAGACAAAAATACATTCATGTGTCTGTGGACACCTTTTCCGGTGCAGTCTTTGCCTCTGCCCACACAGGGGAAAAAGCCTCAGATGCTATCGAGCATCTAATACAGGTTTTCTCCTTCATGGGCATCCCAAAGGCCTTGAAAACCGACAATGGCCCTGCATACCGCTCTGAGGAGCTCCGCAGCTTCTTGCAACAATGGGGAGTGGAGCCCAAGACAGGCATCCCCCATTCCCTGACAAGCCAAGCTGTGGTAGAAAGAGATCAAGTGGGTCCTTGCTCAACAACAACCAGTTTTAAAGTTGGAACCACCCTCAATCCAATTGGCCAGGGCATTATATACAATCAATTTTTTAAACTGCTCCTTTGAGGTTTTGAACCCACCAATCATATGTCATTTTAGAGCAAACAAACAGCTGCAGATCAAGGAGAGGCCACCAGTTCTGGTGAAGGTCCCTGAGACCGGACAGACAGAAGGGCCTCATGAGTTGGTTACGTGGGGACGTGGGTACGCTTGCATGTCTACCCCCACTGGCCTGAAATGGATCCCATCCAAGTGGATGAGGCCCTACTATCACCGAGGGGCCCGACCAGAAATGAGACTCAGGGACAGATCTGAGTTCATCAGGCATGCAGGGCAGGAAGACCGCTTTATTTACAAAAACCCACTCTTATACATTTCCTATGAGACCTGTGGATTGGAGGATGGAATTCCCACCTCCCCACCACACTGGCCAAGGAGGCTGTCATTCAACCTCCCCTTCTCCTTGAGAAGGAGTTCATGACAAGGGCAGTGTTTACAAAACATGGTCCTGTGTTTACATCTACGAGCACGAGAAACTGCACATTTCTCCTTTAATATGAACGCTCGGCAAACCAGGAAAAAACCTCATGGCAACAGCCCTACGCCCCAAAGGTCTCAGGGAAAAATGACAACATTCCACAGATCGCAAAGGCAGCATTATGGAGAAAACGTAAAGAGAAGGACACGTGGGAAGAATTCCCCTTTCCCCCTAGTCCCTGTCCAGATGATTAATTGTGTTTTATTTTAAGTCTTTTCCAGTTACACTGCATCGAGCCCAGACCCGAGCCTCAATCCACAAGAGCACCCTGTGGATACCACTGTTCCTGGTTGCCTGCTTTGTCCCACAAATGCGACGGTGGATTGTGGTGCAGCCGAAGGCCAATGTGTGGGCCACGCTTGCCAGAGTGATGGGCCAAGACCACATTTGTTTGTCCTCGGCATCAGCAGCCGATCCATTGTCGACCTGTCTTGTGAGGATCCCTTTTAAGCCTGAGGAATTCCCCCCTCCTCTGTTGAAGGTTAATTATGGCTGACGTTAACAGACTGAAACCACCCCACAGAGTCGCTCGGTCCTCCATTTCCCACAAAGTAGATATACCCGTCCATAACCCCTTAGTTTTGTGGAGACATTGTTGCCATCATGCCTCAGTTGTCCTAAGTTCCTGTTGAGTTTGAGATCCTTGGTTCCTCCAGCTCCACGTGGTGTGTTCAGTTTATGTTTGATCCACCCAAAGGCCAGGAGAAGCTGTTCTGCCCAGTTCTCCAGATAAAGGAAGTATATAAAGCTGGAACATGGTGCAACAGGATCGCCCATGTAATGATGGCCTCTACTCTAAATTATAAGCCCCTGGCCCTCCCCAAAGGTAGTTTCCTTATTTGTGGTGACCAAGCGTGGGCAGGCATCCCCCCTCGCCTGACAGGAGGTCCATGCACCCTTGGCTGTTTGAGCCTGTTTACCCCAAATAAAACCCAAATTATGAATTGGAAAAAGAAAAATTCTACTGTTATTTTGGCCTCCAAAAGGATCAAAAAGAGACATCTGGCTGATTTGGACCCAGACTGTGACTCGGAAATTGTTCATTGGTCTAGACCTAAAGGTGTCGCCATCACAGTCTTTTTGCCGTGGACCTCGGCGGCAAAAGCACTCGGAGAATTGGGCCGTCTAGAGTGCTGGGTGGCTAAACAGGCAAACTTTACTTCCAACACCCTGGCTGACCTCCTGGCAGATGAGATTACAAGGCAGGTGACACTTCAAAACAGAGCCTCGATCGATTATCTCCTCCTCCTCCATGGCCATCACTGCGAGGAGTTTGAAGGACTGTTGTTTTAATCTAACCTGGAAAGCAGAAAACATCCATAAGACTATTAATCAGATGCGGGACCTGGTACATGAAATCAAGCAGGAAAACAACAATTGGTTCAGTGGACTTTTCAAAGGTTGGGGACTCTCGGGTTGGGCAAGTTCTATTTTAAAAACCTGTTTGTTAGTTGTGTTTATCCTCGTCATTTTTGCAATTGCCTTTGGAATTATTAAGAGGATGATCAGTAAGATGATTTTGGGTGCAACCTCTCCCCCTTCTGTTAATCAAGTTACGATTCCAAGTGCTCCAGAAGAGTACGAAATGCATGAGATAGGAGATGCAGAAGAGCAGCCTCTCCCTCCTTACCCTCCTTATGAGGACACTTCAGAATGGGTTGCTTAATCATACCCACAATGCGAGTATCCTTCACCACCCTTCTAATTCTCATCCTTTTTAAAAGAAAAGGGGAAGATGTAGTGGTGTGTTAAAGAGTTCTTTATATTTTATAAGTTTTTCTAAGTTCTTTGTAAGATGGTTTGTTCCTTGTACCCCCTGTTTTGCCTTCCTGTTAGTTGCCCCTGGTAATCCCCCAGTAACTGTTAGGTGTCAATCCTTTCCCCTCTCCTCCCTGGAGCCTGCCTGTCATCTCAGAGCCCTGCCTCAGAGCTAGAAAGTTCTGTGAGGGGCTTTGAGTGATAGGCTAGGTTTGGGGAAAAAACCCTCCTCTCCTTTACGTGTGGTCCTCATTTGTGTCAGTCACCTTCCTAGCCCCTTCTGTATTGAACCCAACTGGTTGTACCCTCCTCACCACCCTCTTTACCGCTCCCCCATAAAAGGGGGTCCCAAAAAGTGGCTCGGTCAGAGCAAGTTCTTGGCAGGTGGGGAGGCTCTGCCTGACCCCTCAAATAAACCCCCTTGGATTTACTTGGCCGGCTCCTCCCTTTATTCTCTGCCATTGTCTGCCACTTGCCACCTGTGCCCTCGATGTTTTGTGGGAACCAAGACCCACTGGATTGGCTTGGCTTGTGCTGCTTGCCGCAGTGCCTGAGCTAGCCTGGGCAGGGCGGGACCATGTTCCGAAAGGCACCTGCGACAAGCAGCAAAAGGAGAGAAATAGCATT
The DNA here is from genome assembly GCF_021018805.1 of Prinia subflava. Taxonomy (NCBI): domain Eukaryota; kingdom Metazoa; phylum Chordata; class Aves; order Passeriformes; family Cisticolidae; genus Prinia; species Prinia subflava. The sequence continues at coordinate 3,039,111 of NW_026960607.1, forward strand.
ACTAAACCTATTTTCTTGTAGTAGGACTATTATATTATGATCCACCTAAATTCTAATTGAGGCATTTAACCTGTTTAGATCTGAGACATAACCACAAAGCTATTTGAGAACCTAATTCTTATTTGACCACGTAATTGTCACTGATTTTGAGAGACTGGACTTGCCAGAATGGGAGTTAAGTGCCTAAATACCTTGGAATAGCTGATCAGTAACGCTTTTCTTCAGAGCTGTAGCTTAGGCAGGTGCCTATGTTCTAATTTTTAGTCAAAGGCAATACCTTTCTAATCTTTTCCATTCAAACAACACGTACCTGCAAATTACAGTCTGACACGGTTAAACAGGAAGGCTTTTATCACTTATTTTTGTCTACAGTACTGCAGAAATATGAAAGCTAGAAATTTATGTAAGCAAAGAATGCCTTGCCAGTCCATTTCGTCAATATGCTTTGACTTTGTAGTTGTTAATGCTCTCTCTCTGAAATGTTGATGCCAGCAGCTAAATGAAGCTCTTGTGAATAAGCAGGGGATTTTTCCTCACTGGAAGTACAATATTCAGCCAGCAGAGCCAGGTGATTGCTTCACATCTTTATGTTTATGTAGCTATATTCACTTCCATGTAATTTGGCTGCTACTATTAGCAGAAAACGTTCAGACTTTATTAAACATATTTGTAAACCTAATTTTCATTGAATATATGACATCTGCATTTTGTCTGCTTGGTTGTGCCTTCCTACATGAAACAATCAAAACTAGACACATTATACATCTGTCATCTTTCATAATCTAGACTGCTTCAAGCAGAAACAATACATTTATATTTTCTAATGAAAAGAAAGCCTCTGAATGCCAACTAGTAGACACAAAAGATTATCTTTCTATTTGCCAGGCTTGGATTGTCAGACATTAATTTTTTTAACAGCCTCTTCCACTGAATTATTAATGTTCTCACTATTTAGAAAATGGATCACATCACTAGAGTAATTAGCACCCTGCCACTTCTGGCTTTATTGTATTTAATGTGTTGCAAGAGAAGGCTGTGTTGAACTATTTCTTTTTAAGTGAATGACTAGCTTTGTTTCTCATCCATTGCCCTGTTGCATATCAACCAACTAGCCTAGAAAGATGGTGTTCCATAGGGTTAGGATCCAACATGCATATGTGGCTTCCATTTAGTATAAGTATACATGTTTCTTGTGGAATTTAATGGCATGGATTTTTGCTCAGGATTAATTTTTACATGCAAAATAGAATGGATGCTTTTTGAAAGTGTTGAAGTTGCAGTAAAGGCAGTAATTGAGCTGTGTGCAAATTTGTATAACAGAGTGTTATACCTTATTTCTAAGATAACTAACTTCAGAACACCTAAATATTTAGAAATAATGACAATTAGCAGATTTTTATTATTTCAAATTAATAAAACAGAATGCTGCTTTGAGCTTTATATTCAACAAATAACACTTCATGAAGTGTCTACAGATTCAAATGAAAAAAAAATCCCAAAGCCTTCAACATAAATACAAGCAAATGAAATCTCATTAGAGTAAAAGTTCCTTGCCATAATTTTCTATCCCTTTGCAAAATTAAGATGCAACATTGGTGGTTTTGCTTTCTTCTTGATTTATATATTCAATGCACTTTGGAATTTGTTGTGTGTTAATCGTCTATTTCTTCCCAAGAGCCTGCTAGAAATGACTGAAAACATCTAAATGTGTATCAGCAAAGTAATTCTTATCAGGCCAGTAATTTATAAACATTATGCATTTTACTTAGAAATACAAATTATAGAGCATGTCTGGAACTGCATATTTGCCTGGGTTATTGTGCACTTAACTGAGCACTCAATTATTCTCTGAATTTAAAGTATATCAATACTTGATACTTGAGAAAGCAGTAATAATAATGGAGGTACTTAAGAAAATAGGAATGTGGAAAAAAATCTCATAGAGCTCATGCTTTTCAACGTTTTTTTTAAAAAAATCAGTGTGTACCTAAGTAAGAGACTGCAGAAAGAGAAACTGGCCTCATTCAGGTATTTCAATGGACAAGGGCATTGATCAGCATAATTAGATGCTTAACTGGACATGCTAGTTTATGGTCTTGAAAGTGTAACTATGATACACAGTATTGAAAGGTAAGTATTGAAGATGTTCTGTTTCAAAGGGCTTTGTTTTCTGGTTTCAGGCTATTTCTATTACTGAAGAATGTAGATTATGTAACAAGGACAATAGGGGCAAAAAAAAACAGACACAAAGAATAAATAAAACAAAAGCTGAAAAGTTAAAATGAAAACTAGGCAATTACAAACAGAATAAACATAATTACCTCCTGACACTTATTAAGTTAATTTATTTTCAGTGATAGACATGCATTTAAATTGTCCTGCAATTGGAAAGTGAAATTGAGTCCTTATTTCCAAGTATAAGTGGACTTTTCTCGAAGAAATTATAGAAGCTGAAGAAATGGAAGCTTTCCCTCTTGGCATCTAGCATATTTGGGGTGGAAGAACTGCCAGGCAATTTCTGTGATCACCTGGCAACTCTCTCTAATTTGAGTGCATTAGGCCTCAGGATGCATTTCATGCATTATTGGAGGATAGAATCATAGAATCACTTAGGTTGGAAAAGACCTCTAAGAATATCAAGTCCAACCATTAACCCAGCACTGCGACGCTCACCCCAAACCATGGCTCTAAGTGCCTTGTCTACATGTCTTTTAAACACTGGCAGGGATGGTGACTCTACCATGTGGCAGCCTGTTCCAATACTTGATTGCCCTTTCAGTGAAAACAATCTAATATCTGATCTAAACCTCTTCTGGCATAGCTTGGGGTCCTTTCCTCTTCTCCTGTCACTTCTTACCTGCGAGAAGAAACAAGCCCCACCTGGCTACGCCTTTCTTTCAGGCAGTTGTAGAGAGCAATGAGGTCTCCCCAGAGCCGCCTTTTTTCCAGGCTAAACATCCTCAGCTCCCTCAGCTGCTCCTCACAGGATTTGTGTTCCAGAGCCTTCACCAGCTCTGTTGTCACTCCAACAGCTCAATGTGTTTCCTGTAGTGGGGGCTCAGAACTGGCCACAGCACTCGAAGTGCAGCCTCACCAGTGCTGACTGAAAAAAATGGGGGGAAAATCCCTGCCCCGGTCCTGCTGGCCACACTGTTGCTGATACAGGCCAGGATGCCATTTGCCTTCTTGGCCACCTGGGTACTGCTGGCTCATGTTCAGCCACTGTCAACCAGCACCCCCAGGCCCTTTTCCTCTGGGCAGCTTCGCAGTCACTCTGTCCCAGCCTGTAGTGCTGCATAGGGTTGTTGGGACCCGAGGGCATGACCTGGCCTTTTCTATATCCACCAAATGAGTCACTTTGTCATAAAGGAGAGGAGGTTAGTCAAGGATTTACTGCTCTTCATCTCTCAGCTTGGTGTGTCTATTTTGCTATAGAGCTGCCTCTGTGCTGGAAGGGAAGCTAATGCTGTGCCACAAGCTAAAGCACACAGAAAGGTGGCAGAGGTGGTTGTATCTTCACCACCTGCTGCTGCAGTGGAATAGCAACAGCTTCATTTCTGCAGTGCAGCAGTGGGATTCTGTTGCCATGAATTTTCCTGGTTTGCTGAGCGTTCATATTAAAGGAGAAATGTGCAGTTTCTCACGCTGGTGAATTGTAAACACAGGACCATGTTTTGTCAATATTGGCAATGTTATGAATACTTTCTCCAAGAGAAGGGGAGGTTGAATGACAGCCTCCTGGACCAATGTGACAGGAGAGGTGGCGATACCCTTCTCCAATCCATGGTCACCTTGCCACAGATATATAATGGAAAAATAAACTAAGGGCAGGGTCTTCTGCCCTGCTGCTGTTGATGCACCCAGATCTGTGTCCCCAGTCTGTTTTTCCTGGTTGGGACTCCACGGTGATAACTGGCGCCTACGTGGTCAAGTTGCAAGCTAGTGAGGAAAGAAAAAAGAAGAAAAAAAATCTGCCTTCTACAGCTGCAAAAAGAAGAAACCCACGATGTTCTCAGAGGAATGATTGATGATGGAACTGCTCCACTCCTTTTTGTTGTCCTGTGACGCTGACTTGACCAGGAAACACGTGAGAGAACTGCTTAGCTGGGGAAAGAAACTTGGAATTTTTTATACTGCTGAAAAGGCACTTTATATTGGCCCATGGAGAACCCTGGGAAAAAGACTTTTCTCTGCCGTCCTTGACGGAAACTCTAAGGCAGGCACTCTTTTACGGGCATGGACAACAGTCTTCCCACTTTTAAAAGAGGCTGGGGAGGACTTTGAAGTTGATTCTGGGCTTTCGACAGGAAGCAGGACTGGCTCCCCTGCGAGCTCCGTCGCTTCTGACGAGGATTGCTCTGATGCGGGGTTAGAGCCGATGCAGGAGATCCCAGCCCCCATGTCGGGGGTTGGGCGCGCCCAGCGCGGGTCTTGGAAGGGCTGGGAAGCTTTTTTCGGTCTGCTCCCCGCGCGGTTGGCCGGGCGGGGAGCTGGGGTGCCGAGGGGGCGGAGCGCTCGGCATCGGGTCCCACGCCGAGCGCGGGGGATCGCCCCCGCCGCCCCGGGCTGCCGTGCCGCCGGCGCCGCACCCCGCCCCTCGCGATCCCGGCCGCGCGCCGGGTCCCCGCCGCCGCCCGCGGGGGCTGCTGGGCTCCCCCTGCCGCTTGCGGCGGAGCCGCCGCCGCCGCCCGGCCCCGCCCCGCCCCCCGCCGTGCCGCGCGCGCTCCAGCGGAGGAACCCGCCAGGGGCGGCCCCCGTGCCGCCCTGGGCCCCGCCCGCCACGGGGTCGCCCGCGCCGCCCGCCCGCGCCGCGGTCTCCGCTGGCCCGCCCCCCCCTTTCCCTCCCGCGCGACCCGCAGAGGGCGGGCCGCCGGCTCGACCGAGTCCCGCCCGCCCGGTTCTGGCCCCTCGCCGGTTGCTACGAGCGGGTCCTGTCCCGCCGCGCCCGGCGCCGTGCGACCCCCCCCGCGCCGCCGCGCGGCACCGCAGCGCGTCCCCTCCCAGCCGCTCGGGGAATGCCCTCCCGCACCGAGCGGGAGGGGCTGTCGGCTGCCGCTGCTGCCGCCGACCCGTCCACCGACCGATCGGCTGGCCGGGCAGGAGCTGAAGGCTGTGGCCGATCGGCCATGCCCCCCTGCCCAGCGCGACAATCACCCCCCCGCTCAGAGAGGAGTCTGAGCGAGTCACTGTCCCCCGCCCACTCCCCCTACGGGGCCGGGTCGGCTGTGGGAGATGATAACGGGGCAAAAGCGTTTTCTGAGGTGCACGCTTTTCCTGTCGTGAAATCGGATGAGGTTTTTAGTCCTGCATCCCAGGTGAATCAGGCTGCTGACCTAACGGAGCTGCTGCCTGCAGATGCAGCTTTGCCCGAGCCACTTCAGGGAGCTGTGGACGTGGGTCCACAACATCATAGCCATGATGACCCATCATGGGCAGTCCCGTTTCCCTTATTAAGGGATGTGGCAGAAAATAATACATGCTTCACTGAGGCAATTCAATGGATCAGTGCAGAATTTGAGAATTTGATCTTTCCTTATGTGATAAGAGGTTTTGCAACAGTGATGCTTGAACCTCAACAGGTTTTTACCTTTGAAAGAAATTGGAAATCCCTAGCTGGACAAATGGCTGTCATAAATAGCCACCTGCCTCGAGACGATCCCTTGTTTGGGGTCGGAGTTGACCTACTTATGGGGAGGAGTCAATATGCTTGCCCTGATGTGCAAGCTGGCCTTTCTCGCACTGTTTTAGATTCGTGCAGATACATAGGGATATCTGCATTGATAAAAACCAAGTTATCCTTCTCCCCAAAGGAAGACTTCTTAGACATAGCACAGAAGCCAGAGGAAGCTTTTCATGACTTTATAGTGCGTCTGGTGAAATTTTTAGAGATGAGAGTCAAAGATAGTATCTTAAGATTGATATTATTGGAGCAATTAGCACGGAGCCATGCTAATTCTGCTTGCCAGAGGCTCCTGGGGACCATTCCAGAGATTTCTAATGTCCTGAAAATGATGCAGACCTGTGCAGTTCTAAACACCTGTGATTCTATGGTGATGACCCCAACGGCTGCTTCACAGCCGGCAGAAAAGAGGCAGAATGCTGGACATGAGACACAGGCAGATATTCAGCCTAGTGGAGAACAGGAAAAGGAGGCACAGAAAGTGACTCCCTTGTTTTTCTGCGCACAATGTGGGGGTCCAGACCATACTGCAGAAACTTGCAAAGCAGTGGGTCATGCTGAGCCCACGCCAAGCCCGAAAACTCGGAGGCGAAGAAAAAGACGAAGACGTCAGGGGGACGAAACAGTTTCCCAAGCTCTAGAACAAGAGCAAAATTCTCTGGCTGGTGTACAGCCATCATCTCAAGTGTAGGAAGTGTTGATGTTGCCACATAGCTATGGTCAGTTTTCCTTGGACCTTGCAGTGGGTTTCTACGTCCACATCCTATGTTGCATGCATTCTTTGAGAAAAAGTCAATTGCTCAATTTGTGTTTTTTAAGTTCTCTATCCTCAGGTTCTGCGATCCATGCTAAGAAGGCGGCCACTGAAAGTCTGCTGAGCTGCCTCAGGTGCATTGGACTGATCCTGAAACCTTGTGCATCCTGTGCCACCCTAGTGCCACCCATCACAGAAGCCTCTTCGAGATCTGATTAACATGGACACGGACTGGCATCTTCTCTTTTCCTATATGGCCTCCATAGAGACTTTGGATCCTGTGGAGCTGCTGGACAAGGACTGATTGAAGCAGTGTGATGCTGAGAGCCAGCGGACTGTTAATCATGGACTCAGAGGAATTGTTTGCTATGGCTCAGTTTTATGTATGGTAGCCATTGTGACCTCTGTGGGGAAAGGGCACGTTGTTTGGGGGTTGTGGTTTTGGGACAGAACTTTTGGGGTTCAGAATTTTGAATTGAGTGATTAATTTTTCTTGGAATGCTCCTGCCTTTTGCACCGTATATTCCCTTGTATCTTATAAAAATTTAAAAATATGAGGGTGTTGGTTGAATTATGTTAGACTATGCTCGAGATATTTTGAGCAGGTTATTGCAAGGGGTTCAGGGTGAAACCCTGGGTAGCAAAGGCAGAATCAGACCAACATGTAGCCCTCACACCGTTACCTAAATGAAGGTCGGTAAACTTTATATAGGTTTTTTTTTTCTTTCTTTTTTCCTGTCATAGAATTGTTCATTTTTCTTTTTCTGTTTCCTTTTTTAATATACTTAAAAGGGTGAGATGTTGCCATGAATTTTCCTGGTTTGCTGAGCGTTCATATTAAAGGAGAAATGTGCAGTTTCTCACGCTGGTGAATTGTAAACACAGGACCATGTTTTGTCAATATTGGCAATGTTATGAATACTTTCTCCAAGAGAAGGGGAGGTTGAATGACAGCCTCCTGGACCAATGTGACAGGAGAGGTGGCGATACCCTTCTCCAATCCATGGTCACCTTGCCACAGATATATAATGGAAAAATAAACTAAGGGCAGGTCTTCTGCCCTGCTGCTGTTGATGCACCCAGATCTGTGTCCCCAGTCTGTTTTTCCTGGTTGGGACTCCACGGTGATAGGATTCACTTAAATATGTGAAGGGTCTGCCAGGTTTTTCTGTATGCCCAAGCTGTCTTGATTTCCTCTAAAGACCTATATCTCTGCAGAGCTCTTTACCGGTGTTATGTTGTATAGCCTGCTTTTTGGTGCTGTAGAAATACATTGTATATTGCTACCTCTACCTGAAAGTACTTTGCTCTTATTTTCATTGAGAATAGGACAAAGGGAGGTACTGGTACCAGTAATACAAGTTACAACAAAGCCAGCAAAGAACACGTGATAGTGACTAAGGCAGCGCTCATCACACTGCAAATGAGAGCACACCACTCATCTATTGGCAATGCTGTTGTCAGACTGAGCTGTTTGCTGTACATTGGAGAGCTGATACAGTGCTCTAGAAAGAAGATATGTGTCCTTGCCAGAGTGCTCAGCTTACTTTAATGCTGATGTAGGGGGTTTTGACGTCAGGCCAGGTTTCAAGACCTGAGAACAAGGTAGCAGATGTGTTGGACTGGTGTGGTTGATGAGCCTATGCAAGCTTGTGTGTTTTCAGTAGAAGGTTGCTCCTGGGGAAAAGCACTTCCAAGGAAGCTGCTTCCACATAGGTGTACTAAATTAGGGTGGTGGAATTACTCCAGGGGGAAATTGTATTCTGATGCAACTGAGTTTACAGGTTGTGAAGCACTTGTAGTAGAAAAGCAGAATATTTGATTTCTATGCAGACTGGAAAATAAGTGGTAAACTGTACATGCACTGGCAGGTATCAGAGAGATTGATTGAGATATTTGAATTGGTCAAGTCACCTAGACTCTTTGTATTTCTCCTTTTCCTACTGTCCTTGCCCATACACTCTTTTATATTTACTAAGTATTCCTGAGCAGACCAATTCTGTTTCTGCACCATGGTAAAAAACCTCACTCTGCTAAATCTCTTGTGCTTCCTGATTCTGCAGCTGAATCTCTTGCTTGCTGACTCTCACATGATTGCAGAGAAAAGTTTGCCTTCTGTTGTAGACTCCATTTCTGGATTAGGATCTGAAAGTTCTGCTTTTGTTCCAGAAGTTGTAATGTTGACTACAAAACTAGAAAATGTTTGATACTTCCCACAAGGTGTTTTACTTTCCCCCTTTGTTTCCGAGTTCACAATTCAAAGTTCTTCTCCAGTAGCAAACTTCAGTAAGAAAAAAAAAATGAAATGAAGTGTCTCTAACAGTAATGGTCTGCACTGCTGCAGTTAGCAATACCAAGCTTATAGCACTGCAGTGGAATCTCCAGTCACTGGAGATCACAGAACAGGAGTTGCTCTGTGTGTTGTCAGTTGCTACGTGCATATCTTGGTTTGCATTCCAAAGCATGTACTACCAATACTTGCATACCTTTTAAGATTAAGTCTGCAGGAGAAAAAGACTGCTATTATGGTCTCAGAATACAAATTGGGAAATTCTATAAGCAAAAAAGGAGTATGTGTATGTGCTAAAAATTGCTTGAATTATGTTTGGTTTATATTGTTGTTTGTATAATTAGCTTGGATGTACTTCAAAGAACAATTGTGGTTTACAAATCCTTTTTTCCTAAGTACAGCCAAATAATAATGAACAAAAGATGTTTAGGAAAAAATAATTAAAAAGTCACTTCAGTTGATTTCAAAAAGTAATTATGTACACAGAGAAAAAGTAAGAAACATTGCAGACTAATAATCAAATTTAATATTTTCATTTATCTTAGATAGCTGCAATAGTCCAGAAGACTACTTAACTTCTCTTTCAATTAGGATTATAAAACTCATGTAACATTGTGGTTTTACGCACCTAATGTCAATAGGAAAGTCTTGTATCTTTCTGCTGTAAAAATATTGCTGTAGTATTTGACTTAATTACATCACAGTCTAATGGAAATAAGAATAAGTAAGAAAGTACTTTGGTGACTCAGGACTTCCTTCTCATTGACTTTCAATAATACACAGGCGTCTACAAGTCTTACTGAGTCATACAGAAAGACATTGAACATTAAAATGGAATTTAAACAGACTTCAAGCCCATACATCTGTTTAAAAACTCCCATTTAGCAGTAATCTCCCCCTAAAACTCAGTGCCTCCTCCTTATCTGATCTAGCATTTGCATAGCCTCTTGCTTGAAGTAGCCATGCAGCTGTCCCAGTCTGCCTCTCACCTAAGCTTTGCAAAGATTTATAAATTAGGGCAAGTGGTGCTTTAGTCCTTTGAAGGACTTTTCTGACACTTCTGCTCTAGGGGTGCCCCATAACTACGCCTGAAACACTGGCTAGACATGGCAGCTTTTTTTTTGTTTTGTTTTGTTTTGTTTTGTTTTGTTTTGTTTTTCCGTGTCCAACAGCTTAACTGCTTTTGGGAGAGCACCTCAGGATAGAAGCTACAGATGCCTTCTGTGATTTCTAATGGTGAAGGAGCAATGGGATGGTTCTAAAATTGTGGCTTCCAATTTGCAGTTTGTGAGTCAAGTCTCCCTGAAATCTTTTTGAAGAAGAGTCCAAAAAGAGGAAATGCAGTAAATTTAGCATATTTTTGGTGTCAGTTCACAATATAGAACTATTCCTGCAGAGAAAAAAAAGCAAAACCAACAAACCAAAAACCCGAAAAATAATGTATTTGCATCAATCTCACTGCTCTATGGACTTGATCCTGAACTTAGATTTTTGGATGGTCTTAAATGCCTCATCTCTTTAACATTACAGTGAGATATAAAGTATTTAGGGATAAATAGAGGCTCTCTAACAGTACATCTAAATCCTATATGTAAGGACTCAAACCAGTATATTGGGGTCCTGAACAGCTATTTGTTTGCTAAAGTATAATTTTGAGCTTTTAAATAGAGGACTAGAAAGACTGTCAACATCCTGCAACATTTAAAGGTGGCTTCCATGCATACCTGCAGTCATGCTTAGGAACCTAACTTGCAGCTTTGCCTGTGTTGTCTTGGAGGTCAGAGGTTATCTTACAAATCTACAAAGATTTCATATCCTGAAATACTGTTTAGTTGGTAATACAGATACTTCCCCTGCAAAACAAAAAATAATGCTTGTTTTTCTCTTTGGTAAACTTCCTGTGAAATAATGAGGATAAAATGTGTGTTTTCTGTGATAGGCTGCCAGGAGGGTAATGAAAAAATCTGAGTACATAAAGCTGCTCAATTATTTCTGGATTTTGTGCACTGTACTTCTGCACCCATATATTTATTGTTTTACACGGCTTATGTTCAAATGAAAACTATGTCTGTGTGTGCTAATATACTCTACCTGGGGAATTCCAGTACAGAAACGAATTATTTCTTTAAACTGACACCATGCACAATTGATACTGATGGGTGATGAGATTATAATTTTCTTGTAATTAAACTAATTGTAAAAGTAGTGGCATCTGTTAGTGAGTAAGGGCAGCTTGACACTGTAATTGAGTGATGGCCATAAACTCATTGTCATGTGTAGTTGTGTTATTATCTGTTCACAATAAGAACCTATTGGACCTAAAGTTCAATAGCAATTGATTTTTCTTTTTAATGTGCTGCCAAGCAGATACAAATTCTGGTAGTAATAACATTACTACAATTCCAAGCAATTCTGGTAAAACCATCTCAGGGCTTGTCCATGTGGAAGCTAGGTCTGACATAAGAGCAGAGCTTTTTTTTGTCATGGTTTTGATTACAAGTGGGAGCCCAATAGCAGTGGTGTGAGGGACAGAGATCAGTGTATTTTGAATATGTTTTTATCACCATGAACAGTCGTATATTTATTTGTTTTTGCATTGAGATTGGATGGGGACAAGGGTGAAAAAGACTCTGAAATAAGATCATCTGAACATCTATTTTAACCTGATATAAGCTTCATTTTTCTTTCCTGTCAGCCATAGATCTGCTACTGTGCTGGCTCTGCGACACATTTTTTAGGCCTTTGTATGTGTGGAAAGTAATTGTGTTGCATTTGTTTTATTTACGTATTTTGGATTCAAGGAGAAATCTCTGCCCTTTGGGAAAATGCAAGAGTAGAGGATGAGGAGAAGAGCATCATAAAAATGTATTAGGAGGCAGACTGGCTTCTCTGCATTAGTTATGGCCTAACTTGGAGCCTTTTAAAATAATTTAACATTATTTTCAGAATTGCAAAGTCAAATACTTCAAAATGGTTACTGCCAGGATCATTTCAACATTGTCATTTTGAGCAGGAGTGGCAATGACCTTAATGTGGTCACATACTGCTCCCTTAACCCCTCTAGGTCCCTAGACTTATTCAGTGTGCAGAATGTGCTTTGCAATTAAAAGGTAGGAACCATTAGTTAACCTTTTAATCTTGTTGCTCAGTATATGGCACTCAAAATTATCTACTGTTATTCTAACCCTCATAAAGATACAAAATTATTTTACCCATATGCTTTTCTCTAAATCTTCATTATCCTATCCAAATGCATAAATTAATTTTCATGACACTGAGAAAAGGGGTATTATTCCATTAGTTCCATTTCCCAGATAGAAGACCTGGGACATCAAGTAGCATCAATATTGGAACAGCTTCTATTTTTTTTCCTTTGGAAGAGCTTGCATTGCAAACTTTGTGCCTTGAAAGCACAATTATGATCAGCTTTAGACACAGTTGTGACGATTCAGTGACTCAAACTGCAGAATCTCAAGATGTGTGTCTATAAGTAGAAAATATATTGGTATCCAGCTGTGAAGCTTGATATCAATGACTGTGCAAGCATCACATCAGCTTGAATCAGTTGACAGAGTGGCCAGCAGAACCAGGGCAGTGATTGTCCCCCTGAACTCAGCACTGATGGGGCCAAACCTTGAGTGCTGTGCCCAGTTGTGGGCCCTCACTACTGGAAACACACTGAGGTGCTGGAGCCTGTCCAGTGAAGGGCAATGGAGCTGGTGAGGGGGCTGCAGCACAAGTCTTTTGAGGAGCAGCTGTGGTTGTTTAGCCTGGAAAAAAGGAGGTTTGGGGGAGATCTTATTGCTCTCTACAGCTGCCTGAAAGGAGAGATATTGTAGAGGGGTTGGTTTCTCACAGCTAACAAGTGACAGAACAAGAGAAAAGGGCCTCAAGCTGTGCCAGAGGAGGTTTAGATTGGATATTAGGAAACATTGCTTCACTGAAAGGGTTGTCAAGCATTGGAACAGGCTGCCAAGTGGTAAAGTCACCATCCCTGGAGGTATTTAAGAGATATGTAGATATGGCACATAGGGGCATGATTTTGTGGTGGTATTGGGAGTACTGGGTTAATGGTCAGACTTGATGACCTTAGAGGTATTTTTCAACATAAACAAGCCTATGATTCTGTGATTCTATCACAGCTCACATTAGTGTGTTGCTGCACAGTTATATCACTCTGCTTGCACGCAGAGTTCAGCAGATCTGCATTAGTATGGCATTCCCACTTTGCCTTGTTCTCCACTGTAGCCTCAGTGGAGCCAGCACGGTGCTGTGGACATAGATCCTGTCAGATGCAGCAGTAGCATCCAGCTCGGCACTGTGCTATTCATGTCCTTGTTCACAGGAGCAGCTTCTGCCTCTGGGAAAGCCCTGCTCTTTATTCACTACACACATTCTAAATCCCCAAAACAATGTAATAACTGGTAGAAAACAGGTCCACCTGTTTATTTAAAGCCATATGAAGAAAACTAGTGCAAAGTAAGGTCTTGGAAGACTTTACATTTATGCATTTGTGCAAGGTTCTTGGTTTGAAAAGCTTGACTTTATTCAGTGGGGTTTCTAGGAAAAAGCACTCCAAGGGAATTCTGATACTGCTCGTCTGATCTATTCCATATTCTCATCCTCTTCTTACAAAAATGTATTTACTGGGTTGCTTACTGTGGCAGTGCCACCTTGCTCACGTTGTTTTCGCTCTGTATGCATCTTATGTGATCCTGTCTCTTGCCAAGCAGTTGCCCCCATATCCTAACAGGCTACAACAAATCAATTTCTCTAAATGGATGCAAAATGGTAGACCTTTCCAATACATTTTAAAATACCAATTTCTCTACTTTGGCAATAATTTTAATTAAAAGTTCCATACTTTTAAAATAATTATAGCACAAGCAGCAAGCTGTGTTTTGGTTTTGTCTTTGGTGGTTGGGTTTATTTGTTATTCTTTGGTTTTGTTTTCATTCCAATAAATTTATTTGATCCTATAAACCACCTTTGGCAATTTGGTGCAGCTCAGTTCAGGACTCTGACAACTCATAAAACACTAGGAGGGCAGTGCACAGTCCTGGCAAACAGCAGGGATCATATGAGGACTGAATCACAACTCACTTATTGCTTAACATCCGAGGGGAAGTAAATTCTCTCATTCTTACTCATAGGCAATCTTGCATCTCCCTTACCCTTAATTTGTGTCAGCTTCACCTCTCTGTCTGGGAGCAAAAATGATACTCTGTCTGTTGCAGAAGTCCTTTGCTTCACATACAAAGTGCCTGGCATTCCCACACAGAGGAGTTCAGGAGATCAGCAGAACACCTTTGCTTCCTCGTGAGGACATGCGCCCTGGTCTGCAACCCAGTCACCAGCTTCTGTTTGCTTCAGCTCTGCTCTTACCCCACAGGTGGTGCTGGGATCTTTTGTTATGCCTCCTTCTCACCTTATTTTTTGTTAGGTGATATTCCAGGTATGTGGCCGAGCTCTGGTAAGACCGGGGACTAGAGTAACGTGAGACCAACCAGTATGGTTTCCAGCACGAACTCAGCTTTATTCCGCGAGATGGCCGGTTAAGTACAGAACGAATAGTTTACAGTTAGCAGGTGCACTGTGATAGGCGGTGAACATACAAAAGTATGTAAGCAATCTAGGGTTAAGGTAGCTACGGAGATTTAGTGCCATTACCTCTATGCTGCGAGCGTCCATACCTTAACACATTCCTAGTAGCAGATAAGTTTATCTGCTACTACGTATGCTGAACATTTTGCGGCCTACTAGACCCAGGCCTGAGGCCTAGTTTGGCCTAGTTTGGAATAGCTCAAATGGTATCTGTGAGCATATCATGCCCACGATACCTGAGAAACTCGGCCACAGTTCCCCCTTTTTCTTTTTGGGCTATCCAAACTGACGTTAAGGCACGGTCGGATAATTTGCGCATGCATTGTATCAAGCAAGGCACTATTGTCAAAACTACTATGACAGCAATAAAGATCATTATACCAAAATGAATTAAATCCACAATCCACCCGGTGAGATTCCAAGACTTCAGCCAATTGTCAAACGGAGTGTTTTCAACTACAAGGTGTTTCATGTTGTCCCTCAACTGCGCTAACTGCTGATGTATCGACCGTGAGTGGTCTGATAAATTCATGCAGCACATGCCTTCAAACTCTTCGCATCCATGCCCCTGAGCCAAAAGAAGGAAGTCAATCGCGGCTCGGTTCTGGAGCACTGAATGGCGAATGCCACTAACATCTTCAGCAAGCTCACTCAACAACTTCGTCGTTATGTTAATCTGTTTCCCTGTCCAGCAGGCTAAATGTTTCAGTTGTGTGAGGGCTTGTGCTGAAGCAACTCCTGGGGCAAAAACGGATGCTGAGATCACGGCTGCAGGCTGCCATAACTTAACTTGATCTCTGCAGTTGGGACCTAGTTGAGACATACTGCGCTTGACTCGTTGAGCCTTTCTTGGCAAGCCTAGAACCTGGTGAATACTAGGTGCGAACAGAGTTAGTTTACCAAAATAACACGGTCCTCCGACACTGTTTGGAGGTACTGTGGACCATGCTCTATCTCCACAAACTAAAATGATTCCTGGTGGCAATCTCTTAGCAGCTGTTGTCAATTGTGTGATAGATCTGACCCAACTATTACAATACTCAGTGTAATTGTAATACAATGGTGAATGAGGGGATAGCCACGTAGCGTGGCCTTTCAATTGCTGCTCATCTATGATTAATAGACTTGAATTCACTGCAAAGCGCCCAAAGACAAGACAATAGTTTCCTGGCACAGAACCTAAAAGATCAAGCTCCTGAGGCTCTGGACCAGCAGTTCTAAGGTTTCGCACTATGGCAGCAGCTTGTGGCCCTAAAGCACCTTTTGGGTCAATGCTGACAGGGGTTAAAGACTTGAACTCTGCCATGGAGGTCAGTGGAACTCCAATCAAGCAGGTTCTAAAAGGATTGGATGGCGTCGCTAGAGATAAACAAAAGGAATCCTGTTTAGTTTGTTTGGCCCAAGTAACCCACATGTTCTCCCTTGTGTCAATGTTAAACATCCCTGCTCTTGTTTCTACTACCACACTGATCAAAACCAACACCCTCATGCTTAACATTTCACCCATTGTGAAAAGCACACAGTGTAGCACACAGGCTATTAACCTTAACCAATAACTTATCGTGTCTCTAAGTGTCAAGCTAGTGCAATGATAGATTATTATTAAAACAGTCAATTTTCAGCACTCTCCGCGTCTTCTTGAGGTGCTTCAGGTAAGTCGTCGCTGTCTCTGTGAGTGTCTCTAGGAGTGTCACCGCCGGTTGGTATCTTTTCTTGTGGACACGCACGGGTAAAGCGACTCGGCACCCAGACAGGTCCTGTTTCTCCTGCAGAAACACACATATAACCGCGACCATTAAACAAGACTGGACTGGGTCCCTGCCATTCACCCGTTCGCATGTCCCTATGATATACGTAAAGTCCTGGAATTGCTTGTGGTCTCCCTTCTTTCACAGCCTGGTGGTGGATGACAACTGCAGGCTCTTCTCGCCCTTCTGCTAGGCATAAGTAATTTAAAGTGAACAGTACTTTAGATAAACGATTGGTCACATCTAGGTCATTGTTTTGCTTCTGTTTTGCGAGATACTCTTTCAGCGTCCGATGAGCCCGTTCCACAATGGCTTGGCCAGTAGGAGAGTGAGGAATCCTGGTAGTATGTTTGACTCCCCACTTTTGCAGAAACCTAGCAACTCGTTGTCCCGCATAAGCTGGACCATTGTCAGTTTTGATTTCTGCAGGCACTCCCATCACTGAAAAGCAAACAGTCAAATGTCTCTCAACATGCAGAGCTCTTTCCCCAGTTTATGCTGTGGCCCAAATGAATTTGGAGTAGGTGTCAATAGTGACATGAACATATTTCAACCTTCCAAACTCTGGGATGTGTGTTACATCCATCTGCCACAGTTCCAGGGCTTTCATTCCTCGAGGATTCGTGCCTAGGCCAAGACCTGGCCCGTGATGACTGCATTGAGGGCAGGCACGCACAATCCCCTGTGCATCGTTCATAGATATTTGAAATTGACGACGCAAAGCTCTAGCATTCTGATGGAAATTCTCGTGGCTGTTGCGAGCTCTTACAAATTTGCTTTCAGGAGGGACATGGGCAACGCAACTGACTGCAGCATCTGCCCGTGCATTGCCTTCTCCCAAACCATTGCTGCACTGATGACTACGAATGTGCATCACGCAAAAGGCATGCTGACGCTGTCTGAGTATACTCCTCAGTCGTAGAAATAGTTCTCCGAGGCGCTGATTCTGAGTGGTCTTAATGAGTGCATCTTCAATTCTTTGTACCACTCCAACCACATACAAAGAATCTGACACCACATTGAGAGGTTCCTTATTCCAGGTTTGCAAAGCCCAACACACTGCTCCCAGTTCCAGGGTCTGCAAGCTGTCTCTGGCTTCACTGTGGATTAAATGCTGCTTCCATTCTCCTTGCTGTTTCCACACACACACAGCTCTTTGTGTCTTTTGGCCAGCATCTGTATAAACTGTTCTGCCTTCCACAGGTGTCATGGAACACAGAGGCTTCTCCAGCCACTGATGACGTACAATCAGAGTCCACATCGGACCCTTTGGCTGTCGGTTGTGAACCACACCTGTAAAACCTAACAATGCTTCTTGCAGCTCCACAGAATGTCTCAGCTTCCAGTCCAGATCTTCATTTCTGATCGGAACACTGATATCTGCCGGTTCTTCCCCATCGATCTCTAAAATCCTATCTCTCCCTTTCCTGATGAGCATGGCAAGGGCTTCTGTTCTTGTCATAACACGACTCTTCGGCTGCACCGGCAAGAACACCCATTCAATCACACCAGCTGTCGACTGTAACCTAGACTGGTGTTCCCCCTTTTTCTTTTGCCATTGAAAGATAATGGCAAACGGACAGGCATCTGCGTTGGAGAGGAACAGTGACAGTGGGAGGTGTTCTATACGGCGAATGCTCCAACCACGTTGTAGCTTTTCTGACACCTTTATTAAGGCTCGTCGTTGTTCAGGGGTGCATTGTCCAGGGCTACTGGCATCATTACCGTGTAGCCATGGCAGAAGCGGTTGCAAGTCATCATTGGTGATTCCTACAATGGTGCAAACCCATTGCAGGTCTCCAAAAAGTCTTTGAGCATCATATAATGTAGAAATGTTGGTATGTAAAGTAATTTTCTGTGGCCGGATCTGTGCGCTTGTGATCAACCATCCTAAGTATTTCCACGGAGCTGATCGCTGTATTTTTTCCGGGGCCACAGTCAGACCACGGTGTTTTAATTGTGTGACTAGCCAGGTTAATTCCTCTGTGAGCAGAGGCTCTTTAGTAGCAATGAGGATATCATCAACATAATGATAAATTATTGCATTGGTAAAACGCTGACGAATTGGCTGCAAAGCCCAATTGACGAAAATCTGGCACATGGTAGGTGAGGTACGACTTCCCTGAGGAAGAGTCACCCATTCATACCGTTGTGCTGGAGCTGCTCTGTTAATAGATGGTACAGTGAAGGCAAAGCGCTGAGTATCTTGAGGATGGAGTGGGATCGTGAAAAAACAGTCCTTCAAATCGACGATCACAATGTCCCACCCTTGAGGAATCATAGTCGGTGCTGGCAAGCCTGGTTGCAGAGCACCCATTGCTTGCATCTGCTCATTGACCTTGCGAAGGTCATGCAATAGTCTCCATTTCCCTGATTTTTTAGGAATGACAAAAATCGGTGTGTTCCATGGACTCACTGAGGGTCGAATGTGACCTGCTTCTAGTTGTTCCTGCACCAATTGCTTGGTAATTCGCAGCCTCTTCTCTGTCATTGGCCACTGCTCAACCCACACAGGGGTATCAGTTAACCAGGTGATTTTTAAAATGGGTGGCTGCTCTGCAGTGGCCACTAAGGAAAATGCCGGTCAGTAGTCAAAACCATCCCTATTTGGGAAAGCACATCTCTTCCTAGCAGCCCCAGAATCTCTTCATGCATTGGCACAACATATAGATGAGCCATAACCACTTGTCCATCTTCAAAGATGATCCGAATAGGATCTGCACTTATTGAGGGAACAGTCAGGCCTCCTACACCCACAACGCGGGTATAGGGGGATTTCAAAGGCCAATGAGAAGGCCAATGTAATTTATTAATTAAAGATATGTCTGCGCCGGTGTCTGGAAGTGGTTCCATGCCAATAATTTCATCTCCTCGTTGCAGTTTCACTGCAATCTGTGGCCGCTCGTGTAAATCCACTGTAAGGAAAACATTGTGTCCCATAGATCCAAAGCTCCTAGCTCCGCCTTCGGTTTCCGCAGGCTGCTTTTGGGACTGACGACGTGGCAGGCTGTTCTCAAAGGGGATGATCTGAGCAATCCTGCTCCCCTTTGGGATTGTCACAGGAGGCTGCAGGGCATAAACCATTACTTTTAACTGTCCAGTGTAATCTGCATTGATGACTCCTGGCACCACCATAATACCCTGTTTGCTCGTGGAGGCTCCTCCTAATATCAAACCTCCAGCTGAAGAAATTGTATTACAGATGGGTTCAGAGACATCAGTGGGGATTAAGGTTACTTCCTTATCTTGCAAAGTGACTTCTTCTGCTGCTGTTATGTCTATACCAACACTTCTCCACACAGCAGGTCTGTTTTGGTTCAAGGAGTCGTTTTTGGAGTCTGGTGGGCTGAGGCATCGACTTGTGTCTTGGCGCGGTGCCTCGACGTGCTGGCCGTGAAGTTTCCCTGTTTTCTGCAGACCTCTGTAGCATGAGTGTCCACATTGCATCTGTGACACCAAACAGGCTTCCGGCAGGTTCGCTTAAAATGACCCGGTTCCCCGCATCGGTTGCAAGGGAAGTTCGTTGGTGGTTTTTTGCCGTTAGTAGAACGATTAAAGGGCTTCCCTGTCAATGCAGCTGCGATAACATGTCCCTGTTGCTGCATTGCATTCTGCATTGCTGCTGTGAAAGCTGCTGTCTGGTTAGTCTGCTCTGCTCTCGCTGCTCTAACCAGCATTTCGTCCACGCCACAGCCTTGGGGAAGGGAGGCTAATATAGTTTTCGTGCGCGCATTTGCGTTCTCAAACGCAAGGGAGCGGAACATATGGTCTCGCACCTCATCAGGCAAATCTGGAGCATCTCTCAAAGCTGTGGAAAGACGATCAATGAACTGTGCAAACGATTCTGTGGCTCCTTGCTTGATGTTAGCATAGGATGGAGGCTTCTTTTTGTCTGGCACCAACAGCAAAGCTCTGTAGGCCAGTGACTGGGACAGCTGATGAATTTCAATAGGAAAAGTCAGCTGTACATTCGTCGTAGCGTAAGCTCCTTGGCCCGTGAGCATATCTGGCTGAATCCCGTAAAGTGGATCTCCCACTGTTTGATGCCTATTAGCTTCCTCAGTTGCCAGCCGTCTCCACTCTCTTTCGAAGATGAGAAATTGGGATGGCGTGAGCAGAAGTGCTGCAATATTAGAACTGTCAGCAGGGCACAAGAGGTCAGCAGTGAAGATGTATTGGATAATACTTTTAGAAGCTTCCGCACGAATTCCATACTGGCTAACTGTCTGCTTTGCAGATTGCAGTACTTTCTATTCATGTGGTTGCCATTTGGCAACGTTCTGCTCAATCACCACAGGGCAAGCTATAACATTGGCCGCTTCAAAGTCCTTATCTAGGATGGCATTCTTTTTTACGTCTGCCCAGCGGTTAAGAAGTGGATCAGGCTGGTTGACAGGCAGCGCCATCTGCTGGGCATTGGATGGCAGTGTCTGCTTGCTATGTATAGTTGACAAAGGTTGCACGTTATATGTTTTCTGTGGGAATGCTTGAGACAGCTCCATTGTCCTTTGTTCCAGTTGATTTTGCCGGTTGGAGAGCTTAGCAAGCTCGGCTATAATTTGCTGTAGCTCCGTCGATCTCTGCGGCTTTTCCGCCGATTGTGCCGCACAACGGCCGTCCGGTTCCAAAACTTCCTCATCCGAATCAGATTCTGGCAGAGGACATTGAGACGCCTGTGGGTGGGTGGCGGGTCCCGCCGATGCAGGCTGCGAGACCGCAGGGGTCTCGGACTGAATTGAACTCGCGGTGTCTGATCCGGACAAGGGCGCCGCCATGTTTTCTGTTTTTGTTTTGGTCAGGTGGGCAGCTGACGTCAGCTCCGGTTCCGGTGGGGAGGGGTTTGACTCTGCTCCGCCAGTGGCACCGCCTCTAAGTCCCCCTCCTTGCTGCGTCACCTGTGCCCGCCCTGCACCGCTGCCAACTCCGCCTATCTCCTCCTCTTTCTCCACGCCCCTGGGGTCTGGCGGCTGGCTCGTCCCCACTCTCTCCGAACCGCGGCAAGGGCATTTCCGGCTTTTCGCCCGGTCTCTCAACCGCATGGCTGGCCACATCTACCACGTCACGGAGGGAGGAACAGAGAGGGGCCGCGTTGCCTTTCACCGGCTGCGTGGAATTGATCCCGAAAAATCTCGCTACCCTGGATACTTTTCTTTGCTCCTTCGCTTGGGGGGGGGCGGCTCCCGGATCAGGAGAGCAAAGAGTCGTTCTTTCCAAAGTGGAAATCGCGGCTTGGGCAGCTCTGCGCTCCGCGGCAAAGGTTTGCAACGTGGTTATAATTTTTTTCCACGTTACGCCTAACTCCGAGCAGAGTTTCGCGTCTTTCCCTTGTGAGGCCACCGAATCCCACAGTAAGTCTCCGATTTCTTTCCACTCTGCCTCGCTAAACAAAAGCGAGGGCTGATGTAATTTCCCTTTCTTTTTAGCCCATTGGGCCAGCTGAGTAATATCAGAGTCTCTAAGTTTTTCGCCCCGTTTCGAGACAATGGACGCTAAAATCTGCGTAGCAGCCATGAAATCGCGTTCCATTGATAAATCCATCCGCTTGGCTGCTCTTACCTTCTTTCCGCTGACAGCAGGTGGCACTGTCGCCTTCTGATCAATCCAATCAGCCGACGCTCCCCAGTCTGCCCCGCGAATTCAGAACAGTAGTCCGCAAGCGGTACACACACGTTCTAAATCAAATCAAGCAGGGTCTTTTCCGCATTTAAGCCTTATAATCCAGCATTGAAGCCTTATATTTCACTATTCATCCAGTGCTCAGTCTCTGATATTCGGGCGCCAGGTGTGGCCGAGCTCTGGTAAGACCGGGGACTAGAGTAACGTGAGACCAACCAGTATGGTTTCCAGCACGAACTCAGCTTTATTCCACGAGATGGCCGGTTAAGTACAGAACGAATAGTTTACAGTTAGCAGGTGCACTGTGATAGGCAGTGAACATACAAAAGTATGTAAGCAATCTAGGGTTAAGGTAGCTACGGAGATTTAGTGCCATTACCTCTATGCTGCGAGCGTCCATACCTTAACACATTCCTAGTAGCAGATAAGTTTATCTGCTACTACGTATGCTGAACGTTTTGCGGCCTACTAGACCCAGGCCTGAGGCCTAGTTTGGCCTAGTTTGGAATAGCTCAAATGGTATCTGTGAGCATATCATGCCCACGATACCTGAGAAACTCGGCCACACAGGTATGCTCTTATGGGATGCTTCTGAAAAACTAAAGAATGCAATATTTCCACATGACTGCTGTAATGGCAATATTTTAAAAAAAATCCCGCAAGTCACTCAGGACATTTATCTCTTAAATGCATGTTTGGTCTCTGTCAGAGCATGTTTTTCACTCACTGTGGAATATATCCTTTATACTAAATCTGATATTCATATGTCTATAACTCTGTTCATCCTCCTTCAGTAGTGGTCAGCTTCTTTATGAATACACTGAACCTGTTTTTGTATTGCAAATATGACATTATCCTTCTAAGAAGACTTTCTTAAAACTATCTTCTGTCATTTATGGGAGGGTGGCATTATATTTTAAATAAAGAGAATCTTAACACATGGGATGTGAGCTTGTACTATTAAATGCCTCAAAACTCTATTTACTCCTCTGCCAAAGTAATAGTATAGAAAAATCAATACTGAAGGTTCAAGGCAAGAAAATCTAGCTACTGAGCTTTTCTCCCTCTGCTTTTTCTTCAAGCCAGACTATTGTTTATATGTATCTGTTCTGCAGTGATTGGACTTCTAGAAGTTTTGTTGCCATAATCTACAGACCAGTGGATGCACCAAAACCTTCTGGAGTACTGGGATAAGTAAGCTTATGTCATGACAGCACAGGAGACTTCTGGTTTTTGCACTCTGCTGTCAGGGAGATTACAAGTGCATGTCATTGTGGTACTTCAGGTAGTGCTAGAAGGCTCATTCTCCAGAAAGTTTTTCTTTTTCCTGGCTATGAGTTGAGAGGATGTCACAATAGTTTGGTTCAGACTGAGTAAAGTGACCAGAGTCTCTTTTATGGCTATTTTCTGAGGACTTTTTGTTTTCTAATACTTTTCAGGCTTTTGATTAAGGTTACAAAAAAACTTTCTTAATTTCCATCTTCATTTCCTTCCAGTCTCTTAGCAATGTATTGCTAGACAGAGTACTTTGTCTCTTTTAATATATGACTAATCTTTTCAGACCTATTTCCATTGCTGTCTGTGCACTACAATTGCTAATTGTATTATACCATTCAATATGGCATACAGCAGTCCATCAATCCTTTTTCTTCATCTAAAAGCAGAAAATATATAGTAATTGCTTAATAAATCTGCCATTCCTTTATCTCGGTCTCCCAATTCTCCATTTGCATTTTTAGTGCTTTTATCTTTAGGGCCGGCTGGTCATCTAACCAAGACAGGATGATAGCTAACTTTTATAGTACAGAAAGCAAAAGGATTCTATGGTGAATTAATATTTTTTTTATTAATAACAGATACTAAATCTTGATGGAATAGTTAATGTCAGGCATAGCTTCAACCCCTGCAGAACTTGTCTTGGGTACCTGGGACCTCTTTTCATTTGCCTCAGGACTGTAACCCAAAGAAATTTCCTGCATTTTGGCACAAATAATTTGGCAACAAATTCAGGGCTGAATTCCAGCAAGGTCAGCTTTTCCTGTGTTCTTAGCAACTATTGTTTTCAAGAGGATTACCATATTTTTAATGACAATAGTGGCACCTCATTGTTACAAGGAATTCTTTTTTGTTTCTTGCTAAGCAGTGACTGGTTCATTAGGTGTGATCTTATTTTTCTGCTACAGTATCAGATATCATGTTAGTTGCAACCATTAATGATTTCACTTTTTATGTGTATATTTATTTATGAATTGACAAGAATTGTTTGCCATGAAGAAATATAAAAGTTCTAGCTAAGAAAAACAAAGTAAAAGCACAAAGGCTTTCAGTTTGTGTATTAACCACACTTGTTTTTGCACCTCATTTTGTGCTGTGCTGAAGCTTAAGGACTCTCCATTCCCTAACCAAAGTTTAATTTTCTATTAATTGTTTGCCTTATGAACTTTGAGCTGTGTGATAGGGAGGATGTGCAAGGAGCCATTTATCACTGTTCTTACTTATATATGTACTTCTTACCATTTCTGAACAGAAGCTTTTGTTGCTCAAACCTTCTGATTTAATAGTGAAAATCTTCAGCATTTAGGAAACATGAACTTCTTCACACTCATAAAGCATATCTCATCAGCAAAACATCTTTTTGTAATCATCTTTGACCTATCCCATCCCTCCTATTCTTCAGGCTTAGGTCAGAAAGTGAAAACAAGTTCAAGATCTCTGTCTTCATCCTGAGGGAACTCCAAATAAGTCTTCAGATATCTAAAAGAACTTAAGAAATTACAGCATAAAACCTGTTTTGGAAAACTGGCATTATGCCCCATCCTGTTTAGGATTAAATCTCATTTCTGATGACAGTGAAACTCTTAAAGTCTCTGCTTGAAACTATGGACTAAACAGGGAATTTTGACAAATGCAAGTCTCACATCCCCTCTCTTTAAACTATGCCCTTGCTAGGATAAATACATAGCAACAGACACAAATGAAGAAAAAAATCCCCAAACCAAACACTTTTAAAAGCAAATTGGAGAAGTCACTAAGTCAAGACATGGATTGCCTGTGCTCCTGAGGGACTGTTAATAAATGGAAACACATGGCTGATATTTAGTTATTTTGTCTAAATAAATAGCCAGGAAGTATTAAATGCAACCTTTGGAGGATTTCCATAGAACTGCCAAAATGTATTGCTGCTTGCTACTATTACAACCTACATCAGCATTGCGGAGCAATATAAAATCCCTAATTTCTTTTGAATTTAGTGTCAAAACAAGAGAAATTAGGAATTTTTAGATATGTAACTATAGTAATATGACACACAGCTCCAGCCTTACGCTTCAGGGAACCAAGGAGATTTTATTTCTGGGGGAGTAGTGGTACATAAGGAGGTATACAGTGGAAGAATTACTGCTTTAATGTTTACATTTTCAATAAATTGGGAAAAATAAAAAGGGAAAAATTTTTGTAGTTAAACTAAACAAATATTTCTTCATGGAATCCTCTATTGTAATTATTTCAGACATTGAATGGACCAAATAGTAAGTATGAGACATGAATCAGGCTTTGTGTGGAGTGTGGTCCAACACAAGCTGCGCAAGCAGGGAGGCTATCTCAGATTTTAAAAGAAAATATTTTCATGCTGATAAGTGAGCACAGCAAGAGACACAATTGTTTTACATAGAGAAAAGACAGATTCTAAGACTGTAGATCTTAAAAATTGGTTACAAGAACACTTAATCCAGATTCATGATAGAATTCCTGCTTAAAGGTGGGACAGCCACATCCAGTAATTTTCTGATTTTTAGAGAACTACATACGTGTACTATAATCAAAGATCTTACTGCAGTGAGATTGCTCTGTGTGTGTGAATAACTCTCTTTTTCTCCTCTCCTGTAATGGAGAGACATTTTTCAGTCTGCTTCTGATTCACCTAGGAATTTTAAATTCCTTTCAATTTTTCAGAGTATTCAATGTTTAAAACTATTCTCATTGCTTCTATTGTTCCTGATTATTCAATTATACTTGATAAAATTGGTCTTTGTTGCCCTATTTTCTTTTAATTTCACTTTGAGTGAATTTCAGTTATCTTCTATTCTTGTTCTTGCAAATTTTGATCCTATTTTCTTAGACTATTTTACATTTTGTAAAGATACTTATATTAAAAAATAGCTTTATTTTTGTTGTAGTGCTTTCATTCTTGGATGTTTATAATGACAGTGCTTTATTGAAGTATTATCTAATATTAAATTCACCTGCTTTCCTTTTTCCCATTTGGCATATAAGTTCATGGATAGCCTTTTTCCACATTGCCTTGTCAGGACACCAAAAGGATCAATCTCACTCCCTTTTAAAGTGGCAGAAATCTTTCTGATTTATCTAAGGGTAACATTGAGGCTTCTTGTAAATATCCCTAGAAATGTCTCCCAAGTTCCAGATGTGCAGTTCTTCTCCCAAACAATACCCCTGCATTTTTCATAGGTCTCATGAAACCTTTCTACAGATGTTCAGCAGTATACACCATTCATCTAACAGGCAAAATGAACAGGGTAACTTCCCTGTATTTCTTACCATCTATCATTCTTTACATTTACCACTGACCTTCTTCCTGCCCTGATTTTCTTGATGTTTGATAAAAGGTGCAGTCTTCTATTTTTGTTCCCTACAATGTTTGTTCTTCAGTCAACCTTTGATATATTAGAGTGAGCAGGATATGTGGAAAAAAGGGTATGTCTGGGTTTTTGCCTTTTTTTTAAGTAATCAGTATTTTCTAAATGTCTTCATGTAGGTAGAAAGGAAGCCACCCCTTGCTGTCTAACACTTGAATATCAAGGCTTACACCTGTAGCTAAAGCACAGATGACTTCACTAAATAAAATCTCTGAAGTCCATTTTAAATGGCTATGCTTCTGCAATGATAATGTCAATAAAAGCCTGGAACTGCTATGAATATGAATATAAAATTCAATCATTTCTTTTTCTGTTCTGTAACAAAAAGCTATTTCTGAGAAAAAGAAACTTAAAATTGCTTTGTGTCAGCAATGTATATGAAGTTGGCTTCTGTGTGCAGGAGGACAAAAAAAGACTGGAAGGCAGAAGACAAAAGAATAAAGTAGTATTTTGAATTATTTTTCTACATGACTTTTTCTACATGACATATCTATGAGCCACTTAATTCTGTATCAGTGTGGGATTTAATAAATAAAAAGACCCACATAACAGAAACAAAACAATGAGCCAACTTGAGACTTGAATCATAAATTAATTCAGGGATTTCTACAGAAATTGCCAGTGTATATACTTGGAAAACCATTGTGCAGGATGTATCTTCCTCTAGCTTGCTTTGGCTGGTCAGCTACACAAGAGCAAAATGTTTCAAGTAGAGGCTCAATGGGGACAGAGGAGTTCTGATCCTAGTGAAGTGCTAAACTTTAACAGATATCGGCAGACTTCAGGTTTCACCTGAAGAGTCAGGAGACATCCCTAGCTGTCCTGCTTGCAGGCTTGGAGCTGAGAGTGGGGAAAATTGATATGAACTATACTAAGCCACTGCAGATAACGACACACAGTGATTGCAATAAACTTTCAAGGAATACTCACTCTCTACCCCTCACCACACCCCTCTCTCTCTCCCCAAACTATCTTTTGTAGTCACTATTGGGGTACTATACTTATTTATAAACTTAAATTCTGGTTTTAGAAAGAACTGCTTCCCCAGTGGCCTCAGAAATGTTATTCCATGTTCCCAATCTTATTGCTGGAACAGTAAGTTCATTGCTAAGGTTTCAGAAAATATAATATTTGGTATGGAGGTTTTCTGAAGGTCTGGAAACACCATTTCTTCAAGAGGGAAGGATCCACTTGCTAACTAACTGCTCAGTGTCATCCCTTTTAAGTTTTTGCTTCTTGACAATGAGAAAAGCAGAAGGGTTCAGATGAGAAATCAGGCTGCATCCTTAGGTCATGGGTAATTTGAAAGCCTAACATCAATGGTCAAATATACCTGGCAAGGAACAGAATAGGACAACTGTGAACCATCAGCTGGTTTTGAACTATCTTGCAAACCCAACATTGATATAAAATATTCTACCCTGTAATGATACAGAATACATACATATGTATATGTGAGATGTTAATTATGAAACAAAACATCCATCTAGAGCATCTTTGTTTTGTTTAGGCTATTTTCAGTTTGGACAAATGGGAATCTGGAAATCGCTTTACTATTGCCAGTGTGTAATACTATCTGTTTCTGGGTTTTATTGTATTTCCTTTACAGATGTGATTTGTGACCATTTGCATTTTTGCTGACAGGTGCTAAGAGTAAGTCAATATTTGTAAAGTACTTTTTCCTATGCCTTCCTTTTACTACAGACTTTCCTGGTTGTAATGAGCTCTTTTTTCAGAAAGTGAAATACAATTTGGATGCACATGCCAACAATAATTGTACTTGTCAAAAGAAACAGATAACATTATAACTGTCTGAAATTTAATCTCAAGAAATGTGATCATTCATATGGGAAATAATGTTTTACAATTTCTTTCTTTCCATGTAGTTTAGAGTAGTTAAGGAGAAAAAAAAAGGTTTGTTTAGGCCAAGCATGCAGAATGGCATAGAAAAGCAATTTAATGCAAAGCTTTTCAAATGTATTGGTGGTTCCTACCAACAGAAACATACCTGAGACTACAACAATAAAAACACCATATGAGAAGTTGGAAAATATTATTTATATTTAATAGTTGTATAGTATACTTACTTTGATTTAATTTTGAATTTTTAGGGTTTTTTTTTTTAATTTTGGCAGTGTTGCTAGGAGCAAGTATAATGTAGCATATATAATAACATTTCATATGTTATTTTCATTATGTTCATTTCATGTCATATATTTCATATGTGTGAAGTATGAGATCTAGTTCTCATTAGTGTAATTTGGTTAATTTGTTACATCAGATTTGTTCCATATTGATAGCCGTATAAGTGAAGTTTGAACCTGGGCCAGATCTCATATATTAAAATCCACTGTTATTTTAAATTCTGCTTTACAATAACAACAATCAAATTACTTTTTAACAGTATCAGCCCATTGCTCTAAAAGTGAAGAACACAAAACCCCGGATCACAAACTCAACAAAACCAATCAACCAGTGAAATTCAGTTATACAATCAAAAAGTTATTAACAAAAGATTTTTTTAATTTTTGCATTTTTAGTTATGTTTTTATTCCAACCAAGATATGTTATTACTATGTTGATTGGAGAACCTCATAACCAGAATGAAGGTAGATCTTTAGATGTTTGAGCCTGGCTGGAGGGAAGAGCAGAGAGCTCCTGTGCTTGGTTACCCTACAGAAAGCCTAGCTGGAGTTCCAGCTAGGTTCAGGCACAGTGGCTTAGCTCTGAGCCTTGGTTTGCATGCCAGCTCCTCCCAGTGAGTGTCTTTGTCATCTGTCATCTTCTGGTGGTATTTTGATAACTTGTGGTATCTCTGTCTACTGGAGGCATCTTGGTTAACAAGAGGGAGTGGCTGATTCGATTGAGGTGTGTCTAAACACTTTGGAAAGAATGGGTAAAAGTACATTCATTAGTCAGGTATGTATCCAGCCTTTGCAGGAATAAAGTCAGGATGAGAGTTTGTACTCATTTGGACTCACGTGTGTGTTTTTGGTTTGGTTTGTTTTTTGTCAATGTTCTGCAAAGCAATACTGCGTTGCACAATCCAAATTAAATATTGGAGAAGTCAGTAAGTTTTTTATCATAGTGCTCCTCTCAGAAGTACAAAAAAAAGTGATGCTTTGCCCTGGAATGATTTCCTTGAATTTGGTCAATGAGCAAGAGGGGTAGTCCATGTGGCTTGGAACTGAGACTGCCTACTTTGCTTTATACATATTGATTTGTCCTGCAAAAGGGGAAACTTAGCAATTCAAGTCTCTTGAAGTTTTTATGGCTGTGATGTTCCCTGCCTAAGAAATGGAGTTCTGGAACGGAGGGAGGAAATGAACAGCAACAGGAGGCTTTAATGAAAACAAGCCATGGCAAAGAAAAGCAGGAAATTTAAAATTAAGATGATTATAAATGCAGTTCAGAATAATGATTATATAATTTTCATCAAGACTGACTGAGATTTCTTTGCCCAGCTATGAAAATTATCAACAGTGCAATGCAACAATCATGGCAGGAGATTCTTTGTACTCAGTACTTGCTAATGTGTAAAGAAAAAAATATGGCTTGTAGGCTACGTCTTGCCATACTTTGCCATAAATTTTTGGTTTTGCTCAACACTAAAAAACAGAAGATTCAGAATGAGATTTTTAATATACTTTCATTTTTATTGTTAAATTTAAATTATGAACAGTTGTATATGAAAACAGTTCTACAAATTGATGAATTTGAGTGTCAGTATGGCCATAGTAGCCCATCATAGTTTATATTTCAGGGGAACTTTTCTAAGAACAAAGTTTCCTGCTTCAGAAAGAAGGTCACAAGCAGTATATAGTGACTTACAGTTGATAAGCTAATTTATCTCTGAAGAATCCAGCAAATAATTCTGAAGAAACCAGCTATTTATACTGCAGTCTCATGAAGCAAGACCTCTGGAGATATAATCTAAGAATTTTGAGCTCTGTACAAGTACTAATCATCAGAAGAGCGTGACAGCTCTGTAATTTTTCTCACTGTGGGTACCCATGGTGTATTAGTAAGGCAATTCATAAAACAAGTCAGCTACAGATTTAGGATTATAAATATGTGAGCTTAGAGAAAATGTTTTAATAATTTTCCTCTTTATTTATATGTAGCTGTATTTACTATTAAATTTGAGGAGCATACACCTAGAGAACAGTATCTCCTGTAAAAGATAGGCAATCTGATTTATCACAAATAAACTACACGTTGTTGCAGAAGTTATATTACAATGTAGTTTTAAGTGAAGGCAAAATGAAACCTCCTTGTCTCATGCAAAAGTGCATAGAAAGTGGGTATAAAGATTAAGCTTTTGCCATTTTATCATGCTTTGGGTTCTTAAGCTTTATTGCTATGACCTCATTTTTCAGAGATGTCCACAGTGCTCTGATCTATTTTTCATCATTATATCCAGCATTTAAGATTTTTATGTTGTCACATGGTTATTACTTTTTCTTTCATCATTTTTGCTTCTGTTGGTGACTCCTGAATTAGTTGCAAGTGATGCCTCTGATATTATCACACCATTGGCAGTGTTCATCTTCTGTCAGGTTGGGTGTACACACCAAGGGTGTAATAATGTTTTGTAAGTGAAAAGAAGTTGAAAAGCGTGTGTGTGTGATTTATAAATGCATGATTTGCACCCTGAACCATGCCCTGTGCGTTTTAAATAATGACACATTTCTAGCCAGCTGCTACAGAATACAAAGAAATTCACAAAGGAAGGATTTTTTACTAGAATTTTCTCCTTCCATACTGAAATGAGAGAAAGTTTGCTGTTCCACCTGTTTCCTAGATGGTTTGGGAGAGTGAATAGGAACTGCTAGAGCTTAGGGAGATATCAAAATTGATTTTTAAGCTGTCTCGACAGTTTGAAAATACGTTTAACCGGATCACTAGGAAACTAAATTAATTTGGGGCATCAGTAAGTCCATTGAAATTTCTCTATTACATAAAGCAACAGGGAGCAAGAGCATCTAATTTAGACCCACATATTCCAAATTCAGCAATAAAAAGTGAAGGACCATCTTTTTTCCATTTCTAATGCCTGTTGGAAGTAGATAAGGGAAGCTTCATGTGTTTTCCATCTATTTGTATTCCTTCCTCCTATTACCTCTTAGTTGCTTTAGTACTTCAGGATACTGTGTTTCATTAAATAGTAGGTCTTTCCACTGTATAACCTCCACAGGGGTTACACAGTGTTTTCCAGCCTCTTTCATAGGTGGACTGGAATAAATGAAAAGGGATCTTTCTCTGGAGAATAACATACTACTACATGGGAGTATGAACCTCTCCCCAAGGGATTGAAGTAGGTAAAAGAAGTGCAGTGCTTGACAGGAACAATTGGTATATGGAACCTGGAGAAGTGAGGAAGGAGACTTGAAGCTGGTTGGTTTTGTGTATGAAGGTCAATGGAGTTTAAGTTACTTGACAAATACACTGTTTTCCCCTCCATGAAATAAAAATTTTTCAAAGAAAATGGGGAAAAAAGCAAGGTGGGCATGAGAGATGGGTACATAAGGTCAGCTGTGTGTGCAAGAAGGCAGGTAAGGGAGACACGGCTCTGCTCCCAGTTTTCCCTTCAGCATTTGGGAGATGGTGGATGTTACTTAAAGAAACTTTGTAGCCTGCATATCTCATGGATAATCTTTGATGTCTTTAAATTATAGATGTTTAGAGTAAAACCAGAGGTCAAAATATCCTGGTTCAATTTAGAAATTCAGAACTGAATCTAATCCAACCTAGTATTAAGACTTTCTCCTGTACTTGATTGCCTGATCAGCTCTGATAAGAGAAGACTGTCAATTTATGTTACTTATTTGTGTAGTAAAGACCAATTGCTTTCCAACCATGTCAAAATTAATCAAAGAAGTAAAAATCATTTTGGTAGAATAAACATTTATTCAGTAAATTATTAAAGAACCTTAAAATAAAATTTAAAATGATTGGAGAATTAAATAGCAAACAAAGTCCCTGCAGAAATGAGGGAAAACTCATTTTTCAGGATTGTGGTTCAGAACATGTCCTTTCAGTGATGGAAATCTGCAAGGAAGATAAAGCAAATTTTATGGCAACTTCTGGGATAAATTCTTTGCAAATCAGATAAACCCAGATAAAGGAGAGCCATATGCAATTTTAATTAAACAAAAGCAGTAGTGCCTTCTAAGTGTTTAATACTGGGATGAGCCACCTACCTCAACAGAGTGTCAGAAGCAGTGCACATTACAATGCTAACATGTTGTGATGATATGTGGCTGGTGATATCAGATACTGACTCTGAACAGGATCTTCTGAGTAGAGCTGTGAAAAGTTTTGATATCAGAACTGTGTGATGTTGCTCATATTTTAAAAGCAAAGCAGATCTCTTAGATCTGCACTGACCCAGGACAAGCTAGGCTGATGTCCAGGTGACAAATATAGTGGGTTGTTCCATTCTCACGGACCATTTGCTAATGAGATATAATCTAATAACATACTCCTCTCTTCACGGCAGAGGGAACCAAGATAATTGTCTCCCAGCTCAGCTATTTTAAGAAATTTTTTTTTTGTTTAAAAACTTCATGTCATATTTTGATCCTAACTTACATGTATGTTTAAAGAAAAAAAATAGTTTGTTTGGTGCATGGATAAGTATAGAAATATTTCAGTGTTTAACTTCAAGTGTGGAATTACCAGAAATTTAGTTTGTAACTTTGGCTCATCTTTCTTTCCAATGACTCTTACACATTATTCACAGTAACTCTCTACTTCCAACTATTTTTCCTTTTGATGTAGAAGGAAATGGTGAAAGGCTATCTAATTATTTCAGAGAGCTATTTTTCTTAGTTTCCCTTATCTATATTAACAGTTACATCTTCAAAGAACTTGAAGAGGAATGTGTTACCTGTTCATTCTGAACTCATCTTTTGAACGTTACTTTTTTAAGTTTCTATTCACTACCAAAGCCATAGTTTCCTTTCTAAGAAAATCTCTAAAATTGATAGCAAACTTGTAGGTTTATGTATTAATCTGTCTTTACACAGTCAAAACCCAGTAGAATTGCATGGCATTCTCTTCCTCACCTGCAATCCCTTTGGTGCACAACAGTCTTGCTAAAGGGAATAAAAAGATTAAATCCCTCGAATACAAGGAAGAATTATGAACGATTTCCACTTGGAAGACACCTGTTAGATAATCTGTTGGTCTGATTTAATGTCTCTGAAACCTCTTAAACTATTCAGTAAAGTATGCTCTGCTCTGCAAAATGTATTTCTTTGCTCAAACTGTGCTGCTTTAAAACTTTTGTTTCCATTGAGTAGAAATCTTTTTCAGCTTTACTCCCCCCAGCATGATAGTCTAAGAACGGCATCAATTAAAATTTAGAATTGTATTGTCAGAGTGAAATTTCTGTTCATATGTTGGTGTTTTTTTTTTTTCCTGCTCTAACAACTTGCCTTTTCAGCAGTTGTTTAGTATTTATGAGGAATTAGATGTGTCTCTGAAATGGCACCACTGTGCTAGTTGGTAAATACATATGCAACATCCCCAGCGCCATGCTCCAGCCTGATAATTTATATGGGAATACATAAGCTCTTTTAATTTAAAAGCCACCAATTATTATTGGCTGCACACAAACTCCTTATGTTTTTATTTCAGACATAGGATTTCATAAGTCAGGACTATAATTTTGACATTGCTGTGATGGTTGTCAGTGCTAAGGACCAGTGCCCCAGGTGATGACACCATTGTTACATCAGTGAGCTTGCAGGTATTTTGTGTAGCTTCATATGCATCCTTCTTGTTCTTTTCAGTTTATTCTAGAGTCAAAGAATAAAGGAAGAGGTTTCCTTTCATATTGTCAGTGATGCTAGTTAAGTCACAGGCTTCAGGTTTCAAATTGCATATTTTTCCTAATCATAACATGGTCTAATGGGTAAACACTTTTCTTTCCTTTAAGATACCTTTTAATTGAATTTATGGCATTTACTCAGGAATCATTCAGGTATAAATGATAACTTTAAACCTCTTCCTCTTTTCTCGGATTCCCTTGCCACCTCCAGACCTAACAACAGTAAAACCTTTTGTATCTTGTCTCCATATCATCTGAGTCCCTTCTCTCCTCCTAACATGCATGATAGCAAGAAATGATTCACTTGGAGTAGAAAACTAAATAGGATTTGTTGGTATCTTTGAGCTTTTTGCACACTCTCCTCTATGCAAAGGCTCAGTTAACACCAGTGAGTCACAGAAAGAGCAGAGAAGGGAACTCAATTTTGCCATGGAAAGAGGGGGTAGAAACCAGGCCACCAAGGAATCAGATCAGACACCAGACCAGGGAAATATCAGCATTTCACAGGAACAGCTCCTGGTGTGCAGAAGAAGTTTGTCGCGGTGTGTGTTTCCCAGGACACGCACGGCGGCATTGGGGTGCAACACATCCCCCTAGGGAGCTCTTCCTCCCCGCTCAGGGACTCCAATGGTCTCAGCGATTGCTTTTGGGGCGCAGAGATGAAGCAGAGGCGAGACAGGTTTTGGGGTAAACTGAGGAGATTTATTAAAGGTACAACTGAAGAATAAAGCCTAAAGCTGAACCCCAAGAACTGGAAACACGCTTCCTGCCGTGAGTTTTATAGACAGGGCAATACAAAGCAAACAACCAATGAAAGTGCACTCAGGGAGAAGTCTAAGGCGGGGATGCAGAACTAAATCCAATGGGAATAGCAAAAGCAGTGTAATGATACAAAATAGCAAATGATATATCGAGCTAAGGAAGATTGGCAAGGAAGGCTCCAGAAACGGGGGCAGGGAAACAGAGAATTGACACATAACAGTATGCATAATTTAAATCATAACACACAAATGAAATAGAAAGCTGGCCTGAAAACTCAAAGCAAAAACCCACACCACAACAAAGTTCATTTCTATACAACTGTCAACTAAAGTTGGAGAAGGAATTTAGAGACTTTAGATAAAAGCTATATGAATTAAATTTTAGAAATAACAGCGTCTTAAGAACTTTTAAAATTAAAAATGCATTAAATTTTCAAGTTCGTTTAATTGGCTATACTAGAGCTTATGAATAGTTATTTAGAAGCTTAATTTCACAGTCTTGAATGAAGATTTTTTTTTTTTGCTTTCTTAAAGTAACCTTCCTCTCCCCTTCTCCCCCACCTCAGTATAGCCATCTTTTGAAGATTTTTAAGACAAAGATGGCTTAAAAATGGATATTAATGCTGTATGAGTAAATTATGATCGACTGTCATCATCAGTGCTGTGTGTTAGATGCTGTTAGATCATGGGTTAAAAGAAGGATTTCCTAATTTCGAATGCCTAATGTGGAGAGGTAGGACCAGGATGAGGTGGAAAAAGAGATGCCATTTTTCCTTCAAATAGATCAGTTTAAAGGGTATGTGGATTCACTGACTCAGTTTCACTTAGATGTACAGTAGTATATGGAACTAGAATCAGGAATCAAATGTCTTTTACACTCTTGGGGGAGTTTATTTTTCAGAGAAGGAAGTAAAAGAAGTCACAAGTAGAGCAAGACAAAAAGAAAAGGAAGGAATTAAATATAAAATCTTATTAAATTATATACACTATTATCTTTTTGTTGTTTCTGTTGTAAGAAAGGAACTAAATCAAAGAAAACAAAGCTGTTAAAAAGGAGAAAGAAAAATTAAGTCAGAATATTGTGGCTTATAAAGAGCTAGTGCAGATAGACAGGTAACTGTCCACACTGGAAAGTGCTACACAATATCTCTCTTCAGTTATTGTGTTTTCAAACTTTGTGATTAACATCGCTGTACAGAACATCATTCCACAGCTATTTAATAAACAAAACCTTTAGGATCAAATTGTTAGCTTAAATTCTATTATGAATGAAGAAAGATGTGAGGATTTACTCTGCAAATCATGATTATTTCCCTAGCTGCCTTCTAGTTCCTGGAAGGAAAGTAAATTGCTTTGGACCTAGCCTGCCTCAGTGTCTTGAGTGGGTCAATTCAGACTGATTTACTCATCTATCTACTAGTTTGTTCTCTTTGGCTAAACATAATGTTTGCTTGCCTTGGTGAAAAATTCCACATGCCTTCTCCTTCAGACCATCAGGGACTATAACCTACTCACCAGGTATTCCAGGAGCTGTCTCAAAATGAATTTTCCTGTTGTGCATCAGATAACAGTATTTGTTGTTTGCCATGCACAGCCTCTTCTCTGAAAAATCCATTTTGAATTGAGCTAATGGCCATTCAGCTGTGAAAATAAATACAGCACAGAGCAATGCTAGAATTGATTAGACCATAGGATATCATCACAACCTGCATAACAATAAACCAAAATGTTCAACAAGCAGCATGACTTAAAATCTGACCTACATTCACCTCAGCTTGGGAGAAAAATCTGGGACGGTACAATCTCACTATGAGACAATACACTGAAACTTTTTAAAATAATTTTCTCAGAATATTTTGATTCTTTCCAAAGTGGTGCTATTTCTCTACTCAGCTGTCCCATTTTTCATTTTAAGAGTTCATTTACCCAGAGATATTTTCACTTCTCTCTCTGATTTGTTTTAGCTGAAGGGAAGGCTTCTTCCTATGACATTGTGCACATTCTGTTTCATTAGGTACTTCAAATAATCAACATGCAATAAACTTTTTCAAGGAGTGTATTGAAGAAAAAAAATATTAATTAAACTTCTGTTTATTTCCTTTTGAATTCTGAATAATGCATTTTCTGCTTACTTTGTGATTCTCTTGCAGTGTTGTTTTACAGATTCACTTTTGCTAACAAATCATATTATAAGACTGACAAAGTACTCATATTCTCTTAGTCGATCTTGTGAATGCTTGGAGCCCTTTCAGTGGGTCTTGTGCTGTTGGCTGGGGTTTTGACATTATAATTCTTTTATTTTAATAACTGAAAAAAGTTTTACCTCTGAATTATGTCCTGCCTTTTTCCTTCATTTCCTCTCTCTTCTGAATTGATACAGGTTCCTAGAATAATTTGTATCTTGGGTTTCACAAGCTTTCATAAGGCCCTTTTGTTGCATGTACATGTGGAGTATATGAATACATAGAGTATAAAAAGACATGTATCTTATGAAAAAGTACAGGTGAAATTAATGCTGAATATATATTTCATTTTGAAACTGAGTCTAGATAGTCCTAAAAGTGTCTTTGGTAGGAATGCAAGGTCATAGCCAGAGATGATTGAAGTCTGTAGAAAACACTATCATTTAGGGACTAGTATTTTTTTCTGCAATGTTTTAGAGGAAAAATTACTTTTTGAACATGAATCTGCTTTTACCAAACTATAGTCTAAAAGACATATTGAAAAATAAAGTTTGCCTTTCACAAGTATAGTTCTAAAAAGTATAGGATTTACAAAGTATATGATGTGCAGGACATTGTTGACAACTCTAACCTGTTTTATTATTACTGAAAAACTGCAAGACTTGAATAGCAGGATACAAAATAAAAGTATTGAATCTGATTTAAAGGATCAGCTGAACAAATCATGCACCTTGGAAGAATGTTCTTTAACTCGCAGTGAATCAGCTTACAAATGATGCCTACTAAAGTCACAATGAAAAGTCTTATCATAAATAGGAGGTGTGTACATAGTGGATACAGAATTAGAATTTATGACTTAGTTTCACTTGGTCTGTCTCTCCAGGAAGGGACACTGCGCTGCCCAATATCAGCTCCTCCCTGTGTAAAACTTCAAATAAAAGGAGAGAGAAGGAAGTGAAATTTTGCCAGGGCTCTATTAAAGGAAGCTGGACCAATCAACGTAGAGTACAACCAATATGGTCAGCTCATACGTTCTCCTCTTTATTCCCGAAATGGCTGTTTTTTTACAGTTTCAGATAGTTTACAGTTGCAGGTGCATTCTAATTGGCATTCAGCTTGAGAAAGAATGCAAACAATCTTAGTTTAAGGCAGCTACCATGATTCTACTCTAACTGTCCTATCTAAAGCATGCACACACCTTAACTTAAATTCTAACTGCGCCACAGGCTTATCTACTTTCACACAGGCCCAAGACTGGGACCCAGCAGGCCCAGACCCTAGGCCTAGTTTGAGATAGCTCAAACTTCATTCCATAACACATCATGCCCATGTTACAGTGAAATAATGTGGTTCATTTGAAAATATGGTATTAAAAAAAAAATAGAATGTTCTACTAGAAATAGGACCTTTTACCAGGGTTAATACACATTTCAAGATTAATACAGTCTTTAAAGTATTTTATAAGGGATTTTTAATTTTGAAACCTAGATTCTAAAGAAACTAAATAAATGAGCAAATAAAATACACTGTTATGATAGTTTCTCCATTGATTTTCCATTAATATGTCCACAAATTGTAGAAATATTTGATTCATTTTTCGAGTACTAAATAGTGTAATGAGCTAGTCTTTTTAGAATAAATAATCACAGACTGTTGCCATGAAAACCTCCTTTAGTAATAATGATCTAATTTAATCAGAAATTAAATAACCTTAGTACTAGGACTGAGATGTAAATTACTTCTAATCTTGATTACCAGTTTTCATTCAAAATACCATTGTATATTAATTCCACAGCACTTTAATATCACCCTACATTCTTAAAAAAACAATAATTTATGCTTTCTAGCCTCATCTTAGTTATATGAATGTGGAAAGTCTTCAAAGTCACTGATGTTTCCAGTGAAAATGTGGTTGTTACCACGGAGGTGAACTCAAGTTTTCCAGGTGCTATGCAAAAGTAACTACTCACATAAACAACCCACTAGACATGGAACAACAAGAAAACCCCAAAGAGTGTAACTGACCTCACAGTGTATGTGAAGTCATCTTTAAAATATAACAGGCTGGAGAGAGGCCAAAACCATATAATTACATTCTCCAGCTTTTACCATATATTGTGTTTACCAAATTGTGAATAAGGAAATGTTTACATAGCTCTCAACTGTATATTGGTTTTTTTGGGTTCTACCTGATGTGATAAACTTCTCAGTGGAACGTATACTAGTTTAAAAAATATTAAGGATTGTTATGGTATTATCAAAAAGAATAATTTTATATTGTGAGATCCCACTGATTTTATGCTGAAAATTATTGTATTTTTCAAAGTCTATTTTGACAGGGAAAAGCATGCAGCATGGATTTTAGTAATGTTTGTGGAAAACCTGAGCATCTTTTCAATAATATGCTTAATTTGGATGTACATTATTGACTTCAGATTGAGTTACAAATTTGAAACATCTAAATCTGTTTTGGATTCTGACTATGGGATAAGTTTACATTGTTAATACAGATGTCATATAAATTTTGAAATATGAAATACTGACATTGAAGGAGGAAATTTGATTGAATTAGGAAATAAAACCGGTTAACCATGTTTATGTTAGGTTTAAGCCATTTCCAAATGGTTTAAGGAAAAAAATGAACATTGTCATTAAATTTAAATAACAGTCATTGTAGAGTGTAATGCCATTTAACTCTCATTTACCAGCTGAGTTAATTTTTTCCAGTTACAGTAACTAAAAGCATCAAATGTCTTATTTCTGCTGACAACTTTCAGACTTCCCATCTTCCATCTCTGTCACATAGTCTCTTAGGAAGACTTGCAAAGTCTTTGCCTTACCGATGACTTCGTTGTCTCAAGAAATTATATGCATGGGGCTATCTATGAAAGGAGAGACCATTCCTCTTTAATTGGATGGTGGAATTGGAATTCATCTTAACATGAGAGTTTTTCATAGGAAAGAAAAAGTAATCAAACCAATGGCAAAGAAGACACAGAGAGAATGACAAGAGATGAAATTATGAGTAACCCTTAAAAATGAAACAGTGTAACTTCCTCTAAGATTGAATGGTATATTTTTTTCCCTTTTCTACAGTCTTGATATGGCACACCATAGTTGACAGTCAGGAGCAAAAAACTCCTGGAGGCCAAGTATTTGGGTGCTGAAAATGACCTTACTGAGGGGCTAATGGAAAGAAAGCTGAAAAATCCTGTGGTAGATGAGTACTTGTGGAGGTGTACTGATACAGGCTGCGTGAGGCCAGTGTGTTTTTAGCCCCACAAAGGTGCATCAAGCTCTGAGGATTGACCAGCAACCTCTCAGAAATGACTTAAGAACAATTAGCGAGATGGCTGATTGGAGATGTTTTGAAAAAGCAAGAGTTTTAATTAAAGTGAAAATAACAAACGATACAGAACAAAAGAGTAAAAGCCGTGCACAGTGACAGGAGGTCCCTTGGACCTGCTAAGACACACCAAAAAGCCCCAAAAATCTCTGTGCTCTCTCTTAAGTCTTTAATGATTTAGGAGGGATTTTTGGCTTGCTGTCCAATAAAAAATAGCTACATTTCTTGAGTAACAGTTAAAGGGTCCAGCAGTGTCCTGGCACTGGGCCAATTACAGTGAGAGAAGCACATTCTGGTTCTTCTTCCTTAAAAGTTCGGGGGTGAAAGTGAAACTCTTTTCCTAATATGGAAACATCTGCTCGGGTGTGGGGATGCACTGCAACAATGTACTGCTATTCAGTTCTGCTAGGTCAAATTTGGAACCATCAGTTAAACCATAAGTCTTGATAAATGGAAAGTTTTGATGATCTTCTACTTTGGCACAAACATGGTTTAATATTTCTTCCAAAGTCCTTGATTCACCTACTTTACTTCAAGAAAACTGTCTGAGACAAGCTCTTATTGTTCACAAATGCTAATGTGCTTCAGAGTTTTGGTAATGTTCATTTGCAAGGAGTGTTTGTAAAGCTCAATCAATGAAGACTGCATTAGGTGAGACACTGAAGGGATATGGGGAACAGAGAGAAGTATGTATAGCACAGCTTATCTGGGAGGCAAAAAGCAGCTTAGTAGTGTTGATGTACTTTTTCCACTCTCCAGAAGTTGAGACCAATAGCTGTGGACAGAAGTTCAACAAGAGGCCAACATTTTGCTGTGCCTCAGTGGAAAAACCCAGGTCCATTCAACCTGATTGCATTACAAATGGCTTTCTACAAGGTAAACTGAGTCTGCTATGCAGTTTCCTGTACTGTGTTCTGGGAGGATGGAGTTTGTTATTAAAGTGCTTAATACTGCATCCAGAATATGCAGAGGCTAAATTTAGCAATGCCAATTTGAACTCTTGGGTTTGGCTTGTTTGGTGTTTTTTACTGTCAAGAAAGAAAAAAACATACGGGGTAAAAATGTGTACCTTAAAAATAGTAGTGTATTTGTAGAATCAGAGTCTATTTTATAAGCAATTTAATGGAATATCTGAAAACGTTATATTCATTCCTAAAGGCAAAATTTATATTTTATGCAGCAAAAATAAATTGCACACTTTCAGTACATTTTGCATTTTGTGATTGCTTTGAAGGAACATATGTTCTGTGAGGACTATTCAAATTTTTTAAATGTCCTATTAAAATCTTAGACACTCTGAAGAATGCTATTCTTGAGCCAAAGAATGGGGTGAGGGAGGAAGGACGCGTTGCTTCTTTTAGCACCATGTTAGTGTCCAGTGGCACTTGGGAAAAGCATGTCCTGATACTAAAGTCACTGAATAGTTAGAAGAGGTATTACTTTAATGTAAGGAAACTGATGGACAGGTAGATTCTTTCTGCCATTAAGATACACTTGCAAAAGTTGCATATTCTTCTGGCAGCCTGGAGGACAAAGTAAAGGGCTAATACAAGGAGAAAGCAAAGTGCTTTAGACTGCCA
Source organism: Prinia subflava (assembly GCF_021018805.1). Lineage (NCBI taxonomy): Eukaryota > Metazoa > Chordata > Aves > Passeriformes > Cisticolidae > Prinia > Prinia subflava. Next base: position 3,081,165 of record NW_026960607.1, read on the forward strand.
TTTAACATTTAAGCAAAATTTGTTATACTAACTGCTTTTGTGATAAAAGTAGTTAAAACAAAAAAACCAACAAACAGCAGAACATAGTATCTATAAACTTGCTATTACCTCTGTCAAAACCTATGCTCTTCAGCCAGGGAAAGAAACAGAAATCCAGAAAGATCCCCAAGGTTCTAAGTGTCCTGCAGTTACAGTCACATCTGTACTGGGAATTTCTGCCAGTAAACAGGTAACAAGAGCAGGTGCTGATCTAGATGTTATATTTGATTTATCTCTTTGTTAAAAATGTCCTCCTCAAGAAAAAGTCTGTCAGGAGATTTCTGTGCCTACCATACTTTCACCTAGTTCACTGTCCAGTAGAAACACTTTACCTGAAGAATTCAGGGTGTTCTAATCCAAAGTCATAGTTCTTTTTCATGTTACAATCTTATCCCATATCATCTAGGTCTTTCCTCCCATGGTCCCCTATGACTGCCCTTTGCCATCACTGTCCTCTCAATGGTAAATCCTGTGCAGCTCAAAATGTTCCTATCACCATTTTAGAAACAAGATGCATGGTTTCTACAGCATTTCCATCAGTAAACCACTATCAATTAGCATGGGAATGAGAAACTTGAAGTTGATGAAAACATGCAACTGTTTCAGGTTCTATCAGACACTTGGTAATTAGTCCTGCACCTTGTGAACTGGTGCTTCTAAATTTTTGAAAAACAGCTTGCCAGCATTAGGAAGTATTATCAATGTAATTAACTGTGTATGTGCAAATTTTTCAAGTATGGAGCTTGCCTCATCTGAGACTCTTAAGGATGGAAACACTAAAAGGTATAAGGGAAACAGGCAACTCTGTGCTGATATGGGTCAGTGCCTGAGTGGTTTCAACCAGGATGATAGTTGTACAGGTGGAGATACTGAGTTCTATAGAAAGGCATTTCTAAACAATGCAGAAAACAAGAGCTACCACATCCCAAGACACCAGAACTGTGTTTATGAATACATTCAACTAGTCAATCCCTAATGCTATTTGTGTGTACAAGGTATTTTTGAGAGTACAAGTGAAGCACTGGGAGATCTGGGTGATAGTAATACTGTCTTTATGGACCTTGTCTGCTGTTCCACAAATGGGGAATATGACATTGTTATAAAGAAAAAAGATTAAAATGTTAAGTAGAAAATAAATATAAAGCAGACAGCAAGCTACTCCTTCAACAGCTAGACAGAAGTTACAGAAGCTTTTCATTTTGTGTGCCTGACTGAGGGTGACGTAAAAGAATGCCTTAGAGTGTCAGGCATCACTCATATACTGTGATGCAGCTCTAGCAGAGTCAAAAATGGGTAATCACTGTAATTGTTTGCTATACTTGGCTCAAGCACATACAGTAAATGATTTGCAAAAGCCCATTTTAAAGTTCTGATGCAGTGTATCATCAGACACAAGCAAGAACATTGCCAAGACACATTAACAATAACAGTCAAAGCTTATGAAAAGTAGCATTATATAAATTTCATATTAAAAAAAAAAAAGACTGAGCTTTTTGCTTAACCTTATACTATATTTGAACTCAACCCTGTTTTGTAAGTGGCAGAGCTAGTGATCTGACTGTTGTCTCAGTTGGAGTGGATGGCTTTGCTGCTTTGAAATATTATTTCCTAGGCAGCTCAAGTGTAAACAGATGTGGAGGGTTTGTGGGTGTCTCTGCAGAATTTCTTTGCTTGCTGAAAATGGCAAACTATCCTGTTGCACTTCTCTTTATGTCTCCAGACAAGGCTACTTTCTCCAGAAAGCATTTCTTTTGATCTTGCCTCCTTTGCTATGTCAGAATTATGACCTGTGCATACATTTTCCTTTTGTATTCCTGAAAATGGATTTATTATTAACAATGAATTTGCTTTCCTTAACTCTTTCCCACAAAATATTATTTATAGGAAATAGTATAAATAATGTTCAGCCATTTTCCATGAAATTGCCAACAGCATTAATACAGCACCTGATTATATGACCTGTATATTTTCTTCATTAACAAAAGGCAGCCATCCTCTTGCCATATAATCTGGTTTACTACACACACTTACATAGATCTATTATTTTTGTGGTAGGCTTACACTTTGAAAAATTGCTGTATTTCCTCAGTATTCATGGAACAATTGCAGATGCTTTTGAAGCACCTTAAGAAGATAAGCTGCTGTCACAGTGCTTTAATTCCAGCTTCTGTTGTCTTCAAAGGAGTCACAGATTTGCAGGGAAGACTATGGGACTTGGGTCTGTCATCATGTTACTGCAGGGTGATAGCAATACTTGCCTGCTTGCTGCGCTGCTGTAGCAGGAAAATGTCATGCTGAGATGAAACACAGCTGATCCTAAAGACAGATCTACACAGCAGACTTTTGTGGGCATTAAAATGCTGGTCACTAAAAGAATCTGCTACATGGCCCTTACTGACGCTCCTGCATTAGCTTTTCAAAGAACAGCAGTCCTGAAACATGTCTGCAATCACACTGGGGTGCCAGAAAACCTTAGGATAATTGTAAAGGCATAAATTCTGGTATCTGAAAGCAAGGCTTCCAGGATCAATAATTTTTATAGGTATAACTAGTTACAGTGTAAGGGACAAACAGAAACACACCCAGAAACACAAATAATATCCAGTTTCTCTGTATAAATAATTAGGAAGAAAAATAAGTATTATATTTTTAAAACGAGCAATGGAAAGAATTATTGCTCGGACGGCGAGCAAGTAGCAGAGTTGCAATTGCTCAGCTTTCATCCCCATCTCGACTGAGGTCCAACGGAGTAAATGCGGTTCCCCGCCGCCACCAGGGGGCGATCCTCTCCCAAGTACTTCGGGAAAGGCACAGATTCCACATTCCGGGCTATCCCGGTGAGATGTTGCAATGAGCATAGGTCTATTTAAAGAGGTTTCTAGAAGTAAATTTTAAAAAGGTAAGAATATTTTGGCAGCTAACATTTAGTCACGCTCCTAGAATTCTTGAATCTTTGAATAAATTCAATTTAAACATTAATTTAGAAGTGACTGTGCCTTAAGGAACTGGAATGTTTAATGTATTCTCCTTGATTTCAATTAATGAAGATTATTATTAAATATCTTATTCGTGCTTAGAGATCAAAGATACTCTCATAAGTCTGTCATGTTTTTATCTTCATTGTCCATTTCTCATCATTAACCTAAAGTTAGTTAATACTTCCTTATTAATTATCCATATACTTTTGAAGAAATTTATAATTTACCACTCTTTGACTAAAGGAACAAAAGATAAAAGCTTTCCAAATGTTCAGAGTGTATATATATATTGTTAACCACTACTATTCTTCAGACCTTTAACCCAATTGTGTATTTCATTCCCTGCGAGTGCATTGGCATTGTATACAGGACGAAACAACTTCATTTCCAGCTGCATAAAGCAGTAGGCTAGTGAGTATATCTGAATAGGATCAGAGAAATGGAGAAATGACAAGGGAGATACCTGCCATTCAAAAAGAAAAAAAAATTAAAAAGGCAATAGTGGCACTATATTACATGATTTTTTTATAAATCAAAAGCCCACAGATTTCATCATTTACCTTTCAGTTTTGTTTACTGTAACCTCTTAAAAACTTCACTCCAAAAATCTAATAAGGGCTTAAAACAACGGGCATTTTAATCAATATGTAGAGACAGACTTTTTCAGATTGGTAAAAACTCTTTGAATAAGTTATGGGAAGGACAATTATATTTTAAATACCCAGTTTATTAAGACAAAAGTATTCACTGCATGCTTTATAACTCTCTGTCTTTTTATAGTATCTGTGTACATGGCCTAGGATTAGGAATAATCGGGTTCAAACAAAATTTCAAGTCTTTAGTGATTAGTACAGACTTCTGGCATTCATAATGTGACTTGGTGTATTGATCAATGCAGCTATTCATTTAATGTGAAAAATACAATTTGCTTCTGTTGTTCTAATTCTATCCATCATTTTCAGAACAATCTTTGAGAGGAGGCATCAAGATGAGTTCCTAGGCACAAGTTTTATGACACTGTCTAAAAATGTCTGTGCTATGTCTCAAAATATTACCTATCTTCATAGCTTCTGTTTTGATTTGAGAACTATGGTCTATCTTGGAGCTAATTTTTTTACTACCAAGATAGTTACAGGTTGATGTCAAAAATCAGAAAGCTCTATGTCATTCACTCATTGCTGATTTTTAAACTTCTCTTGGTGCATGATTTTCTCCCTCTTCCAGGGGACTTTTGGTGAAAATCTAATTGTTTATTGTAAATCTCTCTCTCAAAAAGTAAGGATTGAGTAACCTCAGCGTTATGACTCTGATAGGTGGTCACCAATACAAAAAGTTAGAATGATGAAGAATGTGGACACTCCTCCACCTTGATTAAAAGAAAGTCTTCTATCACGTGGCTAAAACTGTTCTGTTCTGTAACTCTGAATCTGAGAGAGACCCTGTCATTAGAATTAGGTGATTCTTTGATATTGTTCTGATAAACATGAGGCTGGATGCTGTGCAGGATTTTAGAAAAACTCAGACATTGATTTCCTACAATAAGACTGGATTTGCAACCCTTAATGAATGCAATGCAATGCAACCCCTCCTTCAAAGGTGTTAACAGTTTGGGGTTTGGATTCTCAAAGATGCTGGCAAATTTCAGCTCCTATGTTCTTGACTCTCCCTTTTGCTATTAAGTGTATCATGACTCTCCCTTTTGCTATTATAAGTGTATCATTTAGAGTGATACGTGAAAATTAAATTTCTATATAGAATCCAGAACTTGTACAAAAGAATAAAAAACTCCTGAAAGGACCAGTCTTCTTTCTCTCTTACAATTTGAGTGATGACTTATATTTGGTATTTGGAGTGACTATGTTGAATATTAGGGGTTTCTCTAAAACACAAGCAGCTTCCTTCAAATGAATCCTGGAGCAAGGAAGGAGCATTCTTAGTTATTATCTGTAATATAGGCAAATTATGTCACTTGTACAGTGTTTGAAGGTAAAAGGAAATTTGGAAACAGAGGAGAACTATAAAAAAAAAAAAAAAAAGGCAAAGCAAACAACCCCCCCCAAACAAATACCAGTGAGAGATCAGAATTACTTGCTGTTGCTGTTGTACTCTCTTGGGTTGGTATAGTTAAGATGGGTGTGATATATGTTAATATAAGTATAAATCATATTTTATTATGGTGACATAGGAAAAAAATTAAAAATGCAAAATACTATGTTGTGTATTAACATACCATTATTTTACTCTAATAAACTGGGAAGCTGTTGGACACATAATGTTTTAAATTAAAAAAATATCCCAACAATTATTCTTTGAAGAGCTATTCATTGAAGGTCAACTTATGGTCAAGTATGCAGCCTAGCCACATGCCAAGTGAGAGAAAGGGAAGAAGGAAGTTTCATCAGCTCTGTCAATACATTTCTGCATTTCTATTGAGCTCTATAGGAGTCTCTGGAGGAACTGAGGCCTACCAGTTGGGTACTGCTGCATCTAGGGGGTAGCTCAGTGGGTTACCATCAGACTGACAGTAGCATCTTCACTGCTGTCCAGAAAGGCACCATAGGATAACAAAATACACCGTAGAAATGTTAAACCTATGACCTAACAAATCTATTTAAACCTATTTGGATTAAATTCTGGGTAAATTACAGATGTTTAAAGCCCTATACTTGTCAAGGTAAGTGGAGGAGGTTGAGCAATGTTTTCTCCCTCCTTTCCTCTATATGCACAGCCATTTGGTATACTTTGTGTGTGTGCTAGGGAGAAAATATTTGCTGTGGATCTCATCATCTCAGAGGGATTTAGATTTGAGATTGGAATTATGGTAACTCTCCCCATGGTATCTTGCGCCCTTTGAAACATATCATCCTAATGGAAAATCATCTTTAAGTAAAGGGCATGCAAGTTTCCAATAGATTTATAAATTGCTTTCCAGACTTCACAATGTGTACAATATTTCATTCCTTTCACATTTTCTTCCATGTCAAATAGAGAGGAAACATCAATGTCCTAAAACTATTTGTTGAATTCTAACTTTAAAAGGATTTTTTCTTTAATTTCAGTATTTTAATGTCCTTGAATTGAAAAACTTAAAATTAATTGCATCTACTGGTATCTTTAAATTATTCTTTATTGTCTAAACACTATGTTCCTGTTCTCTCCAATGGTCTACCTAAGAAGCCAGATGGTTAGAAATTTCCAGATCTTTGACTGGGCTCTGAGACAAAACTACATCATCTACAACTCATTACGGTCTCCTTTGAGATTTAGACATATCTGACCCAGAGAGTCTAGGACTCAGAAACTTAGTCTTTGAAATACAGAAACTACAAATTGCAGCCAAATAATTATGATGGAAACTACTTTTTGGTAGGTCACCTAAATTTTGACAAAATTAAATCTTTCAATTTGGTTGCATAAAGTGTTATATTTTGCTGTGTGAAAATGCCCACAAAATAAGCAGAAATAGCTTCCTACAAGGATAAATTATTTTGTACTAACACATTTGACCTGTTTACCCAGTTAATTTGTTAATCGGAGTGCCATGGAACTGGAGTTCCTTTCCTGTGTTCCTTGGGTTATTTTCTGGTGGTTTGTGGTTTATTTTGTTTGGTTGTGGGGTTTTGTTTGTTTTAGAACTTTTTTCCTTGTTTTTTAATATATTAAAGGTGATGAAAAATCATAATAGTTACAAGAATGATCATATGGAAAAATATTTAGTTCCTAGATGTCCTGATTAAGACAAGCTGCCAATTGTGAAACACTGCTGCCAATTCAAAATGTCCAGTTCAATATGGAGAGATTAAGCTGGAAACTGCAATAATCTATAAATTAGCACAAATCTACTCCTGATAGCTTCATCGGTCCTGGAAATCTGGAAGGCCAACTCTACTTCAGAGCAGTGGTGTTTGTTGTTGTGGTCTTCTTGTTCCACATCCAAATATAGGCAAAGCAGTCAACTGAAGAAAGTGAGAGAACAAGGAAGAGATGGAAAAAGATGAAAAGGAATAGGCAAAAGAGAAACTACATATCTCTATTCTGAAAACCCCAGAAAAGGAAATGAATTGGAAAGAAGTGATTTTGAAAGACAGGAAGTGACAGAAAGATGAGAAAGGTATTGGTGGTTTTAATAAATGAAACTTCCATGAAGAATTGTGTCATTGTAAGGTTTTTTTTTCCTGCAATAAATTTGATATTTTCGTATTTAAAAGTTGTGTAGAAATGTGCAGAGGCACTTCTGAGTTATATCATAAAAATTCTATCTTATTTTTTTGCGAGATTTATGATCAATTTAACTTTTAAATTTTACAGAAGGTTTAATGATTACAACACATTGATAAGAACAAGAGAAATGTCATTTCAGAGACCTAGACTTTATATGGAGGTTATTTGTAAAGAAATTGTACCTAATTGCGTAGCCTCCTCTCACTTCTGACTGAAGTGGTAACAAAGTAAGACACAGCATGTGTGATAGTGCCTACAGGCCCAAAACAAATTAATGTAATGGGCACAATTGTGTATTCCTGTCAAATTATGTATTTGATTAGGAAAGGACTTGGTTTCAACTGTACATGTGGTTTTGCAGAAAAAAAATAAGCCAGTTAACCCATGTAATTCTGAAATACCTTACACAGGTCTAGAAACAGAGTCAAAGAATAGATATGGTTTGTGATTGAACTGTAAAACTGAGATTCCTCTTCTGCTGTAATACAGATTCCTTTAATGCTTACACTACTCCAAAATCTATCATGTTGACTAAGTAAAGCTTGACTTTCATAGCAAGATTCTTTTGAATATGTGCAGTCCTCCAGATTTTAATCAAGTTGCATGGGAGTAGTAATCTGCTGGAGGGTTGCAAGCTCTACAGAGGGATCTGGACTGGCTGAATCAATGAGCTGAGGCCAATTGTCTCAGGCTCAACTAGGCCAAATACTGGGTCCTGCACTTCAGCCACAACCCCATGTGGTACTGCAGGCTTGGGGAAGAGCAGCTGGAAAGCTACCTGTTGGAAAAGGACTTGAGGTGCTGGTCAACCAGCAGCGTGCCCAGGTGGCCAAGAAGGCCAGTGCCATGCTGGCTTGTGTCAGAAATAATGGCATCAGATTGTATCAGTAGGACCATGGCAGTGATTGTCCCCCTGTACATGGCACTGGTGATGCCACACCTCGAATCCTGTGCTCAGTTCTAGGCTGCTGACATGGAAAGGACATTGGGATGCTGGAGCAGGTCCACAGAAGGGCAACAGCTGGTGAAGGGTCTTGAGCACAAATCAACCCCCAGCAGCTGGGGTTGTTGAGCCTGGAGAAGATGAGGCCCAGGGGAGACTATTGCTCTCCACAGCTGCCTGAAAGGAGGGTGTAGCCAGGTGTGGGTTGCTCACTTCTCCCTGGTGGCAAGAAAAAACAGCTTCAAGCTGCACTAGGGGAGATTTAGACTGGATATTAGGAAAAAAATCTTCATGGAAAGGGTTGTCAAGCACTGGAACAGGCTGTCAAACCACAGGGAAGTGGTTGAGTCACCATCCCTGGATGTATTTAAGACATGTAGATGTGGCACTTACAGCCATGGTTTGGGATGGGTTTGGCAGGGCTGGTTAATGGTTGGACTTGGTGATCTTAAATGTCTTTTCTATCCTAAATGATTCTATGATTCTACAGTAACAAAATCTTTTAGGTGGAGGTAGCATGGTGCGTTCAACCACAGTCAAAGTAATATGACTCTCTCTAGGTAGTTCCATAGGTTAATTTATCAGCCTACATTTAGTCAATAAAGTATTGCGTTTAAACCTGTTATCACTATAAAATACAGCATACTTGTGGGGAAAGGCCTTTGCTCAGTTACTGAGAGAAGAAAGGGGCAATATATATCCAATATATGTCCAGTATATAATAAAAAGATATGTTATATTGTATCCAATTGCTTTGAACATCATGCATAAAACATTTTACAGGAAAACATTAGTTTCCTAATAAATAAGATTCAAAAAAGTCTGAAATAGGAACTAATATAAAGCAGGATATTTCTGTATTGGATAAATTGGATTAAATTGGTTTAAGTATTTGAGTAAACCTCGCCATTTTGATTAGTCTGGCAAAACAGTAAAAAACTAACCCTGGTTTTGCACAAAAAACCTCAAAGAAAAGCAAAGTCTTGTAATGTGTTAAAAAAAAATCCATGAAAGCAGTCTCAAGGTTAGAAATTTATCATTAAATAATTTTCTTGCTTGCTACATTATGTATAGGCTAGAGCTATTGTTAAGAGAAGCAGTCAAGAATTTCAAGAACCTTGTCTTCAAAATAAGATGTAAGAGCAGACAATGGCTTGTGGTCCTGGAGAGTAAATATTGGGAAGGACATTAATTAGCATGCCAAAAGAATTTTACTAAGATGAGGTGGCTACAATGGGGCTGAAAATCTCCAGCTGTGCGGAACTCTCTGGAAGGAGGAAAAAGTGGTAAATGAAGAATCAAAAAGGGTCCCCTACCTGTTTAATCAACTGCAACGATTAGAATAATTAATATGTTTTCAAATAGTGTTGCAGAAGCATTTCTTAAAAGATGCTGGTTATCCACATAGTAAAGAAAAACAGGAGAGTGTGTTTCAGAGAGAAAATAACAATTTAAAAACCCAACAAACTCTTCTGCTATGTAATATGCTTTTTTCCCCCATGTTATTTTCATTCTTATGCAAATGAATGAAGAGCTAAAAGTTTCATTGCATACTTCATCTTCTAGTTTTGTCTGCACCAGAATTACTTGCCCAGGTAAGTTATACAAGTGAATTTGCAAAATTATTCTTATAACTTACTTCAGGCTTGAAAATCCATAGTGAAATAAGGTTACCCAAACCAAATATACCTTTCATATCATACTATCATCCACAGTACTTTTTGTTCAGCATAACTCAAATTGTACATCTATATTTCTGACCAACATATTTGAGTAAACAGGAAATTTTCAGTGAGTAAAAATAGGAGCAGTATCACATCTTTGCTTATCGTTATTTCTCATTTTTAGCCGAGAACAAAAACCATGTGGAAGACCTTCGGTCACATACTTTGGAAAATGTAAACTATAGGGGGTATGAATTAGAAAACTGCTGACCTACTCCATAAACTTCTAGAATACTTAATTATAGAAAATTATGAGAAAGACAAGAAAGAAATTTAGAGAAGTCAAAACTCACAAAGGGTACCTATGTCCTACGCAACTTCTGAATTGCTTCTATTGAGATTTTGTGGTGTGAGATGGTTAAAACACATCATCACCCAACACACAAATATCAACTTGACGCCAAATGTTTTTTGGTGCTTAAATAAAGCCAGATCTGAAAATTCAGCCACAGCTCTTGAAGGTACATCTGGATAAGGAACATGCAAAATAGGGATGCTTAAACTAGGAAAACATCTTCTCAAGGAGATTGTGAATAACACAGGAAGGTCTTAACAGGCATTGGTTTAGAAGCTTCATCAATCTTACGATGTTATGACTGTTTTGTTCACAGAAAATCTACTGCATACAGTGTTTGATTTGAAAGGTTGTGTCTGGGACTAGGACACAGGAGACATTTGCCTTTTTCTGGAAGCTGTGATGTGTGCTAGATAAAACTCCGGGACAGGAAAGGTTTCAGATTTTTTACATTGTACTGAGAACAGTCAGATGAGAAGAGTTCATAATTTATAATGAATAAATTGCATCTAAAAGAATTGATATGTAGAGATAGAAGATTGTCCTTGGCATCAAGGCACTGCTGATTATTGTGTTGTAAGTTTTAACATACAGTTTAAATTGTTCACTGGACAAGAAAAGAGTTTTGAATTTTTGAACATCAGCAAATACAAAAATTCATTGCAAGCTTTTCTAGATACATAAGCTTAATTTTGACAATGACAAAATATTCTGTCATCAAAGTGAAAAATTAAGATTTTATCTCTAGGCAAGGTATTTTTCTTGATCAAACCTGAGTTTGGTTGGGGAAGTTCTTCACTTTGTATTACATAAAAAAACCAGATCTTTCTGTGTTTAACAAATTTGGATGAAGAAGAAATTATCTTATTTTTGAAGGCCTGATTTATCTTTGTGAATTCCTGTTGCATCTGCTGTGGTTGTTGGGGCTATATAGAACATCAGAAAGATTAGATGCAGTGTCAGGCAGAGATATCACACCATTAAGATGTTTTCTGTTTCAGTTGTAAGTTTCTGAGAACTTTGCTGTCCTGGTTTGAGGGGGAAGTGAGTTTTCCAGGAAGTTGTGGGCAAACCAATCAGTGGTCAGGTTTTATGCTAGCACCTGGAGTAGCCACTGTGAGGTTAGACATGCCTCTGAGAACACAAAGAGTTAAAAGCAAGGACTTCAGAGGGATTGCCCCCTCTTTAGTTCCAGTTGCGAGGTGAGCACACATCTCTCCCCTTCCCCCCAGCTCGCGGGGCTGGGTGGGGGAGGGGAGGGGAAAAGCCATGCGGAGCCTCTTCAAGATGGACGGGTGGAAAACTGTAGCGGTGCCTTCCGTCCCCGTTCTCCTCTCCCCCCCCCCCACCCCTACAGAGAGGTTGCCACTTCAGAGCTTCAAAATTGATATTGGCAGCAGCCGGCAGCAGAGAAAGAGCAGGGGAGAGAAAAAGTTCCCAGCTGCGTAGAGATATGCTGAACCTGTGACCCTGACCGGGAGCCAGAGACTTTTAACTCTTTCTTGGCAGAAGAAAACTTTTTTCTAGACATTGATTCTCATGGCTGGTAGTTTGTGAGAAGAGAAAGAGAGACAGCCTGAGACTGAGATGACAAAGGAAGATGAAAAGAATCCCAGATGGGCAGTGATGAAGAGGAGTGGCTTTTTAAGCTGGACTTTTGCATAATGTTAGCCATAGACTGAACCTGAGTCTTTTTTTTGAACATAGACTGTATTTGGGTAGATGCAGTCGGCTCGACTTTGCTTCAGTGACTAGCACTGTAGGAGTGGAGCGAACAGAGAAGAGAGGAAGAGAGTGTGGTGGCGCCCTCTGCCCTCAGAGATCTCTGTTCTTAGAACCCTCGGCCCCAGGGGAAAGATGGGGAGGGACTGCTGTCCTGGCATGAGACTTAGCCAAGCATCCTTAAAAAGAGCCCTATATGCAGCTTTGGCCCATGGACAGTGGTGAGAGCACTGGACATGGAAAAGATGTCACCACGGCAGACCTCTCCGGGCGGTGCCATGGGTGACTGTTGCCCTGGTTTTTCTGAGATTTTTTTAAAGCCTTCTACTTGCTTATAAGATGGAGTCAGTTCTTTAGTTACTGTACAATATTAAGGGTCAGTTTTTCACTTTCTTACACTCTGGAACATAAACAACGTTTCTTGTTTTTGTTCACTGTCCTTTGCTTACATATTTCCAGCCTGAAAACAATGTTGGTTGACAGCTGGTCTGGCCAGTGGGGTGAAGGGGTAGTAACCCCAGAAGCCAATCTGCTACCAGACCCACAAAATTATAAAAGGAAAAGAAATAAACAGGCTGGCCCCTTTTTTGGTGGGGAGCAGCTTTTCACTGAAGACCTTTGCCTCCGTGTTGTTGATTTTGCGTTCCGGGCAACAATTGGTGACCCCGTCTGTGTGAGAAGACATTTGGTGAGATCCTTCCTTTCCCTCCCTCCCTGTTGTGCGGTGTTTTTAGGAAAATTGCTTTGCACTGCCCCGGTGCCAGTGTCTACTCCTGTGCTAGTATGCAGGACTCCGTAAAGTTGGAGTTTTGGGGGGATTTGTTGGAGCGGAAACACGCTCGGGTGTCTCGGCAGGAGCTTCAGCGTTTGTACGAGCGGGGCAGAGGGCGTGGGTTCTTTCCCACGCCAGATGAGATGCTCCGTCCAGAGGCGTGGTCCCTCCTGGGAGAATGCCTCATGGAAGTGCTCGAAACGGAATATGATGTGGAATTAGCATGCCTTTTGGTGCAATGGAAGCTGTTTGAGGGGGCTGCGTTCAGGTCAACCCCTCCCAGCTCGCAGAGCTCGCGGGCTGTTTCCCCCATCCCGAAAGGGGGCGGGGAGCTGGAGGAGGGCAAGGTCATTCTGTCAGACCCAGAAGTATTGTCTGAGCCCGGACTTCAGCTCCCAAGGGAGGAAATCCCAACCCCTCCCTCTCCGGTCGCTGCGCCGGGGGGTCTTTCTACCCCGGGCTCCGGTGTGGATCTCCGGGGGGCGGGGCGCGCCCCGGGCCCCTCGGAGCTGCTCGGGCAGCAGGGGGGCGGGGCCCCGGCAAGCCCGGGGCCGGTCCCGCCTGTGCCTGCGCCACGGCGCCGCTGGGGCAGGACGGAGGAGCCCCTCCTCCATGCCTTTCCGGCGCTGGAGGGGGACGGCGACCTGGGAGCGCGGCCCCCACTGTTCTTTGACCGGGATTCAGTCACGGTGTGGTGTCCATGCTGTGTCACGCCCACTACGTACCCGGTGAAGCCGGCTGGAGCGGCACAGCCCGCTCCAGCGTCCGGGCTGGCCCCGGGGGGTGGTGCGCTGGCCACTTCTGCGCCCGCCCCGCCTGTTCAGGGCGCGGGGGCCAGGGACGCCGCAGGAGGCGAGACCCCGGTCGGTTTTTCGCCGGACCCCGCCCCGGCGGGCGGGCGGACAGCCCCGCTCCGCGCAGGGACGGCTCTGCCTGCTGTGGGTGTCCGCCCTCCCGGTGGGACCCTTCTGGGGGCGGTCCCAGACCCTCCTCTCCCCGCGCTAGCTGCGGCAGCGGCCGTCTCTGCCGGGTTGCCGGCGGCAGGTGGGACGGCCCCGGCGGCGGCCGAGCTGCTGCTGTCGTCTCCGCCTGAATCAATCCCGGGCGGTCAGGCTTTGCCGGGATGCGTGCGTGCCGCGGAGCCCTTGGAGCGGTCCCCGGCGGCCGGTGCCGCGGCGCTGCAGGCGGGCTCCAGCCCCACGGGGGCTGGAGGCGGCCCCGGCGTCAGCGGCTGGACCCGCTGCCCCTCCCTTTCCCGCTGTGAGCGCCACGGCGGCTGCGGACGCCGGGATGTTTAAGTTCAGCGCTAGCGGGGACACGGCCGGGATGCGGCCGGTCTTTGATAGGAGTAAAGGGCCCCGCACTGTTGGTTCTTCCTCCACAGCCTGGTGGACACTTCCCCCCGTCAGGTGATAGTACGCCCGAGAGACCACGAGCGGTTTTGGGGGGAAGTGAGAGCTAAGGCTGAACGAATGGGTGATTGTGCTGGTGCGCAAGACTCATTGGGGGTTGAAGATGTGTACTCCAGCCCTGTTGGTATTGCTGCTGATGCTGCTGCTGGACCTGCAGTGTCTGGTGTTCAGCTAATCCCTAGCCGAGTGCCTGCCTCTAACCCTTGGGACCCACAGGGCAGGATGTGGCAGGTTCTGCTGCTTCATCCGGGGGTCTTCAGGCCTTCCCTGTCCTTCAGGGCGTTACTCATAACACCCATCAACCCTTGGCTTGGCAGGCCTTGGCAGAGCTGCGTGATGCAGTCAGGAAGTATGGTCTGGGGTCGGCCGAGGTGATGCAGATCCTCCAGTTTTTCAACGCAAATCTTTTAATACCATTTGACATAAGGACCATAGCTTGGACCCTCTTTCCACCAGTTGAGTATGACTGCTTTGAGTACAAGTGGACTCAGCTGGCGGCCAGAGCGGTGGAACGGAACACGACACTGGATCCGGCCGATCCTAGGCGTACAGTTAATACTGATATGCTACTGGGAACAGGCAATTATGCCAGGGCCGATGGGCAGGTTGGTTTTCAGCCCTTGGTCCAGGAGCAGTGCCAGGAAACAGGCATGGCAGCCCTGGTCCAGACAATACAGCTGGCTACTCCACAAGAGTCCTTTGTGACGATTGTCCAGGGAGCTGATGAGCCTTTTCTCCGCTTTGCGACAAGGCTGACTGCTGCTGTTGAAAAGCAGGTGAGTGATCCTGCAGCTAGGAAGCTCATGCTTCAGTTGCTTGCTCGAAGCAACTGCAATGCTGTTTGCAGGGGGATCATTGAAGCGCTTCCTGGGGATCCACCAATGTCACGGATGGTTGAGGCCTGTGCGAGGGTGACCCCTCCCAGCCACAAGATGGTTGCTGTGGCTACAGCTGTACAGCCAGCTGTGCCTACGGTCGTCCAACCAACGGTAGCTATGGTGGCCCAACCAGCTGTGGCTGCAGCCATGCAGCCGGCTGCGGCTGCTGCTGTACAGCCCGCCTGGATTACTCCCCAGGGTGTGCAGCGGCAGCAGAGGGGTGCTCGGGCCAGGAGGAAACAGGGCAGAAAGGCGCAGAAGCCTAAGGCTGTCTTGTTCTTTTGTGCACGATGTGGAAGGCCGAATCACGTTGCGGACGCGTGTAAGGCAACAGTGCACGTGAATGGTCATTCCTTGATCGGTTCAGGAAATGCGACACGGAGCGCGAAGGTGAGGCGCGTGCCGACACAAATGCCTCAGCCTCAGCCTGAACCAATGGAGATCTGCTCGGCAGGCTTGCAGCCAGCACCCGCAGTTCAGCAGGTGTTGATGTCTGCACAGCCGAGTCTGTCGTGATTGGTTTGGACAAAATACACAAGGTTCCCCTGGATGCCTTTGGTCCATTGGGTGATGGCATGAGTGCCTTCCTGATGGGGAGGTCCAATGCCACGATTCAGGGTATCATTGTGCACCTGGGGCTGATCGATGCCGATTTTTCCGGGCAGATTCACGCGATGGTCTCCACACCCACCCCCCCTCTTACTATCCCAAAAGGCACACGAATTGCTCAACTTGTTCCTTTTAAGTCTTCTGTTTCCAGGACGGAGGACCGGTCACGAGGTGACTGCGGCTTCGGCTCTACTGGGCCACCTCAAGTGCACTGGACTGTTGCCCTGACCAAAGACCATCCTGAGATGGTGTGTACTGTGTCCATGGCTGGTGCAATGCCACCGGAGACTCAACTTCGCGGCCTCCTGGACCCCGGGGCCGATGTTACGATTCTCTCCCTGGCAGCTTGGCCCCCGCAGTGGCCTTTGAGCCTGGTACAGACACCTATCACGGGCATAGGAGGAACGACACAAAGCTACATGAGCCAGAATCCCATTGTCATTACCAACCTGGAGGGACAGACGGCCATGGTTTGGCCTCATGTTATGAACACTCCTAAGAACCTCTGGGGGAGGGATGTTTTGGCCGCATGGGGGGTGCGACTCAGCACGGATTTTTAATGGGGGCCACTGTGATGAAGGGCGCAGAGTGTCCCACGCCTCCTTTATGGTGGCTGGTGGACAAACCCATCTGGGAGAATCAGTGGCCCCTCTCTCATGACAAGCTAGTCGCCCTTCGTGAACTTGTTCAGGAGCAGTTGGACCAGGGGCATCTGGAACCATCTACCAGTCCCTGGAACACTCCTGTGTTTTGCATTAACAAGAAGTCTGGGAAATGGAGGTTGCTACAAGACCTCCGAAAAATCAATGCCGTGATGGAAGGCATGGGGACATTGCAGGCGGGCATGCCATCGCCTACCATGCTTCCCACGGACTGGCCGGTCCTCATTGTCGATCTGAAGGATTGTTTTTTTACGATCCCTCTGCATCCCAATGACAGACCAAAATTTGCCTTCACGGTACCTGCAGTAAACAATGCCAAACCTGCGTAGAGATATCAATGGAAGTTTCTGCCTCAAGGAATGCGAAATTCGCCGGTATTATGCCAACGGTACGTGGCCCATGCCTTGTCTGGAGTTCGCAAGCAGTTTCCTGACGCTCACGTCTATCATTATATGGACGACATTTTGGTGGCTGCGCCCACCCAGGATGAGCTGCTGAGGATACAGCCTCAGTTGTTGAATGCTCTGCATTCACATGGACTGCAGGTGGCTCCAGAAAAGGTAAAACAGCAACCTCCCTGGAAATATTTGGGTGTCAAAATTCTGGAACGGACAATCCGTCACCAGGAGGTGCAGTTTGTGCAATCTGTAAAGACACTGAATGATGCTCAGAAGCTGGTAGGTGTCATCACTTGGTTACATCCTTACTTGGGACTGACCACCGCACAACTGTCTCCCTTGTTTGAATTGTTGAAAGGGGACACTGATTTAAAGTCACCTCGTAAATTGACCCCTGAGGCACAAAAAGTGCTGGAGGAGGTGCAGCAAGCTGTTTCGGCCCGCCAGGTGTACCGTATTGAACCTTCCATTGATGTCCCTGTGTTCATCACCACTCCTGATTTACATCCTACAGGTATCATTGGCCAATGGAACGATGATTGGACTGGTCCTCTGCACGTCTTGGAATGGGTCTTCCTGCCTCATCAGCCGCACAAGACGGCAACTGCGTTGTTTGAATTGATTGCACACTTGATAATCAAGTGCCGGCAATGCTGTTTGCAACTGATGGGTGCAGATCCCTCAAAAATCATACTCCCGGTTCAGAGGGAGGAATTTGATTGGAGCTATGCGAACAACGTTTCGCTGCAAAGTGCTCTAGAGGGTTTTTCAGGGCAGATCATTTATCATCTGCCCAGCCACAAGCTATTGCAAGTGGCAAAAAATACTCAATTTTCATTACGACCCAAAAACAGCCAAGAGCCAGTGCAAGGACCCACTGTCTTCACTGACGGTTCAGGCAAAACAGGAAAAGCCATTGTTACCTGGAAGGATGGATCCGAATGGCAGGTTTTGGAAGGCCATGAGGACGGGTCAGCCCAACTGGTTGAACTAAGGGCTGCCGTCATGGCATTTGAAAAATTTTCTCAGACACCCTTCAGTTTGATCACGGATTCCGCCTACGTTGCCGACATCGCACAGCAATTGGGTTATTCAGTTTTGAAGGAGGTCAGTAATCCTGCCTTGTTTCATTTACTGAAGGCCCTGTGGTGTGCAGTTCAGTCCAGGGTTCATCCCTATTATGTTCTGCATGTACGAAGCCACACTAATTTGCCAGGGTTTATAGCGGAAGGTAACGCAAGGGCTGACAAGTTGGCTAACCCAGCGTGGGTAGCTCCTCAGCCTGACACACTTGCTCAGGCCAAGGCATCGCATGGGTTTTTCCACCAAAATGTGCATACACTGCAGAAGCAGTTCCAACTGACGGCCACTGAGGCTCGTGAGATTGTTGAGTCATGCGACGACTGTCACGGTCTTGGTGCGCCATTGCCGGCAGGGGTTAACCCCAGGGGCCTTAAGGCCTTGGAGCTTTGGCAGACCAATGTCACCCAGGTCGCCGAGTTTGGCCGGCTCAAGTATGTGCATGTCACGGTGGACACATTCTCCTCTGCGATGTGGGCTTCGGCTCACACTGGAGAGAAAGCCTGCGATGTCATTGCCCACTGGAGACAGGCCTTTGCCATTCTTGGCATACCTTCTGCTGTGAAAACTGACAATGGTCCTGCTTATGCCTGTCAACAGGTACGGCAGTTCCTACAGTCGTGGGGTGTGTCACACAACTTTGGCATCCCTCATTCTCCAACAGGACAAGCGATCGTAGAACGCGCTCACGGTACACTCAAGTGTGTTCTTCAGAAACAAAAGCAGGGGATGCAGGGCGAAACCCCGCACAGTCGGTTGGCAAAGGCTTTGTACACCATCAACCACCTTACAGTGCCGCAGAACTCAAATAACCCTGTGATTTTGAATCATCACCTCTCGTTGCAGGTTTAGGATGACGCGCATCAGCCTCGAGCAAAGGTTCGGGTCCGAAACTTAGTCACCAAGCAGTGGGACGGTCCCTATGACCTGATAGCTATGGGGCGTGGGTATGCATGCGTGTCCACAGATACTGGGGCACGTTGGGTACCCTCAAAGTGTGTCCGTCCTGACCTGCGACCGCAGAGGCAGAATTCGGCTAACAGGAGAGGTGGAGGCCATGATCAACTTGAAGGTCGCCAAGTGGATAAATCATCAAGTGATGACTCAGATGCTGATGATGCGAGTGGTCACTCTGATGATTCCTCCACAGAAAGTGGTTGAATTTGTATATACGCCTTTTGTAAATTTGTTCATTTTTCTTTTTTTCTGTTTTTCTTTTTGTAAAGTTAAAAAGGGTGAGATGTTGCCCTGGTTTTTCTGAGATTTTTTTAAAGCCTTCTACTTGCTTATAAGATGGAGTCAGTTCTTTAGTTACTGTACAATACTAACGGTCAGTTTTTCACTTTCTCACACTCTGGAACATAAACAACGTTTCTTGTTTTTGTTCACTGTCCTTTGCTTACATATTTCCAGCCTGAAAACAATGTTGGTTGACAGCTGGTCTGGCCAGTGGGGTGAAGGGGTAGTAACCCCAGAAGCCAATCTGCTACCAGACCCACAAAATTATAAAAGGAAAAGAAATAAACAGGCTGGCCCCTTTTTTGGTGGGGAGCAGCTTTTCACTGAAGACCTCTGCCTCCGTGTTGTTGATTTTGCATTCCAGGCAACAGGTGACATGGAAACACTGAAGGGTGGACCTGTGTTTCCTGGGGGGAAGTCTATGGTGTGAGAGAGACTCCTCTCTCCCTTGCCGAAATGAAGATTAGTTTTGTCTGAGTAGTGATTGTTTTGATTGAGAACCCAGGGTTTTGGTTTATGGAGAATAACGTGTAAGGGGTAGAAATTGGGGGAGGAGGAGAAAATGTTCTGGGAGGTTTTCATTTCTGTTTTTGTGTGTTTAGGGTATTTTTCTTTTCTATTTTCTGTTCTTATGTAGTTTAATAAAGTTTTCTTTCTGTTTTCAAGTTTTGGGCCTGCTCTGCTCTGTTCTTGATCACATCCCATAGTAGTTGCTAAGAAAAACATATTCATGGGTGCATTAGCATCTGGCCAGTGCCAACCCATGACATTTGCTTAGACCTGTCTTGAGGTGGTCTTCTGCCTCTGATTTTGGACAGGTCCACATAACAATACCTTATTCAGTGGTGTATGTAAGCTCTCCATAAAAACAGATGGATGTGTCCTTAATGCTGACCATCATGCTCTCTGGATCTTTGTGGTTTCTGCCTTTTTGACAGTACTTGTGTTAGCAGAGATCCACAGGTGCTTAGCAATCTAATCAAATTCATGAAGAATGAGAAATATGAGCACCTTGGAGCATTTACCCTACAGGAAAAATATTAAGGATTAAATTGCAGTAATAGCAGAAGAACAGGGAAAGCCATAGGGGACAAACACATTAAATCTTGAAACCTGCAGTGGCCTGAAGTAGAAGATGAAAATCAAAGAAGAATGAAAGATGAATACTTCAAAGCAGTTAGTCACAAGTTGCAGAAGTCAAGGGGAAGTTGAGACGCACCTAGCAAAAGACATCAAGGTTAATAAGAAGTAATTGCAAACATAGTATTACTATAAAGATGAAAGAAAAGCATGAGTTCCATTGTAAAGGAAGAATGCAGTAAAGAGAAAAGTAAGAAAAAGTAATTAAAAACCTATGCACCAATCATTAACGGCATGTAGTTGGTTAAGTCAGTCATCACAGCAATGACAAGAAAAAAGAGCTAAGACTGTAATGAATCTATTCTGTAATTTTTGTAAAAATGAGATTGTTGTAATCATCTTATGAACTCTGCCCTGAATATTCACAGAATTGTTTGAAAGGGTCTCAGAGTTGTTATTCATTGCTTTTGAGAAACTGTAGAGAACAAGCAGGTACGAGATGACTGTGAAAAACCATAGAAAATTAAAGGCTTTCTTTAAAAAAAGGGACCTTCAAAAAAGTGGGTGAAAAGGGGTCAGAAAATTAAATTCTTGTTGTTCTACCTTCAATTTCTGGAAGATACAGGGACAGGTAATTCAGCACATTAATGTCTAGATGTCTGGAAGATACTAAAGAAGATGCAAATCCTATCAAGCCAAAATAATTTGTTTATGAAGTAAGTCCTCTGTTCAATGATGTTCTAGTGTTCTAGACATTGACAATGCAAAAACCTCATAGTCCAATTCAGTGGGATAATAAAGTGATCAGAGATCCCAAAATCATGGTATAAGATTAACAGAACAGGGTAAAAATATGGTAATAAACACATGACTGGGATGAAATGCAAACTGTGGTTACAATAGTTTCCAATATGGGAAAGCCTGCTGATCAGAGGAAAAATCATTTGTTCTTCATGCTTTTGGTGAATAGGATTCACCATAAGTTATAAGCTTAAATTGCAGCAAGATCAACTTGTTTCAGGTATTGGAAATGTCTTCTAAAATTGGTCTAGTAAAACCCACTGACACAGATCAGTGTGGAGTTTCTATCACTGACAAACTCCACTGATAGTGATTCTAGAAATAGATTTGGATCGACATCTGCCAGCAGTAACAAGGTCCATCTGGCTTTGCCTGTGGGCAGTGGGATTGATTTATTAAAATATGAATATCGATCTAATATCAATATTCAACTGTGACGGACAAAAGACTCTCTAACAGGTAAAGTTAGAAAGTGTATGTTTATTGCGACGCTGGGCAGCGCGTGGGATAGCTCCCTAATGCGCACTGCAAAGATCACAGGTAATTACAAAGCCTTTTATTTACAAAAATGTTGAATACACAAAATACAAATGCATATTCATACTCCTGTCCCTTCCTCTTCTCCGCTTCGTATGCTAATTGACAAAAAGGCTATTAAGCATGCGTAGTCTGTTCCCTGAAATGGGTCGGTGGTCTTTTTGTGAGGAGTGGTCACCAAAAGGAGGAAGTAAAACCAGTCTTCCTCTTTCTAAACTTTCAACCTTTTCAATGCAGATGTGATTGATGGATGGTAGAACTCCCTGTTTCCTGTTTTCCAGGACTATTTCAGTGGGTTTCTGGAAACAGGAGGCCTGGTGTTGTATTGATTAGTTTCTCTGTTTGACATGCAATGAGTCATTAAATCCGGGGTAGCTTATCTTAAATCTGGTTTCTTTTAACCACCCTCTAACTTTTAACTGATTTCAGCAAAGCTTATCTATTCATTTCAGCTAAATCAGCAACATCTATTGTTAACTGTAACCTTAGCTTTTCTCAAAGCTTCAAAATTAGTCTCAGGATACCTAGATGTTCCCTTGGGATTCCCTTCAACATAAGTTTATTCAAATATAATAACACAGCCCTTTCAGTTAAAATATTTTAAAAAATGAACTCCAGACTCAATTGCCTTAAGTGAACATATTCTTCATTTGCAGGAAATGGTAAGGCACTTTTGTGACAGTGTTCAGGGCATAAATTTCCTTGCATTTCCTAAAAATTTATCAGCATGTCCCTTCTATTCCATCAGTAACCTATGCATACCAACTTTTCTTCCAATATATATCTTTGTACATAGGTTGCATAATTCTAATGCTCTTTCATACAACACACAGATGTATCCACAAAACGCATATTTACATGTATACTCCCTCTTTTTTTCTTCTTTCCATCCTTTTCCTTGTGCAACAACCATATTACTCATGCCAGTATTGTAATTTGCAAGTATATTACAACCTACACCATTTTCATTGCTTGCATCCCTGTAGGATACATCAGCTACTCAGAGGGGAAGACACTGGAACAGTTATTATTCTAAATTAGTAAGTCTTAATATTGAAATATTTGTTAACGAGAATTTGTAAAATAGATAATATTTTGGAATGGAGAAGAATTTTTTTTTGTTAATAATAGCAATGCTTCTTGATTGGACAATGATAAAGAGCTATGAGGCAGTTTCTAAACTCTCAGTTCAAAATTATGTTCCTGTACCATTAGTATTCTCTTACCACTGCTGCAGTAACAGATTCCCTGTCACATCTTAAAGATGCTATTGTTAAACACATCAGTATGTAACAATACAGTTACATTTTCTGTAAGAAATGTATGTACATTTAAAATAAAGAATATTTCTCAAGGTACATAAGTTTAATCTTTGAAGAGAAATGAAATCATTGAGGAAAAAAAAAACTTCTTAGTTTTGTATCTTCAAAATGCCATTTCAATCAAGTATCACTGTGTGCTTGAATAAATGGAACTACCAACTTGTGTAAAGTCCTTGATCAGAATGAGGCTCTTAAATCAATTAGGTAGAGTTCAGAGTGTTTAAAATTATAATGAATACATTTAGAATTATTAAAGGCTTCAAATAGCTTGGTTCAGGCAAAATTACATAAAATTGATCATTAGTGTGTGTTGTCAGTAGAAACTGCAGTCATAGGTGTTGAAGATAGCTTTTTAGACAAATTGCAGTGAAACTTTTAAAACTCAAATCATAAGAGATTTCCCCTTCCTAAGGATTTTAACTGAATGCAAATCTTAGCCACTTTTAGTCCTCTTCTCTAAGTATGGAAAGATGAACAATAACTTAAAAATGCTAACTAATATCATCTGGATGAAATTGTCAAAGACACATGAAGCAAACCAAAACAAAAATAGATCACCTTCATTGCTGGGTAAGTGAAAACACAAATTCAGGAACTGGGATGCTGTTAAAAAAGTTTAAGTAAGTCTTAAAAAAAAAAAACCAAAAACAAACCAACAACAACAACAACAAAACCCCAAAAAACCCCAAACCCCAACACATTAGATTTATAGAGAAATTTCTTCTTTGCCAAAGGGCAAAGCAATTTGTAGGAAATGAACATTAAGACTGACAAATAGAAACTGGATTGTCAGAGAACGATTCTATAAAGCACTGACTCTATAACCCACCCTGAGAATAACATGACTGTTTTACTGATTATTTAGCCTCTGTGCAGACCCTCTACCCCTTTGCTTTGAATTTTATGATTCATTTATTACAGAATATAATGTCATTCTGGATAGGTAGCATTTTTAGAGTCAGGCACATAAATTCTAATCTTGCAATCATCCTGTCTGTCATACGGGTGACAGGATTTTCATTGATTTTAGTGATACAAGTTTAGGAACAAAATGGCATGTATTATGTACTGTATAATGTAGGTTCTTTGATTTAATTAATACTTTACTATCTGTCTGTAGTTACAGTTTATGACCAAAATCAAAACTTGCTAAACTCAGTGGCAATCTCATAATCCCTTCTCTTTTTGCATGAAGTGGCATTTTTCTGCCATCAAAGAATCTCTTGATGGACTTGACCCTGTTGTTCTGGTTTTTCTGAGTTTTTTTAAAGCCTTCTACTTGTTCGTAAGATGGAGTCAGATCTTTAGTTTCTGTGCAATATTAAGGGTCAGTTTTTCACTTTCTCACACTTTGGAGTGTAAACAACCTTTCTTGTTTTTGTTCACTGTCCTTTGTTTACATATTTCTAGCCTGAAAATAATGTTAGTTGAAAGCTGGTCTGGCCAGTGGGGTGAAGAGGTAGTAACCCCAGAAGCCAATCCATAACCAGACCCACAAATGTATGAAAATGGAAGAAATAAACAGGCTCACCCTCTTTTTGGGGAGCAGCCCTTCACTGCAGACCTCCTGCCTCCGTGTTTTTTGTGTGCCTTCCAACAAGACCCTAGTTTCAACTCTGAAAGTAACTCATATTTTACCACAAAAAATACTTTCAGCAACTACACTGAGAGTGCTGTGTACTTGACATACTTGGCTACTTCGCGGTGGGTTAATCTTGGCTAACAGCCAAACGCTTACCCAGCTGCTCACAGCCCCTCTCCTCAGCAGGACAAGTATAGGAAGAACTGGAGTGAGAGAGCTCATAGGTTAATAGAAAGGAATCAGGAACACTGTTTACCGATTACTGTTGCAGACAAAACAAACTTGACTGGGAAAAGTTTAATTGCCAATTAAAATAAAAAATGTAGTACATAGTTTCAGTAGGGGTAAGGAAGACGACACACTTTTAAAATTTTCTCCCTTCTTTTCCCAGGCTCCTCTCTCCCTGACCAGCACAGGGAAAATTGAGGGCAGGTACAGTCAGCATGTAACAATTTCTTTGCTGCTTGTTCCTTTTCACACTTTTCCTCTGCTCTGGCATGGCTTTCCCATCGGCTGCAGTTCTTCAGGAAAATGAGCTCTGGTCTGGGCTTGCTACAGTTTCTCTGAGTATATCCCTTTACTCTGGCATGAGTGTTCCAGGGTCTGCAGTGCCCTGCCATGGAGAGCACTTTCTCATCTCTCTCTGGCCCCGGCGTTCCCTGTTGTTTCTCACCCTTTCTGTTCCCACTTCCTCTCTCCGCGCAGCATTTTCTGCCCTTTGTTAGCTGTGCTTTCTCAGAGGCACCGCCAGCTTTGCCGAAGGGCTTAGCTGTGGCCGCAGTGTCTCCACTGTGGCGCTGGTAGGAGCCAAAAGGGAGCAAAAAATCCCAAAACGGGAGTCCCGCACCTCTTGTCACAGAGCCCACCCCGCAGTCTCTGCCCCACTCCCTCTGCCGAATCCTTGCAACACGCAGCTAATACAAACCTAAAGAGCAGTGTTACTCAAGTCCAGGGAATAAAACTAACATTAATAATTTGATTAATTAGGTCAACAGGATGGC
The DNA here is from genome assembly GCF_021018805.1 of Prinia subflava. Lineage (NCBI taxonomy): Eukaryota > Metazoa > Chordata > Aves > Passeriformes > Cisticolidae > Prinia > Prinia subflava. The sequence goes on from NW_026960607.1 coordinate 3,106,460, forward strand.
AGAACTTAAATATGGAGGCAGGTATGCTGGAAAGGTAATGGAACTATTTCTGCACCTTGCTCAATTCTAAATTAAATTTAGCTAACTCGGCAAAGCAACCAGATGTCATTGAAGGCTTCGAGTTAATATACTGTTGCTGTTTAAAAAACAAAAACCAGAAAGGGAGGGAAAAAGGCTTCCCTATCCCTTACAAGAGGGATAACACGGGCAGGCGGCATCACAGCGTGCCTCCATCAGCACTCAGAGGCGATCCGCGAGCTTGCGTCTCTCCTTGCCCTGAAAGCGCGGGAAGTTCTATCTTGACATGACGGTGAGTTTAAGGATCGCGTCCGCCGAGGGGCTTTCGCCAATCCAGCTCAGGGTGCGAGGTGCCAACGCAGCTGTAGCGAAGTTCCAGCGGCATCCATCCCCACCTGGAGGAGGCGGCGGCATCGCGCGGCTGCTGCGGGGCCGGGCGGTGCTCGGCGGGGGTGTGCCGGTGCTCCCGGCCCCGCGCTGTTCCCGGTGGTGCGGGGTGCCCAGCTCCGGGCGGGAACGGCGGGCGCGCGCCTCTCCCGGTGCGGCAGGCGACGCGGCGCGGGGGCGGGGCGAGGGGCGGGCGGCGCGCGCGGCGCGGGAGCGGGGCGGACGGACGGGCGGCCGCAGACGGCGGCGCGTGCGGGGAGGGAGCGGGTGCGGGGCCGCCTTTCTGGCCGCGGCGAGGAGCGGGTGCGGGGCTCGCAGCAAGGTGACGGGCTGGGCAGCCTCCCCTTCCCCTTCCCCCCGCCGCTCTCAGGTGGGCGAGGGGGCCTGTCGCAGGCGGCTGTCCCGTGCCCCGCCGGCAGCCCCCAGGCGGGGTTCGGCTCCGCTGTGGGTAACCCCCCTGCCCGTGTCCTCTCTCGCCCAGATGCTCGCGGCAACCTTGGTGTGCGTGTGTGCAGCAGCCTGGTGCAGCCCGGCGGCGGCGGCGGCGGCTGGGGACAGACCGGATAGCGGCAATTTTCTGGACGATAAACAATGGCTCACGACCATCTCCCAGTACGACAAGGAGGTCGGGCAGTGGAACAAATTCCGAGACGTAAGTTCAGCCCTTCCACCCTGCCAGCCAGCAGCCGCGCCCAGCCCGCTCCCGCTGGTTCCGTTCACTGCAGGGTGTTAGGGCATCCCTTGGGGAGCAGGGGCTGGGGTACAGCCTCAACTTTCCCCCTTCCCCTCGAATTTTAGTTCTTAATTAATTGCCTGCGGCACCTCGGCGAAGAGGATGGGGGTCCCGCCGGGCAGTTCCCGGGGCGCTGCCGCCGCGGAGCGGCCGGGCCGCCCGGCGTTCCCCGGGCCGCCTCGCACCTTCGGGGCCCAGCGGCCGGGCCGCGGGAGCCGCTTCCCGCCCCGCGGGGCGCCAGGCGGTGGAGGGGGAGACCCGCGTTTGTCCTCCCTCCGCCCGTTTCCCGCCCCGCTGCGGGAAGGGATGCGGTGCGGGCGCCGGGCCGGGGTAGGGGCTCGCCCCGCCGGTGCCGCCCGGGACAGGGCCCCTTCCTTCCCCGGGCACCTGGCAGCGGCGCCGAGCGGCACCGCCGCGTCTCGCCGTGCCCTGTCAGAAGTGCCGGCAGGGAGGGCGGGGGAGAAGGGGCAGCGCTCACGGCCGGGGGTTGCGGTGTCAGGGGTGCGGGGTCTCAGCGCTGCGGCGGTGCGCGGTGTCCGGAGCGCCGTGCTCGGAGCCCCGGAGCAGCAGCCCCAGCCTGACCCGAATCTCATCAGTTACGAAACCTGCCGCTGTAAGGTGGCTCTGTCCTCAGCGTGCTTCCCCTGTGCACCGAGTTCGGGCTGTATTTGCTGCAAGTGAAGTGAAACACAACCTATTTTCAAAAGCCGTTCGCATTTCTTTCAGTGGAAAAGATTTTCTTTGATCATCCAGTGTCCTGCATCCCTTGGTGTCACTTTTAAAAACCTGAATTCCAACCGTGCAAAATAATTTTCTGTTTTCTTTACTGTTTAACCTACTGGATTTCTTTGATTTGGTGTAAAGCATTGATTTGGTTTGCAACTTAAGAGGCAACAGGTTTCTTCTTATTCTACAGCCTGCTGGTGACTGCAGTTTACTGTAGCAAACTGAAGTAAATGTCTCCAAGAAGTCTCTTATTTTTCTGAGACCTGGAGTGTCTTGTGATGCATGTATTTTCCAGCTTTATGTCTGTGTTGCATGTGGGATGCAAACTTGGCTTTTTATCTTAAGCAACTAGGAAAGAACTACTGGAGTTGTGGGAGAACTTATTTTCCCAATATTTTTTATTAAACAGGATATCTGCTGCGTGCTTCTAATCAGTAGTCAGATATTTTTGTTTGCCTTGAATATCTAAAATAAAAGAGCTTAGGTTTATGTGAAAAATACCTGTTCAGTATGCTGTGCATTGAGACCTGTGATTTTAGAAAAAAAAACACAAGCTAAAATCTGGTGCTATAGAAATGTTCTAGGATTAAAGACTGCTGCTAGAAAACTCCAAAATACGTACATCAGTTATGTTTTGTAATTGGGCAAAGTCATTTATCTAAGGACTAACCTGCAAGGCTGAGGAAGCTAAGTGCTCTCTAATGCCCGTCTCCTGGGTGCCCACTGACATGTACTGTAATACTGGATATTAGCCAGATAATTTATTCTGTGACAAGTAGGTGTCCCCAAGGATTTTAAGAGTGACTGCTTTGAGGAAGTACTGCATACTGATTCTTCTGAGGCAATTTGCAAATATGCTGGCTTATTTTTACACTGTGTAAATTTTATAAGGCTGTTTCTTCAGTGAAGGGTATGCTTTCATTTCCTGTGCAGAATGCTTATGTCCTTATGTCTGGAATATTTATTTAATTTTTCAAGGCTCTCCCTTTAAAGCATAGGTAGTTTTCAGTAATTCATAACATATAACTGTAAACCCCCCCCAAATTATGTTAATCTACCTGTATGAGAATCCATTAGAAAAAATCTTGTAAGAACACTTATCAATTATCATACTTAAATATAACATGGTAGAGAAGATTTACCATCCTGCAATTTTGTATAATTAGTAAATTTACTTGTGTGACTGTAATCTGTTGGTTTTGAAATTGTAATTAGCAATGTAATTAGTGATTCAGGTGTGGCCTCCTGTTAAGGAACAGAATGGCAGCATTTGAAACGTGTAGGGGTAACTGTCTTGCAGAGTTAAAATCAAGGTATGCAAGGCCTGTGTCTATAACTTTATTCTCTGGCCAGAGTAGGATATTTTTTGCAGGCTTTAAATACCCTACAGATGTAATGATGAGATGGAATTCTGGTGTGAAAAGAAGTATTGAAAGTATTTAAAGGCTTAACTTAAGACTTAACTGACAGGACTGATTAATGTGAAAGATAATGACCCTGACTTCTGGCTCATTGGCTCAGTTTAAGAGTTTTAGATCACAGAGAGAAAGAACACAGTCAGAAAGGGAACCCTTACAGAACCTGATAAACCATGCTATTTTATTTATAAAAAACCAAAAACCAAGCCAACCCCAAAACCTAGCTCTCTTAACATCCTCTAAAATGTCAGTTTTGTCAGTAAGTGTTATTAATGTGAGATTATTAGCTAAGATCTTTTCAGTACTTTGTACAGGCAGAACTGTAACTGACTTCAATTCTTGTGAAAGGTCTTGATCATTCTGACAAATCTGTTGAAAATACTGCAATAGGTCTGAGCAAGAACTGTCCCTTAACATGTAACAATGGGAAACTAGATGTGTGTTAGAGGCTACCTACCTTCCCATTTTTCTTGTGCAAAAATTGAGAATGGTCTTGTTTTTAAATAGGGGACTGTCCATCTTAAAGATGGAGGAGATGGGGTATGTCAAATATCAACTCCCTTAAGTTGTATGGGCAAGTGGAACATTTTGGGTTCTGTAGGAGGGTACATTTATTTTTTGCCTGAAGTGCAGGAGAGGAAGAGTTTACAACCCCTTCTTAGTGCTGTTGCACTCCAGTTGCTGAGTAGCTGCAACTATTCACATCTGTCACTAAAACAAGTCTCAGGGTTGATGTGTTTACTAAGGTTTTCCAAGCTGCCTGGTTAGGCTGCTTTAGCAGCCAGTGGTGTCATGATGCTGGGAGGTTCTAGCCCATGGGAATGTATCCTCTGTTTATTTCAGGCTTGGGAACTGAGGCTTTTCGGTAGATGCTCTTAGGGGTATCTTCTTCATTGATATTTTGTTTTATTGATAATGCTTTGTGGTTATGGTTTTATCTATGATGATAGCACTAGATATTTGATAAATATATGTACATATACTGCAGTTTGTCTGAAATAAAGATTCACTTTTTGAAAAATGTGATTGAGAAATGGTATAACATTTATACTCCTACTTTGAACATCCTAAATCTTATCTAGCAAACCTTCATTACTCATAATGCTGTAAATCTGTGGAGAAAAACAGATTATTGGAATATAGGAATTATTTTTTTCTTTCTGATTACTTTCCAAATAGTGGAGGTGTTTTTAATCCTAGAGCAAAACACAGTGACTTTGTAATTTAAAATAATTTTGTCTTTTTATATTATTTTTACAGTCAGTTGGACAAAATTGCATATAACCATAGTTTTTTAACCTATTGTATCACTATCTGAAAAACTTTCAGACTTTCTTTTCAGAAGTTTTATTTTTAATTTCTTTAAAATACAATGAAGCAAGATTCTGTAGAGTAGCTAGTTTTAGTAATTGATATTTGTAAAGTGTCTTGTGCATTTGTGTTCATTAAAAAGACTGTTTTATATGGTGAATTTTACTTGCTGCTGGAAGAGAGATTTTGGGTTCTAATTTGCTTGTTAGTGATACATACTTTTTCTTTTCAGAGGTCATAATTAAAGTGATTGCTGTATTTTCAAATTTAAGTTGATAAATGAACTCCACAACTTTGTCATAGTGCTGTGAAATAGTAGGGTTGGTTATCATTGCAACCAGTTGCACCATACTGCTGTATTAACTATCATCCCACCATGTTAATACAGTTATCAAGGGTAAAGAAGGTAGAAGAAAATGGAACAGGCCATAAAACCAAGCATCTATGAAGAGGAAGTTTGCACTGGAAGTACTCCTTTTTACTCTGCTTTGCTGTGGGGTGTTCTCACATTGACCATCAAATGTAATGCCTTCTACAAGACATGGCAAGTTTGGGCAGCTTGTGTTGGCTTTCAAGGGGAGTATTTAAAGAGTATGTTTTTTCAACATTAGTGAAAACTAAACCTGTGTGTTTGGAAAGGAGATAAATTGAATATTCGGTCTCCATACCAATTCAGTAATAGCCAGCATTAATTATTCCCTTGTCTGTTTTGGAGGTTTAAGGCTTCTCAAAAACAAACACTACCCCTCAATTAAGCTCCATGCCAACTGTGCATTACTGTTGTGAGCAGAACATCTCTGTCCAACTGTGGATCCCAACTACATCTTTGTACCATTGAGCAAGCCAAAGCCCTTTTAAGAGGGATTCATCACAAGTTCTTTGTGGGATTACCATGTAAACATTCAGAAGGTTTTCATGCTTCTGGAGTGGAGTACCAGTGCCTTTACTTGAGGAGGAGGACTTCTGTTCAACAAGACTTTTGCAATGGACAAGAAGCCTATCAGAAGTTTATGGAGGGTCCTAAATGTAGTTTGGAAGAACTCAGTATTTAGGATTGAATAGTGCAACACTCATTGTCTTTTTTCTAACTCATGTTACCTTCTTAGCTGTGAAAAAAGGTTTGGTGGTCTTATTTCTCCAGTACTTTTTATGGTTCAGGGTAAAAAAACCTTATTATTGGGTACAGCAGCTCTTTTATGGCATAAATGTCATGATCATGACATCAGGAGGAAATGGAATTGCAAAACATGAAAGATGAGCTGCTTCTTTCTTATGTTGCCTTAAGCCGAAGTTAAACCAAGATCTTGTAATAATGTAAAGTTATTTTTGCAAATAGGGCTTTGAATCTTTTCCACGTGCCAGTCTGTTAGCTGAAACTTACAAGCACTTCTTAAGTAGTGTCAGTCACTTTTTTCCATGACTTGCTTTGTATGATCTGAGTCTTGTTAATATGGTGAAGGAGAAAAAATTTGGAGCCCAGGAGGTCTGACCGAAAGAATAAGTATTTAGTACCTTCACCTATAATTACTGCCTTTGAAATAGAACTAATAAGGACCCGAGTGCTCTTTTTTAAACTCTGAAATATGGGAAAGTAAATATGACAAAGTGTTAAGAATTTGTATTAGTTTTAATTAATTAAGGAAATTTAAGCAACTATTGAATTGTTCATAACTTCTAAATTGAATGTAACAAATTAGTGGGAAAGAGTAATGGAAATCTTAATTTTTCCTTTCTTCCCTATTGTAGACAAAGGCTTCTAATTTTTATATGTGCTTTTAATTATTCTCAAGTATGGATTCCTTTTGTCTTTCCCATGATTACATTTCCTATGGTCTGTTTTTGCTGCCTGTTTCTAGTGCCAAATACTTTTTTGTCTGAAAAGGCAGAGTCTACTAATCTCAAACTGTTGTTAACACTGAACTCTTAAATGTCTCTTGGAAGGCGTTAACTTGGAAGCTCTTTATATAGCTAACGTTTAAAAGTTAAGTAAATGGTAATGTGCTTTTCCTTAGATTGCCCTCATAATCTAAAGTAAAGCTGATAACATTGTTTCATCTTATCTCTATCTCCTTTCTCTGAAGAATAATCTTTATTTTATATGCTGTAGGTTATTTAGTGGCTATGGATACCCAGTCTTCTCTTGTCTTTCCATTAAATCTTATTGGGATTGACTTTAGCCATCTGTGCTTATTATAGTGTAGTATAAATAGCTTTGTAATACACAAATAGATGGTAACAGTAACAGAAACTGCATAGGCTATCTTGGCTTTACAATTAGAAGGGAAAAATGCTTAAGAGGTTTTGTAAGGGGTGGCAGAATATAGAAAACAGTGGCTTGAGCAGAATGAGAATATTTTTAGACTAACGCCATTTCCTCTTTCTTCCTATCTCCTCTGTTTCTGTTAATTCATAATAATTGAAGTATTTGATGTAACTATCTGCAGAAAAGAGAATAATAGCTTGGATTAGTATGTTTCCAAGTGTTGGGCAGTTTCTGAGTGTGACTCCTTCGACTGAGTTAAGCAGTTGTGTGTTGTTTCTGTGTCATGACCATGTTGTCATGACTTGTGGTGTGTCCGCGTTGTCCCTGAACCCCCTCCCTTCCCCGCAAGATATGCTGAAGGATAAGAAAATAAGAAAATCCTTCAGCAGCTGGTTACTTTTTTGGGAGCCCAGCTTTAGAGCAACTCCCATGTATTCAGGCATCAGGCAACTTTTATTCCAACCAAGGTATTTCTATCACTTTTCTATCAGTATTGAAAAAGTACTTTAGTAAAATAGCTGTATTTTGTTTTGTGTTAATGTTTATAATGTAGACATTTTTTTAAATTTTTGATATTGATTTTGGAATGGTGTTTCTCCTATTACTTGTTGTTTTTCTATTATCCTATTTGTCCTAACTTGACATATTTTAGTGTCTTAGTAACCATAGGGCATTTCTTTTTCTGCAAGTCCCACTATGCTTAATGCTAAAAATCTTTCCTGTTTGCTTTAGAAACAAATACTGTGGAGGCAATGCTAGTAAATGCCAGCATAGGAGATTGTATTTAAAGCTTTTGTAATTTTCATATTTCTTGAAATTTGATTTCTGAAAGAAAAAAGATAGTGGCTAGTTATATCAGTGATCAGAGCTTCACTGGGAATTCTTACCTAATTTGAACAATCTCAAGTATTTGTTAGATCTTTTTTTTAATGGTTTTTCACTTCTACTTTCCCATTTCACTCTGATAGATGACAGTAGGGAAAATTATGTAGGAATTAATGATGTACCTAAAAAAGATGGTGCAGTTTAAGGTACCAACCTTGGACAAGACACAAGGAGAGACAGAATGAAATTATAACCCATGACAAAGATTTCACATTACAATGAAGATGTGATTTCACTGATCTGTTACTATCTTTGCAAGTGGCTGCTTTAACAGAACACAATAAGAGAATGGGTTTAAAAGATTGAAATAATTCAAACTTTTTGGTGTTTTACCACTTCCCAAAAGTATTATCTTAATATGTTGTTCTTACAAACTGCCCAGTGTTGACATTTTGCTGCAGAAAATACTTATGAACTAAATTTTTATTTTCTCATGTGATACATAATCATTGATTCAGAAGAGACTGTCAGTTTGCAGCTTATTCAGTATCTCTCTAAAAAAGCCTACAAGTCATCAATTTTATGTAGTGCACTTAAACTGGGCCTACATGCAGCTGAAAACAAACTCCTTTGACATTTCTGAGCTTGCTCTTGATGATAAAATTCATTCCAGTTGTTAAATCTTTGTGGCGTAGCAGTGAGAAGTACCGAACTTACTCCTTGTTGTATGCTACTGTGTGTGAAAAATGATGTGTTTTACTAGCTATTCATTAAAACAGAGGGAAGTTATTAATCTGAGCAGTGTGGGGGGTCTATATTTAATGATGCATATATGTTTAAGGATTTAGCAAGGTTTGTGTTGGTGACTGGGGCATCACTTAAGGAGAGTACCTAAGCAGTGATTCTTAGAAATGAAAATGATTGGTAGGTAAAGGAGCAGTGACAAGAATCCATTGTAGAAAGTGGCCTTGCAGCCTTTTGCAACAGAGTAAATTAACCACTTTGGTCAGATTTAGAAAGTCCATGTCAAGCTCTGAGAAATCTGTATTCATAAAGTTTAGGACCAGAGTAGACCATTGGATTTGACAACATGCTTGCCTGCGTATAGTGACTTACTTTCTTATATCCTGACAGATTATATTACACCCAAAAATTGTACTTTGGCAAAAGCATTTCAGGTTTCAGCAATCTTTGTGTGCTACTGACACAGATTAAGGTTTGCTCTCTAAGGCCTGCACTGTGAGGGAATTAATTATCTACAATAATCCCAGATGATCTAGGCAACAGATTTATGCTGTTTTGCAGAAGAATGAGGAAGAATACTATTTAAATTCATACTGGTCTGATCTGGAAGTGCTTCCTTCTTTGGCCCCAATATGAAATGACTGGAATGAGTGCTTGATTTTTCTTATGCTAATTTGCTGTTTAAAAGGATTTCTGTTCCACCATCTTTATAGAATTTTCTTGTGTGCATTGTCAGTAAAAGACAATTGCTTTTATGTGAAAATTCACAATTGGTTTTGGAATGCAAGCCAATTCAAATCTTAAGGAAGATGGAGAAATGGCTTTCAAATTTTCATTAAGATAATCACCAGGATACATACTTGTCTTAATCTGGTGTTCAAATCTTTAAGCATATTAAGAAATAGGTAGGAAGTTTTGTTTCCAATATCCAGGAACAAAAAACATGAATGTGAACAGCTCCTTTACAAAGCCAGCAAAGAGCTGTCAGATTGGTCCCTGTATTGCAAATAGTGCACAGTATTTCATACATGAACTGGATTAAGGCACACTAAGTGCATAACTATTTTTCTAAATCTTAGTCTAGAATTTCTCTCCTAAACTGTTAAACTGTTCAATTTTTCATACCTGTGTGTATTTTTACAGGTATATACATTTAACTTTAGTCAGGACTTGGTAGGCAGTTACAAGGTCCTGTTTTGATGAACTCTGGTACTTGGGGCATGAGAGGACAGAATTTCTTTACACTATTAATGAAAAGATTGAATTATGTTAGAAAAAGAGGCAATTGGTTCCACCTGTGATAGCCACTGATATTCATGGACTCTTTAAAAGAAAATATCCTCTCAAAGCATGCAGGGTTATATGCCCAAAACTGCCTTGTAGTTACTGTAAGTAATGTCTTAGCCAAGTTAAGTGTAACATGATTATGAATCATGAGATTTCTTTCTGAGATCTGCGGGTGTAGTCTCATAAAGATGGAGAGGGAGGTATATGCAGAAGTACAATTAACTATGTAGATTTGTACTGCAGAGTGAATAATGTAGACATATAAAATCTCAGAATATTTCAATCTTCTTCATTAGGACTGAATGTGGATTTATAAATTGGGTTCTACACAGTGGTAGAACTGTGGTTTGGACACAAGCTACCATACCCTTCTGTGTTTACATGCTTTTTACATATGCTGAATGTTTACAATTCCTCTCTTTCTTTTTTTTCATTCCTATGTATCAATGATAGTTTCTCAGGGTGTATGAAACTATTCAGTTTTCCTCCAAATTTTCTAGATTTGGATTGTAGCACAGCTTCTGTAAATGGAAGACATTTTTGAGTAACATAACTCATTGGAAGAGAATAATATTTTTCCCCCAGAAGGTTCTAAAGTACTAATATTATAGAGTATTTGATGTTCAGCACATGGAAAAGTTGAGCTGTTGTGTTTCTTTTTGTTTTTGTGGGGTTTTTTGTTGGTGTTTGTTTGTTTGTTTTGTGTGGGTTTTTTTGGTTTTTTTTTTTTAATTTGTTTGGGTTTTTTTACATAATAAATGAATGAGGCCACGTGTATGTGAGGGCACACACATGCTTAGTCTAACTGGTACATCAGATCAATAACAATGTAAAGTGATTTTACGCTGTCTGTCCCTCGTTCTGAGCAGCAAAATGCCTCACAGAATATGAGAAGTATTTTATAGGTCCAACCTCAGCATGTCTGCAGTTTTATTTTACCATTTGATATCCCATTGATTGCAGATCATTTTTGGATCTATACTGAAGGTGACATGGGTTTAACAGTGTTTGTGTTGTGCAGAATGAAATAATAATTCTGAATTCATATCTCAGATTTGTGAGGCAGTTATCTCCAATAGTTTCAGGTCGCTGACTGGAAGAACTACATCTTTTTTTACATTCCTATAAATATCACATAAGAACAAGGCAAGTATTGCTACAAACATGTAGAGATTGTAAAGAAAATGTTTGTTTGAACTCCAGCTTTTCCAAGAAAAGTGGAAGAAATTATAAAAATAATACTTAAAGAAAAGGTGAGAAATTATTCTGTGGAGCAAAGCTGATGCTTGATTCTAACAGTGCTTATCTTGTTGTAAGATGTGATAGCATCTTACACAGTTTAGGTTTTAAAAAGATCTTTCTTGTCAAACATACTTCTTTAGCTGGAAAGTAAGGGGATCTTGAATTTTTTTGCAATTGGTCTGTGGCTTTCCAGCCCAGTTTGAATGTAGTTGGACTATTCAACAGCATGAACGTTAGGAGATCTTTTCCCTAAAATATTGTAAATTTCTGTCAAACATTATTAATAATAATAAGTTCATCTGGTTAATAATATCTGGTTAGTGCTGCTTCTTCTACAGATACCAATGCTTTTTATTCTAATGCAGATGAAGATTAGTAATTTGTACATGGTTAATTCCCACATACACAGATCCTACTCTTGCTAAGTTATAGCAGAAAGATGCTTTTTTTAATTACCGAAAAAAGTACTAGTTGAAGCTAAAATTTCTATAGCTGTAAAAGTTTTCACAGTATTTATACAACTGAGTTAGAATATGTCAATGTGTGTCATTCGTTTATACTGCAATAAAACAAATTTAAGTATGAAAATGAAGTAGATGTATTTTCAGATTTGACAAATGAATTTTTCAGTTGTTTTAACTTAGGTAGCTGTAGCCAAACAGCTTGCTCATTAGACCAAAAAACCTGCCAAGAGTAATCAAGCATAGGGATGAAACAAAAGACATGCTGTATTATTTTGTCGTGCATTGATCAAGAGAAGTGGTTGATTGAAGCAAAATTAAGAGGAAAAAAAGAAAATAATTTTCATAATGCTGAATTAATTATAATTTCAAAGTGATGTGTAGTCAGCCAACCCTGTAATGTCTGAATTGTTAAAGGAAGTTTTTCAAATAGTGTATTTTTAAAGAGTTTTTCAGGAAGTGAAACATTTCTGCTTGAAGTTTTTGGATTGTTTTTTCCATTTTATCAAATCTTCACTGTGGGTTTCTCAGAATCATAGAATCACCAGGTTGGAAGAGACCTCCAAGATCATCAAGTCCAACCCAACCCTAACACCTCAACTAAACCATGGCACCAAGTGCCACATCCAATCTTTTTTTAAACACATCCAGGGATGGTGACTCCACCACCTCCCTGGGCAGACCATTCCAGTACTTTATCACTCTTTCTATAAAAAAAAGTTTCCTAATATCCAACCTGTATTTCAGCTTAAGTCTGTGTCCTCTCGTTCTATCAGTTGCTGCCTGGAGAAAGAGACCAAGCCCCACCTGACTACAGCCACCTTTCAGGAGTTTGTAGAGAGTGTTAAGGTCACCTCTGAGTCTCCTTTTCCCCAGGCATCTCTGGGATGGTGTTGTATTAGACTGGAGCTGAACCTGATTTGTAGGAAGTCTTGTCTAATCGAGGTCACTGAGGATACGTTCACTGATATTTGCAGGGGATGGAATTGTGCTAATCTGCTTATTTTAAATAATTATTTGACCATTAAGTCTACAAAACAGACTTCTGGATATATTCTGGATCTTTGAAAAATTGAAAGAAAGCAAACTTGAACTGGAGAACAAACTAAGTCATCCATCCAATAACTCCTTTTCATTAGAAAAACCTCTCTAGTTGTCGAAAGTAGTGTAAAATACCAAGATTATTGTGTGGATTTTTTAAATTGTATTTTTCTTTTTACCTTATTAGGTATAAGAGAATTACAAGTTTGTTGCAACTTACGTAGTACAATGTAAACATTGTTTCTTTATTTTGTTGAGTTACTATATTTGACTGGGGATTTTAATTTTCTTTTCGATAAATTATTTTCCTGAGTAAGTTGTTATTCTGCAGCTCTTCCCCCCTGCTTCCCATCTTCAGCCATTTACGAGGTGTGAATACAAAACAATCTTTCAGTTTCACTGACCTGCATCAAAGTATTTCATTTTGACTAATTCATCTTCGAGGATTTCTGTTTGTGTATTTAAAGTCTGTGTCTGATTCATTTGCTGCATTGCTTCGTGGAGTTGTAGGTAGGTGCCTCTGTGCTGCCTTTACATGCCCTGCTCCTACAGTGAATTGCAGATTGCATGATCATTCTGCTTTCCCCTTTTGCTGAATCACGATGCTCTGTGCAAAACAGTACAGAAAGTCAAGTAAATTGGAGTGTGACAATTATGAAGTAGAAATAAAGTCAGACAAGCATTAAAAAAGCTTCACAGTGCATAGCAAGACAATATTTCTGAGGCAAGATTTTAATCCTGTATCAGAAAGGCCATTTATATAGATAATAATATTGTTAAAAACTAAAGCTGAGGAGCCTATTTTGTCAGAGGTATTAAAGGATCTGTTCCACAGTTTGATTCTGTGGGAAATCACAGAGTTGATGGCAAAACAAAGTACTGGGATGGATTTACACAGTTTTTTCTTTCATCTGTTGCTAGAGTAGATTGATCATCTGGCATCATTAATTCTTAGATGTCTCAAGTAAGGTACAAATCTGTAGGCAGAACAAGTCAAAAACAGGTTTAGGTAAGATATACCATTGTATAATTATAACTATATTTTTTGAAGTCTGTATTTAATCTCTGTTCATATTATACTATATCCTGCTTATTTTGCTTGTCTTAAGTGAAGTTCTGTTATACCTGTCTCAGATTTATTTTTTTAACAAGTTACTTAATCGTTTGGTGTTTCTGACATTTGTATTTTTCCTCATCTTTATTCAGAAATCTAAGCTACTTGTTATTTCTCTTCCTGACTAGGCAACACAATGGGTTGTTCATGTTTAAATATTTTCACTAAAATCAAAATATTTTATGTCACTTTCATTTTATGACATTCACCAGAAAATTAGAAATGAGGCTAGGATGAAATGAAAGTCAAAATTTTATTGCTGTTATATCAGCTGTAAGGATTTGCAGCAAGTACCTTATGCATGTGGATATTTCTTTGACACTGGTCACGGTGATAAATGTCCCTTTCTACTCAACCTTTATACCAGTTTCAAGTTTCTGGTCAATCCCATAAACATCTCGAGGGTTAGTGTTGCTTGGAGTCTCCAGGTAAGAACCAGTGATTTTATGCCTTTTCTATGCCAGTTTATTTTTATGTATTTGGTATGACAGAACTGGAAAAATGGGTGAAGAAAGAACTTCTTCCTTTTTCAACCTGGATCTAAATCATCAAGATGACTCCTGTTTTAAACAGTTAAATGCCTGAGACTATAAACTCTGAAGCTGAAGGTCAACAGCACCACCCATCCTTGGGGGCTAGAGTTAGTGAGCATGTAAACTTCCCACCCTTCGTGAACCTAGATTAGTGGAAAGCTTGGCAGTACAGTTGCATTGTGTCAAAAATAGAACATCTTATCTAAAAGCCTGAGTATCAATTCAGGTCAGAATTCCAGATCTTATCACTTAAGCCATGAATTTGGAAGAATTTTTCTCATTCTATTTTTGTCCTTTCTGACAAGTAGACTGTATGAGGCTGGAAGTCTTCCTGATTTCCTTCTGCAACTTTAAGTTTCTTAAAGAAGGATTTGAGTGAATAGTGTGCTTGCTGAAGTTAAATATCTATAACAAGAATCTGTTTTATTTGTGTGTGTATTCTGTGAAATTTGACTGTGACTCAGATAATGCCTTATTGCTTTTCAAAATACTGGTATTTTCATATTTTGTCATTTGTTGGGGTTTTTTTTTTTTTTTTTGATTCATTTTTCATTTAGAAGGAGTTAAGTACCTAATTTTTATTATAAAGCAGGGCAGTTTGGCACAGAAAATGTCCTGTAAAAAGTGTAGATTGTACATTGGGAAAAAGGTTTAAGAATTAATTGAGTTATAGGGGATTAAAAGGGAGGATAAGTGCTTTACTCCAACAGTGTAGAATTAGTTAAGGACTTGATACTGTTATTTAGCTGTTCTGAGCGATTTTTGGCTTGAGGTGTTAGGAGCAGGTATTTGTAATGACTGACTGCCTGGTAGATTTGTAGGACAAGGAAGAATCCTGAAATCTTTAAACACTATGTATTAGCTTTCTGAGAAAGCTTTCTGAGGAAAATGTGTGAAGTCTTATGAAACAGCAGAATACTTAACTGTTTTTCTAAATATGAAATAGTATTGCACCACCCCAATAATCTTTGCTTTAAAGTTAAAAAATAACACAAATATGAAATAATTATTCCATATTGTCCTTTGATTTACTGTTTCTCACCTAGTTCATTGTCATTGCTCAATTTATGTTGTTTTGTCACCATGAGACTTTCCTAGTTTGCTGAGCGTTCATAATAAAGTAGAAGTGTGCACCTTCTCATGCTCGTTAATGTAAACAGGAGATCGTGTTTTGTAAATATTGTCATTGTTTTGAATTCCTTCTCCAAGAGATGGGGAGGTTGAATGACAGCCTCCTTGACCAATGTGGGTGAGAGGTGGGAATGCCCACTCTCCAATCCATGGTCACCTTGCTAGAAGTATATAATAGGAAGTAATAAACAAAGCAGGAGGATTCTCCCTGCTGCTCTCTGATCTCTCCAAACTCCGGCTCCGTGTGTCTTTCTGGCGAGGCTCACAGCGACATTGTTTTCTCTCTGTTTAGTTGTTTGCACACAGCAATTAAATTAGCATTCTTGGGAGTAAGCTTAAGAGCAATTTTGGGGGTTTCTAAAGAAAAATTGCTGCTTTATGATCACATGAATACTGTTTCATGATTTCTTCTGAGAATGAAACAGCACAATTTGTAAGCAAATATTCATCCAAAGGCATTTAATTTCCCAGAGTTCTTACCTCTTGGATGTCTAGTTACCCCCTATAGGCAACCTACTATATGTGTTTGTTTGGAGAAGTGGAATTTATCTGGTTCTTTTACTAGATCAGATTCCTAGTTAATTTCTAGGAGTCTGTATTTTAATGCACTAAAAATAGCTTATTTCCTTACATCACTTAGTAACATGATTAAAATAAGACTGAGTGCCAACTGTTAATTTTCACAACAGCTTTTAATGTTTGAACATGTTAAGTGCATCCTGAAATATCAGTGATAAAATGATCAGGTATAATGATTTGTTAATAAATCATTTAATGATATTCAATTTTAGTCCAGTACTATTGACCAATACTTGGATAGGTTGATTTCAGTCTTAGAGGGGATCTGATGCTGGATTTCTCAGTTGAACCAAACTGACAGTGTAGTCATCCTAGTTAATCACTACTGGGACTGATTTCTGCATACTGAGTTTGAATTTCTCGCGTCTTGAGTGCTCTGTGTTCTGTCCAGCAAAGAGTTTAGGCCTATGGCTGATGTAAGCCTGTGAACAAGCTTCCTGTGAAATCACTTGTTGTTATTCCATTAAGTAAGATTATTAATTTGTGTTAAGATCACTTGTGGAATTGAATTTTATTTAAATGGTATGCTCTGTCTCACCCCTCCAAAATGTACGGTTTATCCCAAGTCTGTAACCTCCCCTGCAGTATCATGTATCTGTAATCCCATTGGCCCAAGAATCAATCCTGGCCCACTTCGAATTTCCCTGTTAAGGGTGCGGAAGGAGGGGGCTCGCTCTCTTGCTCTGGAGGCCTGTGGAGGCTCTGCCCCTCTCCCCTTCCCTCTCTCCCCCTCCTCCCCCCTTCCCCCCTCTCCCTCAGAAACCATGCTGCCTTCCTGGGGTCGGACTCCAAATAAATCCTCATCTAATCAGCACCTCACCAGCCGTCTGAGGTCTCCTTGCCTGTCTGCATGCAAATACCAGTGAACATAGGGCCAGGGGGGCCCCCCGGGGGGACCTCCCCAAATCCGCACTGCAACAATCACTACTATTTGGCCAATTTCTTTTTTTGCTATTGTTTCCAATAGTGTGGGGTTGTTTTTTTAATAGATGAAGTGGTTGTATTGTTTGCTTTTGGAACAGGTACTGCCTTACTGGTGGGTTTGATACAACAATATTACTTGGACATTTTAGGAAGTTAAGCTCTGCTACTTTGGCAAGATTAATTTTAGCACCAGTTACTTTGACAGCCTAATTCACATTTTATTCACACACACAAAAAGGAAATATGATAAACTGTCAAACTACTGTGGTGTCTGAAATGATTTGGTTCTTTTTTAAGGAAATGCTAAAACCACTGTGTTTATTGACCTCTGAAACCTGCAATCTTCTTTTAAATTAAGTTTCTCATTACTAATGTAGTATAACTTTCCAAAGCATAGAATTTGTGGTGGGATCTGCTGTGCAGGAGCAAAAAATGTTAGTGCCAATAAATATCAGATCAAGTGTGTAAATACATGTAGATCAATTTCTAGATTGTTATTTGCAGGTATAACTATCCTGAGAAAATACTATCCTTTTCACTATTTTAAAATTTATTGAAGAGGAATATACATTAAGAAACCCAAAATCTTTTCAGTAGTTAACGTAGTTTATCTTACTTGGACGTGTTTCAAAATTTTATGTTAACCAGTAAAGCTAAAAGTAAGATTGTTTATGAATTTAAGATCGTATTTAGTTTCTGCAGCTTCAGCTCTGTATCCCATCTTTTTAGTGTACTCTTCTGTGCCTAAATATTCTATACTTCCTTTATATCTGGACGCTCACCCCTTCCTGTGATGTAGCTCTTTTAAAGTTAAACATTTCTATAACACACAGATCAATAGTTTATTTTGAACAATGGCATACAGTACATGACTCTCAGGGTTGCTGTTCCCTGAGATGCTCCTTGGGGTTGCTGTTCCTCGAAGTAATAAGGTTTTCTCCCAAGGTTGCTGTTCCCTGGGAATCTCCTCGGGGTTGCTCTTCCCCGAGGTAATAAGGTTTTTCGTCTTCTCTTTGCCCTAAGTGTTTCATGCCGGAGCCAGAGACGACAAGCTGAGTCCGCCAGTGCGTGTTTCCAAGGTTGTTTATTCTTCATTATCTCTCAGTTCTTTCTCAGCTCTGCCAGGCCTCCCTGGCAGGGTACCTTATCTTAGATCTTTCTCAGCTCTGCAAGGCATCCCCAGCAGAGCAGGACACGCGGCGGACTGGGCGGATCAGAGAGCCCTGCACCTTATGTACGGTACCCTTGACCCAACCACCGTCCAAAACGTACTTTTTATTTACAAAATTGTACCAATACCTACTACCTATGCTAACATGTCATTTCTACTCTAAACCAATCTCTAAAATCCAACTCAGCAAAAGATGGGGGACGAGAGCAAGAACAAGGAGCATAGGGGCCACTCTCCAATTCCTCCATCTTGCCTCTTCAACCCCATATACTAAAAATCCTAGATTCTACATTTACATTCTATGATTAACTACTGCTTATTTTGAATTCTCTCAGCTTGTGATTCTTCATACAATGTGGGCATTCACTCCCATGGCCAGGGATCAGAGGCAGTGTCCTCCTGGGCTCTGTGTGAGGCTGGTTGACCCCCTTGTACAGATCCCAGACCCCCCTGTCCGGTCTCCAAACCCTCCAGGGTGGCCAGAGGGATGTTCTAGACTCCGACATCTCCCCCTCCTCTTTGCAGTAAAAATGCTTCTCTGACAACTCTGTTCTTGGCCCGCCGTATGCATTGAAGCAAACACAGCACAAACATCAGAAGAATCACAAGCTTCAACAGGAAATACACACATACTCTCAAAAGTTCCCTCTATCATGATAAAAGGTTAAATAAATTGAACACTCCATCCATTCAAGGCTCAGTTCTCATATTAAGTTGGTTCACAGCCTTTTTCCAATTGTCTTATGTTCTCATGATATCTCCTCAAACTTATCTACTCGAGTCTCAGTCAGCAATGAATAATCAATTGCTGTTCTGTTTTCACCTCACACTGTCAATATCCGTTAACAAATCATTCAGTGCAAGAGAAGTGGCATGGGCATACTTGTTCCGACAACAGCCCCTTTGATCCAATGGTGTTAAAATCATCCCTGATACTATCTGCATTGCCATCACAACTTGGATCATATTGTTCAACAGATCTTTCCTCTCTTGCTCTTTTATCAATGTCATGCTGGGTGTTAACAAAGAAAATCTCCTATTGCTGCATGGACCATCCTTGACATATGCAGGGATCACAGACTGAATCCTGTCTTCACAAATGAAAAAGATTCCTTTTGGGAATTGCATTGAAACCTGGCTCGATAGTTTATCTGACATCTCAGTGTAGTTACACCAAGATGATGCACTTTTACAAATCATATGATTTGGAGTGACGTCTATGATGTTATCTTTTTTGTGTCACTCCAGAAAAGACCAAATTTTTTGCACAAATTCTTTTTTGCTGAACCAAAAATTTTTCATTCCCGAGGTTCACAAAGAACCACAGAAAAGAATTTCATTTGAACATGCCATTTGTCCACTAGGTTGAAAATGAACTGTGAAATTGCTGGAGGGATGTCCTCTGGGATCGACTACTTGCTCGATCACCTGCCTGCTAAAAAACTCATAAAACATATTGAAAAGAATTTCCTTGATCTTGAGTATATCAAACGAAAGATGTTCAACTCTGATGCATTGGCCAGAGTTTCCCAACCATTCTCCCTTGACTGAATCATGGACGAAACCACCCCACTGCCTAACGCAAGCAGTGAGAACACAAGGCACTGTTGCCATGAGTTTTTCCTAGCTAGTGAGCGTTTCATATTAAGCAGAAGGTTTGTACCTTCTCACGCTCTTTTCATGTAAACACCAGCTATGTTCTATAAACATAGCCATTGTTGTCACATTCCATGCTGGGACAAACAAAACTGTGTGACAGTCCCCTTGACCAATGTGGTAGAGAGGTGGGGATACCACTCTCCAATCCATGGTCACCCTGCTACAGGTATATATTAGGTATAATAAACAAAGGGGGGGTCTTCTGCCCTGCATGCTCTGTGAACCCAGATCTGTCTCCCCAGTCTCATTTCTGGTTAGGCCTCGCGGTGATAAGGCACAAGTATAATACTTGATTGAACTGCATGTTCAGAGGCCTCACTCTCTGTGGGAATCTCTTAAATGCAACACCACTCAAGTCCCAAGAGAAATCCCAAGTCCCAAAATCTTTTGCACGCCGAACGAAGAGATGTCCGCAGTCTTGACAGCTCACGTCTGCGTGCTCGCTTCTCCGTTTCTTGCACCAGCGTCTGATGCCGTTGACTTTGGCAGAGGTTCTCATGCCTTGCTGATGCTCATTTTCAGCTCCTGTGAAAACACAAGCACAATCCATGCCCCAACCTTCAATTTAAATGATTTTCCAATCCATCCTGTCTCTGGGTTTCTGCTCAAGACTAAAGGATTCTCTTCCAGTTCCACTTGATGCTCGGTGAAGTGGACTCTACAAAAGAACTTGTCAAAAGTTTAAAACATACTAATTTTTCCTCAACATTCAGGATTCTGCTTAAATTTGCACTCAACATTCCTCCCCTCTCCTTTTGAACCATGAAGGTTATTTCAATTTTTTTGAGATATAAAACATGACATGAGTACTATAAAGCATGACAAAAGACTTCAATAAAAAAATGCTTAACACAAAGAAAAAATTCGGCATACCAATGAAAATGAAACGTGATTATCAAATCATTTTTGCCATCACCTCAGAGACTGCCAACTGCTGAAACACTTTCCTTCAGTGAAAATTCTGATACCCTTTCCCGGGCAAGGACATTAGGTTTCACCTCAAAGTTGATTCAGCTTTTATATTAATAGGATCAAATTGCCAAGTCAAGATAACTTGCATGTTATTTTTTGGAGCAGAAACCTCTGGGCTTTGTTGGCAAACAACATCCGTCCAAGTTAAGATCAGAGTCTGGCCAGGACTCAAACTTCAAGTTGGAGTGATGCTCTTGAGTATATTCTTTAAATAAAACCTCTAACAACAATGAACATAAAACGCCCAAAATACAACAAACTGTCATAACATTTTTACACAAAAGAAATACTTAAAGCTTAAGATGAAAAATGGATCAGATCACTCAGGAACTCGTCTTTTCTGGAACTTTTCTTGAAAACAGTTGAGTACCAATTGGAACAATCACAGGATCAACAGCTGATGGAAAAATCATCAATGATGCTTCAGGTATCTCTCTCCAAGACCTTCTGAAAAACACTTAAAGATTTAACAAACTGAAATGCAGTGCCTCTACTCACACAAGAGGTACCAAAACAAGCCCAAAATCTCATTCCAAGAGAAATGCATAACACAGTTAAAAAATCAAATGAAACTTCAAAAGGACATGCAAAAACATTGCATAAAACATACAAGATTGATTACAAACGAGACAAACTATATACTTAAAATGAAACTTAATAAAAAATTCTGACTTGCACTTAACAATACAACTACATTTTTCAGCAGCAGCATTTACGAAATGCTTAACTGGCTAAAAAACAAATAGAAAAATTCAAAATGACAAATGCCTTTTGAAAACCCTATAAACAAATGACAAAGCATAAAAACTTAACTGTAATATCAACTTACAAGTACTATGAATTTTTTATATATATTTTCGTACTCTATAATCAATATATCAATACTTAACATGTGAAATTTTATTTCAAGACTCTCATAGACTTGTTAATTCAAAACTATGTATGTCTTGGGTTGGAAATTGTAACCAAAGATGTGTATTCTATTTTCATCTGTTGAAGTCGGTTGGGAGATATTGTTCCTTATCTCTTGTAACTCTAGGGGTGGAAAGAGGGCGGATGCCTTCTGTTAATGGGACACCTGATAACACCAGATAAGGCAGTGCCTTCTTATCTCTTCCTCCACCCACCCTGCTCTGAGGTATATCACCTGTGAATGGGCCATTTAAGGCCTCTCACATGACTGATAACATTACCTCATTCCATTGTGAGATGCTCCACCCAGCGGGAGGAGCCAAAGCCTTTTTACCCGGATAAAACCAGCAATCCCAAACACCAAGACAGCCTATTTCCACTGGATTCCCAGAGGACTGGTCCCTTTCTTGAGGATCCTCTCTACTTCAACAGAGCCACATCTGTCACTCAAGGAGGACTTACTTCGGACTGCTTCCTACACCCTGACCAACAGGGTGTCAGGTTTGCCCTCTGACTCTGTCAGTGGTCCTTTTTACTATTGCATTTGTCTTATTTTTATTTTTATCTTTCTTGTTGTTTGTTCTCTCTCTATTCAATTGTATTTCTGGCTTGGAGTCTCACTGGTTTTCTTTCAAACCAGCACACTGTAGAAACTTGCCCTGTTTGTAAACTTACTTGTTCTTCTGCACATGTGTTTTTGTTGTAGATCTTTCATGATAACTTGCTGAAGAATAAGCAATAACTAATCAAGAACAGCAGAAATCAAGAGCATGACCTCAATTTTTTATATCCCAGGGGAGAACTTAGTATATGAAATGTAACTTGAATATTATGAATGTCTTGGGTTGAAAAATGTAACCAAAAATGTGTATTCTATTTTCGTCCTTTGAAACCCATTGGGAGATATTGTTCTACTCTCTTGCTCCATCCATCTTACTCCTGCACCCATCCTCTGCCAAGGGACATCACCTGTGAATGGGCTATTTAAGGCCTCTCACGACTGACATTACTTCATTCTATTGTGAGATGCTCCACTCAGTGGGAGGAGCCAAAGCCTTTCCACCAGCATAAAACCTGCAATTCCAAACCCCAAGGCAGCTGGTTTTCTACTGAATCCTTGGAGGAAAGACCAGACCCATCTTGCCAGCACTGGACCCTTTTCTTTTTCTCTACACAATCATCTCTACTTCACAGAACAACATCTGTTACTCCAGGAGGACTTATTTGGATTGCTTCCAACTCTGACAACAGGGTGTCAGGTCGTATCTCTGACTCTGTCAGGGTTTTCTAGGACTTTTGTTTGTTTGCTTGTTTGTTTTTTGTACTACCGTATTTGTATTTTTTTAATATTTCTATTCCCATATTTTTGCCTGAAAGCTCCTAATTGCAAAATTGTAATAATTTGGAGAGAGGTGGTTTTTATACCTTCTCCATTCCAAGGGAAACTCCAGTTTCCCCTGACAGATACGCGTCTTTCCAAACTAAGACAATGAGGTATGGGCCAGGTGTTTTTTAGCAGCCAGCTCCCGTAGTTTATGTGCCTGCATTCAGCTAGAGCTGCTGCTCTGAAAACACTGTTCTGAAATAGATTTGTATGTTTTTTGAGTACCTTGGGAAAGTTTTGTTTTGATAGAAATTGTTTCAGGTTCTGTAGGGCTATTGATGAATTCAGCAGAAGATAAAAATAGCTTTTAAATTGAACATGTGTAGAAAGCACTCAGTTTCTACATAGAAAATAGCCTTACCTGGTGGGATTTCTGTACAGTTTTCTTATAAAATGTGGACTTTTTGATGTCAAATGAATTATTTTCAGCAGATCTGATGGTTTTTGCTGAAATGTTTGCAACTGTAAACAGTCAAATTGTTTTCATTAAGACTTCTTTTTGTAGGAAGCGAGGTTAGAGAAACGTGATATGGAAAGTTAGTTGCATGCTCATAGACTTGTGCTATTAAGTGTTGCTTAGCACTGTCTGGGAGAAAAAAAATCACCAGAGGTACTGCTTATATGTGAAAGGTTCTCATGGGTTGTAGTGAATTCAAGGTAGAACTCTGACCTATGAACAAAAATGGTGTACTCTACCAGGCTATTGAAAAAAACCTCTCTAAAATACCTGATGAAAACTAAATGTGTGCTTTTAAGCACTTCCAACTCTTACAGTTATTTCACAGTACTACCATTTATTTGTGGTCACTGTATTTCTTGGTAGTTTCTGTCAGTACCTTGCTGTCCCGTATCACTGATATAGAACCAAAGTGTGATACTGCAGTGTGGTTTCACAATAGGCATCATATTTCTTGATGGATTTTGGTGATTGATTATATGTAGAGATATATGTGATTCTTAGCTTGTATTTTTAAAATGCCCAAATGAACCCAAATGACTTAGCAACCAAGAAGCAGCAACTTGCTGCACATAATTAAGTTTTTTTGTTATTAAGTTAGCATATGGATTTGGTTGCTTGGTGAATAAGTCTATCTTTAGCATACATAATCGATTTAAAGGGACAAAGTAAATATGCTTAATATTTTCTTCCTGGTTTTAAGGAGTAATTTTGTATACTTTACATTTTCATATATTTTCCTGTTTGTTTTTATTGGTCAACTGCAATGTGTTTCATATCTTTGTGTCTTGTGTTTACTTTCGTGTTGCTTTATTAGATAACTGATGGAACAAAAGTAGCTGAGTGCTTCTCTAGGGGAAAGAGGAAAATAAAATGTTGATATGTATACAACAAGCACTAGAAGGATATTTTCACTCATTTACAAATTATAGCATCAGTATGGCAATTTTTTCATAGCTGGATTTTTAAAGCCAATGTTAGGTGTTTTAGATTTATTTAGGCACAAACCAGCAGGGCAAATATGTGTCTGTTTGCAGGAGGAGCAGCTGGTTTTTTTGTGTGTGTATGTGCATACATATGCACATGGCAGGTTTTTTTGGTATAAAATTCCTTTGACTGTTAACTGTAGGTCTGAAACAATAATACTCTTTTTTTTTTTTTTTAGAGTGAAGGAAAAAAAATGAGGCTGGATGCAATTTTACAGCTTCTGTAATTCTAATTACAGAGCTAAGCTTAAGGAAAGGGTGGTATATGTTCTTTTTATTGTATACCTTGCCATATATGATGTGGCATAAATTTTGTTGGAAAATTTGTTTTTTTGGGATTTTTCTCTCTCTTGTAGTCAAAAAATATGAGTTTGCATTATTTTGCTTTAAAAGGACTCTTGCAAAAATACTGACTTGTTAAGTTTGTCAAGTGTATAATTAAACCTTTTGTCTCATATAGAAGTATTTCATTTAAGTTGGTAATGTTAGGAAGACTTAAATCAGTTTGTGATAAATGAACATGATATTATCCTTGCTGTATCAATTATAGCGAGTAAAGAGAGAACCTTGGAATAACTTATCTCTCCAAATGAAACTGGAAGATCTTACTAAAACTCTTAATTATTTGTTTAATAAAGTATTTGTCATCAGGGCATCTGTCACTCCTATGGGTCTTAATTTCTACTGAGCACTTTTTCTATCAGTGATGGAAAAAGTTGAAGTTTCATGTAGAAGAAGAAGAAGAAACTTTCATGAAGAAGAAACTCATAAAGATGAGTTTCATGTTGAAGAGTTACAGAAAAAGATATTTTTCTGAAGTAAGAGTAATCTTGTGAATTGAGTCCTGATTACAGAATTACTATCAACAGCCAATACATGTATATGATTATAATTGAAAAATAAGTAGTTATAGAGAGAAAATGCTTTAGCTATTCCTTCTGGTATCTCCCTGTGGAGAGACTAAAGGTGCATCTGCGTGGCAAAATGCTCTCAAGAGATACGTGTAATGAGTGAGGCTATGGAAGTAATAATAATATAGCAATAGCATAGCTCTAGTAATGCAGGGCAATAAGCAAGCAAGTTTATCCTGTTTCTGAGCAATGCCTAAAAAAGCAATATATGCTCACACTTTCAAAGATTTTGGTATTTGAATTTGGTGTGCAGAGGTCATTTGAATGGATCCGTGTGGAACTTTGAACAAAATGTGTAGTTTTACACATTTTGTGTAAAAGTGCTTAAGTGCCTTTGTGTGAAGTAGCTTAATATAAACCTCATTTTTGCCACCTCCAAGTGAAAACTTAATGCAGAACAGTTTGCCATCTTGCTTGTAGGCAGGACTTAGTCCATTGAGATTATTTTTGAACATCAGCCACTAAACAATTATATGTATTGTGGCTAGCAGCATGTGTGTTACTGCTGCTTTCCAAAACCAAAAAATGTTCAGTGGCAATGTTGTAAAAGTAAGTTGTTGGTGTGCAATTATTTGGAGGCACTGCTATTATCAAAAAAGCTCCAAATATATTTAGCTTATTCAATTGTTAAACCTGAAACTTGAAAAAATATTTCAGTTGTTGGTGTCCTAATTTTTTTGACTTGGTGACTAAATTTTAATTCAAATGAAAAAGAAGAAAGTTTTCTAAAGAACGTATTTGACACATTTCAGATTTTTTTTTTCTTTCAGTACTCTCCAAATGCTCATGAGTACCAGACAAAGAGCCCATGCAGATCAGGGGCTCCGTTTACTAATGCTATTCATAAATCAGCTATACTGCTGCAGAAATTTTGATATTTCAGCTGGTCCTTAATCCAGGACCCCCCAAAGTACATGCTTTCTTTGACTCCTTTTATTCTAGCAACTGAAGTAGGTATGAGAGGAGGGAAGAGTCCTTAATCTGTGGGGAAATTTAGTTAGGCATTTTTTTGGCCATGGTTAACCTCACTTCTGATGTAAAGAATGAAGAGCAAAGAGAAGGATTAAATTGAGGAGGAAAATAAGTGTACACACCCCAAAAACTTTAAAGTAGAAAGGAGAGATTTTTTTTCTTGTCTCTTTCTGACAGTTATTGGAGAGAGGAGAAAACTTCAAACTGAATGAAAGCATTGTTTGAGATGTTTATATCCTCTGCTATGTATGCACATATTTGAGTAATTTGCCTGTTGAGCATCCAAATAGGAGCAGACTCTTCCTATTGATGTGTTTCTTCAAGGTTCTCAAAGATAAAGCAGCCTAAGGAAAACTGACATGTGTTCAAATACTTTTAGAGGTGTAATTTAATTTGCTTAAGGCTATTGCATCTTCCCTTTTCTGGTAAGGATAGATGAGGAGTTCGACCCCAAAGTACCAGAATGAAAGATCACAGTTAGGAAAAAGCACATGGTTGAGATTGGATATTGTTATCACTGTTCCGTGTCACTTTATGTATTTAAGACAAGCTTAAGACTCCTAAAGTGTGTATATAATAGTCTTGTTAAAACAGGAGGTATTTGTTTATATTACAGTGTTAGAGTAGGAAGAACATATAACCACACAAAGGCGATCATATGCGGTTCTTTATTAGCACACGGGACACGGACGGTGGGGACACCCAAATCTTGTGCCCAAGGATACAAAGTTGCTTCATGATTTTATACCTTCACGTTATACATATGTTAACAAACACCCACCCCTAGCTACTGACTCCCCTGATCCTTAGTTACTATCTCAAATCATACCTATACTTTACCCTGAGTTATACTTGATTTGGTTAAGACAGTTCTTCCCCAATTATCTCCTGGGCTGGAATCACACCTGATTCAGTTAAAACAATAGTATGATGCTAGTTACAGTAAGCTGACGTTTGTTCCAAGGCCTGGCTGCGTCAGATTTCAGGCTGTGCGTCTTCTAGCTCCCCCACCACCACCTGAAGTTAGCCGCTAGCCATGCAGAAATCATTTTTAACCCCTCACTATCAACAGTAGCCTTTCTACTTTGTTAACTGTGTTCCTGTACATTAGACTCTGTTTTCTGTTTTTCATTGTGAACTATCTGGAAATGGAGGATATAGTGAGACATTTTTAAGGCTTTTAAGCCTTTCAGCACTGATTAATGTGACAGTTGGAGAGGGAGAAATTTTTCTCAGGTTATCTCCTGAAAGGTCATCCATTTTCCACGCAATTTGAGCTGTAATTAAAAGGAAGAGTTGTTTAAAAGGGGAATGAGCTTAATGGATATTACACTTGTTTGAAAGGGCAAATCTGCTGTGAGTAAAAATTCTGCTTCCCAAGTGCCTGAGTTTCTATCTCAGGAGGTGTTTCTTCACTTTTCCTCTTTGTCTGAGCCTTTTAAAACTAGACCTAAGTTTCTTTCTCCCTCCATGCGAATCACCAGGAATATAGTCCAGGCAGGAGTAAATTGCTAGCATTATCATCAGAGGAATGAAAAGACTTGAAGCTCTTGGTGACCATGTTATTTTTGCTCACTGGCTGTTACCATCTCTGCCTTAAATCAGATCATGTGGTGTGCCCAAGGTCTGTGCTCTGTACCTGTACATCTCTAACCCCAGTATCTTGGTCTGAAAGTGTGCACGTCAGTACAGCTGCAAATAGTAAATACTTGACTGACTTTTGCTATATGAAGATTAGACCAATGTTTCTGTCTTTCCTGCTCTTGTATTTCTTTCCTGTTTCCCTCTCCATCTCCTGCATGCTGATTTTTTTTTTTGTCATTTACATGATCACATATGGCAATGGTCAGTTGGCAGAAATATGTAGTGTCAAATTTTCCAGTGCTGAATAATTCTTGGTAGGATTGCTCTAGATAACTTCCACTGTAGTTAATTATTACGGTACCATAACTTGTTGTCTTTCTCCATATTTATGAATGTAGTCTTCATGAAGGAGTTTTGCTTTAATCTGAATGTCAATTACCTGAAAGCTTCATGCATTTCTCTGTGCTAGGGTGGAAGAAAGAGTCCTGCGATAAGGCAAGAAGAGATTTTAATTTTTATTTCAGAAATGTTTTGGTAGAAGAAGTAGAAGAAAAGCTATTATTTTCTATAATCCATCATGACTTCTGTCATAATTCGTGTCTTTGCCATTGGGATACAAATCCTTAGAAGCTGAGAAAATGGAAAGAACCAGTTCAAGAAAAGTTTTGATAAGAATGCTACTTCTCAAGGATGTCAGGATAGTGTGAGTTTCTCATGGATAGATACATACATCACCCTAATAGTGGAAGAATTTTGAGAAATCTTCTGTGTATAATTTACATTTTTATGTATTCTTTTCTCTGTTAAAATTATTACTAGGCAAGAAATGAAATTTCTCTCAGGAAGGAAGCAGGGAACCAGGTCACACAGGATATGAAGAAGGCTGACGTACTCCACAACTTTCTTGCCTCAGTCTTCACTGGCAAGTGTGCCAGTCACACTGGCCTGAGTTGCAGGATGCAAAGGCAGAGACTGGAAGAATTAAGAACCACCCACTGTAGAAGATCAGATATGAGATCATCTAAGGAAACAGGGTCCATGGGACCTGATGAGATACAACTGTGGGTCCTGTGGGAACCATCCAAGGAAGTGGCAAAGCCACTACATATCATATCTGGAGTCTGGTGAAGTTCCTTCTGGCAAAGGGGAAACATAACCCTCACTTTTAAAAAGCAAGATAAGGAAGACCTTGGAAACCACAGATCTTACCTAAGTGTCTTACCTAAGTGTCCAGCAAGATCATGGAGAAGTTTCTCCTGGTAACTCTAAGTGATTGGTGACAGCCCAAATAGCCTTCTTTGATGGGATTACAATGTGGATACAGTAAGAGCAACTGATATCATCTTCTGGGAACTGTGAAGAGCATATGACACTGCCCTGCACAACACTGTAATCTCTAAACTGGAGAGACATGTTTGGTGGGTGGATCCAGGGAATCAGGAATTCACTGGATGGCTGCACTAGAAGGGTTGTGGTCAACATCTTGATGTCCAAATGGAGATGATTGGCATTCCTTGGGGGTTGGTGTTGGCACTGGTGCTGTTTAACATTGTTGACATGGACAGTGGGATCGAGGGCACCCTCAGTAAGTTTGCCAACAACACTGAGCTGTGTGGTATGATCATAATGCTGGAGGGAAGGGATGGCATCCAGAGGGACCTGGACAGGCTTGAGAGATCGGCTTGTGTGAACCTCATGAATTTCAGCAAGGCAGAGTGCAAGGTCCTGCACCTAAATTGGGGC
Organism: Prinia subflava; assembly: GCF_021018805.1. Lineage (NCBI taxonomy): Eukaryota > Metazoa > Chordata > Aves > Passeriformes > Cisticolidae > Prinia > Prinia subflava. Next base: position 3,135,948 of record NW_026960607.1, read on the forward strand.
AGCCCCAAGCACAGATACAGGTTGGGTGAGGAATGGACTGAGAGCACCCTGGGGAGGACTCAGTGTATTGGATGAGAAGCTCAGCATGATCCATCAATGTGCACTTTCTGCCCAGAAAGCCAACCACATCCTGGGCTGCATCACAAGAAGCAAGGCCAGCAGACTGAGGAAGGTGATTCTCCTACTCTATTCTACTCTCATGATACCCCACCTGGAACCGCTGCATCCAGGTCTGGGGCTCCCAGCATAAGAATGACATGGATGAGAGGGAACAAGTCTAGAGAGGGGTTGTGAAAATGGAGCCTGAAGTGCCTCTCCTGTGAGGACAGGCTGAGAGTTGTTTAGTTTGGAGAGCAGAAGGCTCTGGAGAGACCTAAGAGAAACCTTCCAGTACCTAAAGGGGGCTACAAAAGAGCTGGAGAGGGAGTTATTACAAGGGCCATGTACTGATAGGAGAAGGGGGAATGGCTTCCAAGTGAAAGGGAGGAGGTTTAGATGAGATGTTAAGAATAAATCCTTTACTGTGAAGGTGGTGAGACACTGGAAAATGCTGCCCAGAGCAGCTGTGGATGCCTCATCCCTGGAAGTGTTGAATGCCATGCTGGACAGGGCTTTACATAACCTGGTCTACATAAAGGTTCCCCATCTATGGCAGGAGAGTTAGACCCAGATGATCTTTAAGATCTCTTGCATCCCAAAACATTCTATGCTTCTGTGATACCTTCTAATTTTTGAGTGTTTCAGCAACCTTTTCAAAAATCTGACTGGGATAGGAAGTGTTAACTGTAGATCCTGATGCCTCAGTCTGTATGAGGCTTATTTAACTTTGATGCTCTTGCCAATTTGCTTTTTGATGGTCTTGAAACTTTGCTTTTTTGAATAAGTGTGGAGGAGGTTGCAAGTCCCATCTTCCTATTTTCTCCAGTGAAATTAGAAAAAATGTGTTGTTTGTATGGAGTCAGAAATTGTATTTTGTTTAAAACCTCCAGTGCCTTTTCATTGCAGTAATTTAAAATTAATAGATTATAGTTGTCCTTACAGAGAACAGTTTATCCACTTATGCCACATGGCGAAGCAGTTTTACAGCAAAGCAGTCTTTTATTCTGAAGTCTGACTCCTTTTTTATTCAAATTGAATGTATCCTCGAGCTTTGAATTTGTGACTTCTCCTGTATTAGGGTAGCCTGAAGGTGAGCTCTAGTTCTTGGCAAGTCCTAAGCTCTTTTTTCAGAGTTTTTGTCTTGCAGAGCTGTGACCATCTAGTGGTAGATGCCTTATTTTTCCTTCTAGAAGTGTACTTTTCCCTAGTGAACCTAAATATTCTCTAATCCCGTTGAGAGTAAAAAACTCTGTTCTGAAGAGCACTGGCAGTACTTTTTATCTGGATAGAATGCTCTTATTATCTTAACAGTATTGTAGGAAGAAAGCTTACTTAATCAGTATTGTTAAGATGAACGCCAGTTCTCCAGTTTTACTTTTGTGTCTTCTGTCAGTGGCCAGTTTCGTATTCTAGGTTATTACAGATCTAGATTAATCTGAGTTCTAAACAAAGGATTGCTTTTGACTGTGTGTGGGGGTATGTTTTTCTTGTAAAGTGTGTATATGTTCAAAAACAAAATGGTATTTTTTCTACTTTATATTTTGAAAAACATCACAAAGTCCTATAGAAAGGATGGGAAACTGCCACATTTCTCCTGAAAGGAAAGAAATGGACAGTTTCAAAAGGTTACTTATTAAAACCAGAAAGATATTTTGATGCTACAATTAATGTGACTGGTGAAGAAACCTTGGATCAGGACTGTTAAAATGACTCTTCCCCTGGATACTGGTTAGATTGTTGTATTACAAAACTGTGTGAAGAAAACCCAGGCAGATATTCTAAGGCATTCTTCACTTCCCCTCCCATTAATTTTTTACAGTAGCTTATATTGCTGGCAAGTGTCTAGCATGTAATCCTTTTTGTATTCCACACCTGGAAAGGGAAGGCTTTGTGTAACTTGTATATTCCCAAATCTGTTCTTTTATAACAAAAAGACTGTCCATTTACTCCACCATGTACTTAAGTATCAAAACTACTTAAGATAACAAAGGAAAAGCCACAAAGGCATAATGTTGTAATTTCAAAATGATACAGAGGCACTTCAGAGCAGCCAATAATATTACAGGCTTTATCAGTGTTGCATTAGTTCTTTACTTCATAAATCTTTCCCTATACAAATCAAATAGATATTTGACAAAAGTGATGTAAGGGAAAAGATGTTACAAATCTCCAGTACAGTTAAAATGACTGCAGCTAAAGAAGGTGTAATTATTTCATCATTCCATCTACAGTTCCCCAATTCATCTAGAAAAGCAGTTATTGAGAAAGGCTTTGTAAGTTTGAGGTCATGTTCATTGTAGGCTTTAGACTAAGTAGTTGGCTCAGGTGCAATATTATGTCTTGCTACCCAAGTCACTGGAATTTTTGGGGGGTCAATTAGTTGTTTGGGTTTTTTTTCCCTACTTAGTTGCACACACTTGGCCGTATTACACAGAATACAAAAGCAGATATTTATAATTTTTCTTTACCTGGTAGGCAGTCACTAGAGGGTAATATATTCTCATCTCACTTTTGGTCTTTCCAAATCCTCACGCAGCTGCCTATGTGCATTTATTTAGCCTGTGAGGCAGAATTGGCAACTTTTTGAATATTTGCAATCAGAATACTTTTGTTGGATGTTACAGTAATGGGGCTGGAGGATTGCCTGAAATCTTCATTGGAATAAACTGTTAATCTCAATGCTGTTGGCAAATAAAGCCTGTATTTTCAGCAAACTCTTGGATTCTTGAGTTCTTTTAAGTTTTCATATACTTGAAACTCTTTTTGCAAAAGAAAACCCCTTTGAGATTCTACCAGGCTAAGTGCTTGCAAAGAAGGATGACATTAATCTTGGATTTGGTGAGAAGTGTGTGGTTGAGGCATATGGTTGTTTCGGACCATTGCAATTTGGGGAGAAGAAAATGGAAAGGAAATTTTTTTTTTTTGAGTAGCTTGGTCAACTTGATGTGTTGCTGCTCAGAATCACAGAGAATTCATATTCTCAAATAATGCTTATCAGACTGCATGTCTGTCTAGAACTGAAAATGGTGAAATTTTTAATGTGGTATTTCTATTCAGCAGTCAGACCTGATCTACAGAATCTGAAATGGCTTCTTATCTCATTTGACAACTTAGTAGCTACAGATTATTTCAGGTTTGTTCTGGTCTGCTGTGAGTTTTTTCATCAATCTCTTGCAAGAAATGTTCTCAAGGATTCTACTGAATCAAATTCTCTACACTTATAAGTGCATAGTGGTAACAATTTCCTTTTGAGTGGTAGCTTTCAGTTATCTATACAGACAAATTCACAAGTGCTTTTGAGAAACTCCAGTAATTTTGTCTGAAGTTCTGTTTTATCCTCTGATTTACTGAATTCTAGTGGCATAAATCAGTTTGTTATTCTGTCCTTCAAAACTCTCTGCCTTCTATTTGCACCTTTTTATCTTTCCAGGAGATTAAAAAGTTAAATTCTGTTAGTTTTTAAAATATCTTAAACCTGGCCAATGACCATATCTGTGGTTTGGTAGACACTCAAAGGTATGTAGCTGAAAACTGTAGAAGGAATACCAAGTTAACAGCTGCAGTTGTGTGCTAAAAATATATAAGGGGTTAGATGAAGAACTGTAAAAGTAATTGTAACATACCTACTGCCTTTCAATGACACTGATCCCAGAGTGCACCCTTGTCTAAACGTAGCCAGCATTGGAATTTGCCACCAGAGGGCAAACTAAATGAACATGCTCCCCACTTCTATATGTTCTTGAAAATCAGCTGCAATTCTTCATGTCAATGTAATTAGATTTTTTTCCCCTCTACATTAATGATAAATATTTTTTAAAGAAAATACTCTTTTTCACTGAAGAGATCGTCTTGTCTTGGTTCATTGTGTAGCAACAATAACCTGAAAGGCTAACTTTGAAATAGCATGTTTCATAGGAATGATGTAAAACATCACCAGGCTAGTTTTACATCTTACTGGTGGATGGGTTTTGATGGCATGTGCAAGCAGAAGATCATCAGTGGGTCTTCTGCTTCTTTTCGTGATCTGAAAGAGCATTAGTCAGTATGAGGGTGTCAAAGAGGCTCTTTTGTTTACAATAGGAAATCTTTAGTCATGTAAGTTTGGGAATAACTATTCTAAAGTCCATTTCCCTGATGCTGCAGACACTGACATTGTTCCTGTATGTTTGAAACAAGATATAATTTTGTTTTGCAACTCAAAGTAGTTCCCTTTTACACTTGCATAGAGCTTTGTTATTTACGTTCCCTTTAAAGCAAACCACTTTACTAGACAAAATTGCACAAAAGTTTTGCTGAGGCAGGTAATGAATTTGTTCTCAGTTTAGTATGAAAGATGACACATATCAGTGTTCATATATTTTTTGGTCAGTAGAAATAGAGGGTATATTTCTTTGGAGAACTATGTACAAAATTAAAATATAGTAAGAACAAATAAAACCACCTTTTCTAAACCTTTCAACTGCTTAACAAGCAGGGAATTGATTTTAGTCACTGAGTTTAGTAGCTTACATGGATATTATCTTCTGTCATTGTGTACTGATAGATACATCTTAATTTTCATTTGTCTTTCCATGAAAGAATATCTTTCCTATTTGACATAAAATTATGGCTATCAGATGAAATAGTATATGTAATGTAATGTGTATCTCATTGGAAGAGAATGGTACAATGACTTAATTTGTTGTTAGTTTCATGTTGATTTTAGAATGTAGAGGAATGCATTTTCTTCCTGGGATTTCTCAATACCAAGCTATGATGTGATGTGCTCCTGTTTAAATTTGGGCTTCTTGGCCATGGTTAGTTTTATTCTGTAAAAGTTTCAATATGGCCTGGGTCAAAACACTGTGAAGCTAGATGAGATTGCAGGATAGAAAGAAATGCTTTGACAGGTTCTGTATTGAGTAACTTTGATTTAAAGAAATGGTTAATTAACCCTCATGTGCAAGACAGTAATTATCACGGACTGTATGTTTATGATAAAATTTTTCTGTCATTCTTTGTAAACATTTGTAAATATATTTGTTGAGCTTTTTCTTTGGGATTTGTGTGACTTGGTAGAAATTTTGGATTTGATTCATGTAGAATATTGGTCATTTTATAATTGGAGAACTTAAAAAATGGAAAATGATCCTGACAGAGTAAATACAGTATTTGACAGATTTTCAGTGGGTCTGCTTTGTAGATAATATGTTCTAATATAATTTAAAGTATATTATATTTGCAGTATAATATTTCTGTAATGCCTGGCAGAGGAAGATTTTGAACCTTTACATCTGTGTACAGCTACCTACTAACATGATTTGTAGTAAAGGACCATTTTTATTAGTGGCAGTTTGATATATTTTCCACAACATCTTGGCCATATCCATTGTATTTCAGAAAGGTTTTCTCTTGAAAGATTGCGTGGGTAAGATGAACATGTTACCATGTAGAGGTATCTCCCTGTATCATTAAAAAATCCAAGAAAACACAAAAAAGACTAGAAACTCTCTTAAAGCAGGAAAGTGGTAAACTTCAAGTACTTGCTTGTGCCTCATCTCTATGGTGGATCAAACAGCTTAAAGACTCATTTGATACATTTAATGCTTTTATTTCAATTAAAACAAAGCATGTAAAGAGTCGAAGTCTGACGTCTGGGACTGCACTTGAGGCTGGAGACCGAGCAACGCAGGTCCAATCAACGTGATTAATAACATACGTTCTCCTCTTTATTCACGAGATGGCTGGTTATATACAGTACAGAATAGTTTACAGTAACAGGTGCATTTCTATTGGCAGTGAAGCGTGGACAAATATGTAAACTATTACAGTTTAAGGCAGCTACCGTGTTTCCATCCTAACTATCTTAGCTAAGGCATGTACACACCTTAAGTGAATTTTCTAACTGCACCACAGGTTTATCTACTTCTACGCAGATTAAACGTTGAGGCCTAGCAGGCCCAAATCTGAGGCCCAGTTTGGAATAGCTCTACCTTTATTCTATGTCATCCTGCTCTTGCTACAGAAGTCTTCTCTTTTATTTTGGTAAAACTGTATGTGTAATAATGTGTATTTTGTTCCTTATATACTTTTTATTAAATAAGATCGTAAGATATATACTTTTTATTCAATATATACTTTTGTCGTGGTTGGGGGGGAGAGGTGAATTCTTCCAGGGGGATGTGGGCAGTCCAATCAGTGATCAGCTTTTCTGCTGGCACCTGGGTTGGTCACTCGGAGGTTTGGACACGCCTCTGAGGACACAAAGAGTTAAAAGCGGGAGTCTGAAGGGCTCAGCCTCTTTTTTCGGATCCTGGTTCCAGCAGAGGGGCATGTGAGGCCTCCTTCCCCTGCCTGGCCACGAGGCTGGGTGGGGGAGGGGAAACACGTGGTTGGCTCAGGTAAGCCGGAGCCTCCGGGGGGGGAAGAAGAGAAGGGACAGGACTGGAACTGAGCTGCCCCGTCCAGGATGGAGGGGTGAAAAACTGTGGAAGTGCCTTCTGTGTGTGCTCACCCCCCTCCTTCCCCCCAAACTCCGGGAGAAAGTGCTCAGCCACGTGGGGGTTTGCGGAGCCTGGGAGTGCCTCCATCTGCAGCACCCTGCTGAGAAGAAACTGTTAACCCTTGCTTGGCAGAAAGAAACTTTTCTTAGACATTAATTCTCATGACTGGTGGTTTTCAGAGAGAGGGAAGCGGCCTGGGACCGAGATGATAAAGCATGATTGGAAGGAATTCGATAGAAGAATGAGAGGAGTAGCCTTCTGAGCTAGAATTCTCTTGCATAATGTCAGCCATGGACTGAACTTGAGTCTCTTTTGAACATAAACTGCATTTTTGGGTGGATGCAGCTGCCCCTTGCTTTTGCTACAGTGACTGGCACTTGAAGAGTTGGAGCGAGCAGAGAAAAGAGGGGGAAGGTGAGGTGGTGCCCTCTGCCCTCAGAGCAGACCTGCTCCTGGAACCCCGGCCCCTGGGTGAAAAGGGAGAGAGCTTGGCATGCAGCATCCTTAAAAAGCCCTGTATGTAGTTTTGGCCTATGAGACAGCGGTGAGAGCGCTGGACGTAGGAAAAAGAGAGTGTCACCTTAGCAGACTTCTCCGGGCGGTGCTATAGGTAACATGGAAACACATAAGGGGTAAACCCCTGTTTTCTGAAGAACAGTCTGTGGTGCCAGAGAGACTCCTCTCTCCCTTGCTGAATTGAAGATTAGTTTTTTTTGAGTGGTGATTGTTTGATTTAAAACCCAGAGGTTGGTCTGTGAAAAGTGATGGGTGGGGAGGTAAAAACTGAGGGAAGAAATGTTCTAAGAAGTTTTTATTTCTGTCTCTGTGTGTGTTTAAGAGTATTTCTGTCCCTGTTCTTATGTAATTAATAAAGTTTTGGTAGGTTTTTTTTTGTTTTCAAGATTTAAGCCTGCTCTGCTCTGTTCCTGATCACATCCCACAAGAGTTGTTAGAGAAAAAACATATATTCATGGGTGCACTAACATCTGGCCTGTGCTAACCCATGACATTCATGGTTCCCTGACCGGGAATCGAACCGAAAGAATGATAGAATGAAAACTGTGAGATAAGATCAAAGAAGAACAAGAGCAAAGCATAAATTAAGTGATGATGTAAATTTATAGATGTAATGTTAGTTGTTACTTTAAGACAGTGTGTCCTCAGAGGCGAGGAGTAGAGACTGTCGTAGTTGGGGGGGAGAGGTGAATTCTTCCAGGAGGATGTGGGCAGTCCACTCAGTGATCAGCTTTTCTGCTGGCACCTGGGTTGGTCACTCGGAGGTTTAGACACGCCTCTGAGGACACAAAGAGTTAAAAGCGGGAGTCTGGGGGGCTCAGCCTCTTTTTTCGGATCCTAGTTTCAGCAGAGGGGCGTGTGAGGCCTCCTTCCCCTGCCTGGCCACGAGGCTGGGTGGGGGAGGGGAAACACGTAGTCGGCTCAGGTAAGCCGGAGCCTCCGGGGGGGGAAGAAGAGAAAAGACAGGACTGGAACTGAGCTGCCCCGTCCAGGATGGAGGGGTGAAAAACTGTAGAAGTGCCTTCTGTGTGTGCTCACCCCCCTCCTTCCCCCCAAACTCCGGGAGAAAGTGCTCAGCCACGTGGGGGTTTGCGGAGCCTGGGAGTGCCTCCATCTGCAGCACCCTGCTGAGAAGAAACTGTTAACCCTTGCTTGGCAGAAAGAAACTTTTCTTAGACATTAATTCTCATGACTTGTAGTTTTCAGAGAGAGGGAAGCGGCCTAAGACCGAGATGATAAAGCATGATTGGAAGGAATTCGATAGAAGAATGAGAGGAGTAGCCTTCTGAGCTAGAATTCTCTTGCATAATGTCAGCCATAGACTGAACTTGAGTCTCTTTTGAACATAAACTGCATTTTTGGGTAGATGCAGGTGCCCCTTGCTTTTGCTACAGTGACTGGCACTTGAAGAGTTGGAGCGAGCAGAGAAAAGAGGGGGAAGGTGAGGTAGTGCCCTCTGCCCTCAGGGCAGACCTGCTCCTGGAACCCCGGCCCCTGGGTGAAAAGGGAGAGAGCTTAGCATGCAGCATCCTTAAAAAGCCCTGTATGTAGTTTTGGCCTATGAGACAGCAGTGAGAGCGCTGGACGTAGGAAAAAGAGAGTGTCACCTTAGCAGACTTCTCCGGGCGGTGCTATAAGTAACATAGAAACACATAAGGGGTAAACCCCTGTTTTCTGAAGAACAGTCTGTGGTGCCAGAGAGACTCCTCTCTCCCTTGCTGAATTGAAGATTAGTTTTTTTTGAGTGGTGATTGTTTGATTTAAAACCCAGAGGTTGGTCTGTGAAAAGTGATGGGTAGAGAGATAAAAACTGAGGGAAGAAATGTTCTAAGAAGTTTTTATTTCTGTCTCTGTGTGTGTTTAAGAGTATTTCTGTCCCTGTTCTTATGTAATTAATAAAGTTTTAGTAAGTTTTTTTTTGTTTTCAAAATTTAAGCCTGCTCTGCTCTGTTCCTGATCACATCCCACAAGAGTTGTTAGAGAAAAAACATATATTCATGGGTGCACTGACATCTGGCCAGTGCTAACCCATGACAACTTTCTATTAAAATAAGATGTTTGAGGTTTAAAAAAATAATTTTTGATAGTATTCTTTCAGAATATCTAAGAAAGGGCTTTGAAGTTCCCCTGTAGCAGGCAGCCTTACATTATAGAAAAGAATTGATGACATTACAATTGGAACAATAGTCTGCATTGATTTTTCATAACATCATGATAATAATGTGGGGGATAATTTTATAATACCTTAATACATATTTGGTTATTTCAAGCAAAAAAAAAATCAAGTCCTATTTTAGTACAATTTCATATTTAAAAATTAAATGGTATTTCTGGCATATACAACTGAAGGAGGCATACCTTGGGTCTTACACAAGATTCTTTGCTGACTGAATATTGAAACATGTTTTCAAATTAATTTAGAAATTGTTTTTATGGCATTTCTACCAACTCCTGTCCAGTTTGAACTCTTATCTATATTATTAATAAACCTTTCTTTTTCCTCTCTTCTCTCTCAGATCTGACCTACCTGCTCATGCTCTTGAATAAATGCAGGGATATCTACTCGAAATGACTCCTGGAGAGAAAAGCTTTTAAAAAGTGACCATAGAAATAGAAACTTGATGTATTTATTAGTGTATTACTTACTTTTCTCGAACTGGATAAAGTGAACAACTCTAAACGAGGTGATTCATGACTCATCAACTGAATTATTGAAACAAATAAATTCCCCCGAAATGTTCTGTTCACACAGTAACAGAGGGTTTTCCAGTTACATCAGAAAAACTGACATAGATGGCTTTCTTTTCTCTGCCTTTTCTCTTCCAAATAGAAGTTCTTGCTGCCTCTGCATGAGATGGGTGACAGTTCAAGGATGGAATGTAGGAAAGCAAAAAATGTCTTTTTAATAATTGTGTTGCTCATGAATGCTTCAAAACAGGCTCAGATAAGTTGTTGACAACTTGAACCTTAATGACAGAGTGCATGGTTGCTTTGTTTTGTTTTAGAAACCTGGTATTTTCAACTAATCTTGTTTTTCTATCATTATGAACATGTATATTTAACTATGTGATCCTGCATTTTTGAAGGCAGTTTTGCTTGTTTGTTTAACAAACTGTCTTACATTCAAGGTTCTTTTTATTATTATTGTTTTAGTTATGTGCACTTAGTGAATTATAGACTGGACCTTAATGAAGTAATTATTGAGGGAAGAACAGTCTGCATCTACTGTATAATTGTCTTTTGCTGGCTAATGCAATCAAATTTGTAGTTACACTCATTCAGCTTTTTGTGTCTCTTCACTTGGGTCTTTTAAGTAGATTGTTCTAAAAATAAACCAGTTGGTCTACTTCATATTGTAACTACTGGTGGGATTTAAAGCTTAAGATCTTTAGAGGAAAAAACCCCAATGCCTTCATTGATAGACAGGATAGATACCTGTTCCTTTTTGTGATGCTGGCTATTAGCAGTCTGCTTTGTAGTTCTTCCACATTTGAATTAAATGTGGAGTTTTTCAGGAGTCAGTTATGATCTTGGCTTCTAATAAAACTTACTTGGACTTTATCTTCCTGAAAAATAGAGTCTGAAGTAACTGTATCAATGTCTCTGGAATATTTTCTACAAATGTCCCAGACCTGACAGAAGAAATAAGATTTCTTTTAAATTTTTCTTTATGTTATACAAGAATAAGGATGTTTGGAACCAATATGTTCAGTCCATGTATCAAACATTAGATATATCTGTAACAGTTAGGTTCTGATAAGATTGCATGCAAATTTCTATATTTTAGTTCTCTCCTTTAGTATTTCTCTCATAATCAAATAAGCTTTAGGGAATAGGTAAAGTGTATGGCATATATGACACTGATTGGAAGATAGCAATCTTGTTGGACTTGAACTGTATGTCTTGTTCATATATTGATAGCTTTGTATGAAATTTGTTTGAAACATACGCTTTTGCTTGCAGAAAGGAAGCCAGTGTAGAGCTGTAGAGATGTTAAGCTAGCCATTGGCTTGCCCTTTGTGCTCTTTCTTGCTCTTGTTTTGTCTACAGTCTTCTTTCTTTTTTTTTTTTAGCATAAGAATACAGAGAAAATTAAAAACTTTCCATGGTCAGCAACCCAATGATCCTAAAATGAAGTCTCCTACATCTGCAGTAATGACAGCTTTATATGAACTACGTGAGGGAAAATAAAACAAGTCGAGCTCAAAGTCTCTCATCCAGCAGCTTATGTCTGATAGTTGGCAATAATGAGCAACCACAATAGCAAATAAATGCATCACTGTAGTTATGGAGGCTTCCTCTTTAAAAAAAACCCAACCCTCTGAAAATCTGTAGTGCTACAGTATCTTAATGTATTTCTGTAGTGTGCTATAGCTGCTCCCCATTTTTGTGTTCTGTTTTGCCATTCATGGCTGTAGTTGCAGCTTTGAATGCAAATTACTGTCCTTCTAGTGGGATAATGGTTTTACTTTGTATTCCAGACCTTGTCCTATACAGATATTTAAAAATTAAGAACAGTATTTTATTGAACTGAATTACATGAACCATATAAAATTTGTATTTCCATAGAATTTAACAAGGAGCTGACTTGGCCTTCTCGTTAAAATAGATCTTAAGATACTTCTGAGTCAAAAGTATTTCACCAGCTACGACTACATCATTTGGCTTCTACTCTAACAAGGAACAAAAACTATCTTGGATGTTTTTGACTTTGATTTTCAACAGTTAACCAGCAAACATTTGCATCCAATAATGAAGGAAAAACATATTTAGGTTTGTATTTTGGTATTAGCATAAAGTTACTCCTGCTTTACTTAAGTTTGACTGTATATTTATATTTTTTTTCCTTCTTAATCAGTTATTTTGGATTTCCTAGCACTGGATTTGTACCTGTGTCTGTCAGTGATCCCTTTTCCTACTTCTGAAAACTTAAGAAATGATTAGTCTTCTTTTCCTCTAACACTAAAGGTTTTTTTAACTATTACAAGTGGCTGTGGGATAGCTGCTATTCAGAAAACCGTGATATTCTTAAGAAATCTCAGTTGTCACTTATATTGCTTGTTTGGGTTTTGTTGTGTACCAATAAAATTATTCTAACATTTCTGATCAAGCTACAATCAATTCTGCAGTTCTTTTTTTTTCTTTCCCTCAGGTTAAAAGCTGCTTTACTTTTTTAGATGCTGTGCTTAAAAATTAGGAGCTATTGCAGTACTTACAAACTCTGAAGGTGTTTGAATTTTATCAGTGCTGTTTCCTCATCAGATTATCAGATAAGGAAAAGGATAAAACAGCAATTTATCAGGGAGTTTGTTAACTGAATACTTAGCTCTTCATATCCTACCTCCATATAATTCTTGTATAGTCTGTCCACTAATCTTTGAACTTGATAGTCACATTGAATTTAGCTCTCATTAGGCACTATCATGGTACTTTACTTGCCACCTTGTTTTGTGTGGAAATTTATCTTAAGCAAAAAAACTGAATTGTGGTAGTCATGACTGAATGTAGAATTTTGTGGGCTATATTTAGGCATTTTTTATAAGGTAGACTCTTCTGTACTTTCTCTTGGCATCAGATTTAACTAGAATGAACTGATGTATTGCTGCTACAAAAAACAGGAGAGGCATAGAGCAATTCAGGTTAGAAAGACAAGTATCTCCAGAAACATGTTCTGACATGGGTTGGTCCATTTTATTCAAAGGCAAATTGTACACTTTCATCGTAAGTATTTGGGATGGAATTGCTTTATTCAGTGATCTACATTTTTAAGCAGCTAAGTATTACTTGTTTTCTTCACAAATCACTGATCTTCAAAAAATTAACATCAATGAAGATGCAATTTTCTGAACATTTAGGCAACAGTCAATATAGAAGGAAAGGAGAAAAAATAAGCTACAAAAGTGATTGTTAAAGGACTTATTAAATTCATTTTAGAGGAATCTAAAATACTGAGGCCATTGAAAAAACCTTAGTAGATATTATGGGCCCCCAGTAATCATATAGTACAATAGTGAGTTTGTGAAATGTGGGAAAATTGTGGATAGAAATCTTGAAGTGCCTTATATTTTGGAATACACAGGCTTCATACAGGAGACAAGAAAATTTTAAAATTGCGCATATCACCTGCAGAGTTGCAAAATTAATATTCTACACTTTTACTCTTCAGTTTTTCTGTGTCTTTAAGAGGATTTTTATAAATTAAATAAAAATATGATGCACAGCTTTCAGTAACTCCCATGTAATTTGTGGAATGTGATCAATAATTCTGGATTTACATCTTGTTTATGTGGACATGACTGAAGCTGATGTTATGGAACTGTCTTACAGATAATGATTTAAAATGTAAATACAACTTGGGAGATGGTGATGGCAAAATTGAATGTGTATGCTCGTGCTGGAGCTTTGCCACTCTTCAGTGAGCATATGAATGTTTTCAGGTTGATAATATTCTGATACATTTTTATCATCTAGTGAAAAAATGTTTGCATTGTGGGTATATATTTAAATCCAGAATGCTACACTTACAGAAAGGAGTGAGGTAATCCTAAAGTTTAGTCATTGAAGTAAAATGCTACTTGTTTACTTCGATAGCAGAGTAGGGCAATTGTGTCACCTTTAACATTACTAAGTTTCTTTGATGTCTTCAGAGTTTATGTGGGTCTCTTGCCAATGTATGATCTTTAAAGGAAGCATTAAGTATTTTCTACTTGAACCTTCCACTGCTAAAAGTTCAGGAAGAGCCAGTTTCTCTCTGACTGTTTGAATGTTCCAAATAGCTATTTGCAATTTCAGTCTTTCAATTTCAAAGTTACCGTGTGGTTATAGACTGGAGATTGTTGGGTTTTCTCTCAATTCTAAGTGTCATTATTATTTACCTTCAAAAAAACTGTTTGATTGTGGTATCTTTTTAAAAACAATTTCCCCTCCCTACTTTTATCTACCTTTATACAGGAGACAAATGATTGTAGGATGCTAAGGCCGTCTCTACAGGTTAATAGATCTTAAAAGTCTAAGAACATTTTAAAGTCTTATGCAAAGTTGTTTATTACAAGAAAGCATATTACTGAACGTGCGAGAGTCTTAAATGAGCGGTTTTGCAATCGGTTGTGAGCATAAAGTTTTAGAAAATAAAATACTAGAAAAGCAACAGTCTTGACACAGAATTTAACACCGCATTACAGCCTCCAGGTAAAACAACTTCCAACTCTTGACTTCAAGCAGGGTTCTCGGCTGCAGGGTCACAGTGGCAGGAAGGGGTCTTGGGGTCTCGAATCCGTGCAGAGTCTTCGGCAGCCTCGAACAGAGTTCTGGGGCAAGTGCCACAAGGGGCAAAGGGAGAGGACCCCAGAGCCCTGATTTCACGTGACAAAGGCTACAGTAGATGGTACTTTTAAAATCTCGTTTCGGCTTCCTGGCAGGGCTCCTTCTCCAGGCTGCAGGAGGTGGAGTTTGGATCGATAGATCAGATTGATCGATCAATACTTCCACTTTCAACCTAGAGTCTTTTTATCTATGTATTACAAATGCATATTCATACCTTTATTTACACACTACTCAATCTAGGTTCAATTCTCTAAGTTCGTAAAACTACGAAAAACTACGAAAAGCAGTATCAAAAACTTACACATATAGCATATCTGTCAGTGCAAAAATTCTATCTTGCTAACGTAAAAATTCTATCTTATTGTGCGTGAAAACTCTATCTTCATATACATGAGAAACTTTATCTTATTTGCGCAAAATTCATACTAATAATTATAAACAGTACTCTATTTTTGTTGTGTCTAAACTCTATCACTAGGCCTTAAGCTCTGAACTTCTACACTAACAATTAGGCACTTAGGGTATGTGAAGCTTAAAGCTGAAGCTTAAACCTCTGTGTGTGTGTGGCTTTATATATTCTAATTTTTCTAAAGGTTTTGATTCAGCCCCTATACTTTTCACTCTCTGTGGAGGATCTATGGAAACATGGACTCCAACATCTCCCCCTCCTTGTTGACTTATGTAGACTTTCTCAACAGCTTTATTAATCATCTATACTTGTTTTAGGTTTGGCTAACTGGTAAATCTGTGCTACTAAAAGCAAGCAAAGTAAAAAGGCAAAAGGATAACATAGAATTGTTCTCTGTTGGAGTCCATGTTTCCATGGATCCTCCACAGAGAGTGAGAAGTACAGAGATAGAATTAAAACCTTTAGAAAAATTAGAATATATAAAAGCTTTAGATACATAAAGTAGAAATCTAACCCTTAGCTTTAGTTTTACATGCCCTAAGTCCTAGTTGTCAGTGTAGAAGGACACAGCTCCAGGCCTAGTGATAGAGTATAGACATAACAAAAATAGAGTAGAGTACTGTTTATAATTTTTAGTATGAATTTTATGTACAACAAGGTAGAACATTATGCTAGTAAGATAGAGTTTTACGTTAATAGATATGCTATGTGCGTAGGTTTTGACGCTGATTTTCGTAGTTTTACGAACTTTAGAATTGTACCTAGATTGGTTAGTGTGTAGATAAAAAATATGAATATGCATTTTGCAATTTGGGATAAAAAGCCTCTGTGTCAGTCGGTCAGGGGTCGATTGATCAATCTGATCTATCGATCCAACCTCCACCTCCTGCAGCCTGAGGAAGGAGCCTTGCTAGGGAGCCGAATGGGATTCTAAAGGTACCACCTATTGTCGCCTGGCATCTGGGCCCTGGGGTCCCGTCCCTTCCCCCTGCGAGGGTGCGAGACCCCGGGACCCCTCCTTGCCCCTGTGATCCCGTCCCTTCCCTTTTCCCCCTGCGGCGTTTGCCCCGGAACTCTGTTCAGGGCTGCTGGGGAGTCTGCGAGGGTCCGGGACCCTGGGACCTCCTTCCTGTCTCTGCAACCGGGAACTGCAAGGGTTTGGGACCCCGGGACCACTCCTTGTCCCTGTGGCCCTGCGTTTGGGAACTCTGCCGAGTTTGGGACCCCCCCCATTGCCACTGTGATCCCCGTGGCCGAAACCCCTGTCTGGGATCTGTGATCTTGTGATCCCTTTCTGTTATTGTGACCCCACGGTTAGAGAATCCTGCTTGGGGTCAGGAGATGGGAGGCTGATTTACCTAGAGGCTGTAATGTCAGATTTATGCTTGCTTATAGTCTTACTAGAGTTTTGCTTGTTAGGAATTCTATGCTTTGTTTGCTGGTTCATTAGAGTTTTGTGTGTTAAGATTTCTATGCTTTGGTTATTGTTTTATTTAGACTTTGCTTGTTTATGTTTATAATTGATCGTATTGTAAGACCGCTCTTAGAACTCTCGCACCTTCAGATACATGCTTTGTAAATAAACCACTCTGCTTAGATACTAAAATGCTGTAAGACCTTATAAAGACTTTAACCCGTACAACGACCTCGGCAGTTCTCCACATCTACTAACAGAAATTCTACATTACTACAGATTCTTACATTAAAATCTCAGAAGTCTAAAGTCTTTTGTGACTAAAGCACACGATAGCAGGTGCAAATTGAAATCTCTGTGCAGTTCACGTCTGCGTGCTTGCTTCTTTGTTCTTGGAGTGGTCAGCGTGTTTCTGTGCTTGATGTCTTCACATTCTTTGCTAGAATTCACTTGGGTTCCAAATCTGCAGAAACACAAGCAAGCTCTTTGCTCCAAGTTAATAGAGAAAGTGTACCTTCAATTTGTCCTGTTTATGGATTTCAAAACTAAAAAGAACCTTTTCCCTGTGTGTACCAGTGTAAAATTGCACTTAAATATATATCCATTAACAGATGGATATTTTGTACTTCTCGATTCTCATGAGTTGGCTGCTCCTGTAGATACAGGAAGTTGCACTAGCTGGTAGACTGGGCAATATTTATGATTGATGCAAATATAACATAAGTGCACAGGTACTTTGAACAAATGCATAACTGTTAAGGACTAACAGAAATCAGGAAAATTCAGGTACAACAATTAAGAATATTTTCGATAACAGGCATAATTGATGACTTATCAATGATAACGTGTGTGAAATCAAATGATTAATAATTACTAAAATATTGTGCCATCATCTCAGAGTTTGCAAACAGCTTTTGGAACTTTTTTCCAGTGAGGACTCAGACTTCTTTTCTTGGGCAAGATGCTCAGGTCTACTCCGAAAATCGGTTCAGCTGTCATTTTATAGGGTCAAATTGTCAAGTCAAAATGACTTGAATTTATTTTTTTGAAGCAGAAACCATCGGAGCTTTTGGCAGAACATCTGTCCAGATAGAGTCAAGGCTTGGCCAGGGCTCAGGCTCTAAACTGGAGTGAGGTCCTTTAGTACATTTCTAAAACAAAGATCTTAACAGTAGCATTTATGAAATGCTTAAACAGTTAAAAAATAAAGGAAAGATCTTGAAATGACACGTGTTTTTTGGATAATTAGAAGAAGGATATTAAAGCACATTAAAAATCAACTGCAAATAAGGAAAATTAACAAATTCACATCATATAATTAATATATCAACACTAATCATCTTAAAAGTTGAAATAACACTTTTCTAAACTCATATACTTATAACTTACAAAAAAGGAACTTTACTAAAACAGCTTACAACCAATAACAATCATAACATGGATTTGTGAAATTGCAGCTAATGATAAAACCTTTCATGAAATTAAGGATATGGCAAACTGCATCTTCTTCTATCTACTAATAGGTGTTCCCCAATGTTTCATCACTGCTGTTCTCATGAAGTATCTTATCTCTAGAAATAATTTAACTTTACAAATAAGATGAGCATATTTTAACAGAACTTAGGGTGATTTTAAAATCAAAAAATACTTAAACTCACTATGAATAAATTTTGGCAGAAAGAACTTAACAAAACTCATATGTGATAAAACTTTAAATTAATAGAATATAGACTTAATATTATCTAAATTTTATAAAACTTAAACTTACCAAAACTTAAAAGTAACTGCAACTTAACAGGGCTCAAACTTAACCAAACTTAACATAGCATAATTTAACTGAGCAATACTTAACTTATACTTAAACTAAACTACACAAAATTTAATCTTAATATTGACAGATTACTAAAATATAACTTAACTCAGACATATATATAATAAATGACTCTAATTAAAAATTAATTTCTATTTTTACTCTCTGTTGTAATAGTGCTCCATATTGTAATGGATTTCTGTATGGATCAAACTGCAAGTTAGGTGTTGTTCTCTTTGGTGGTGACTGGTTTCTCCACAACTGGACTGAAGAAGCCCAGAAGAGATGCTGGACAGAGGTTTTCCATATAAAGACATGCCAGGTCATCTGTACATTGTGTCTATAGCATCTATCAGGCGATCTACAAACGTAGAGAAATGACTCTGATGTTGCTTGCTTTATTTCTGTATAAGTCTCTTAAGGAGTTTCTACTGACTGAGTCAACACCAGAGCTTTACAAGCAGTGTTTTTAGTGTCTCTGATTTAGTGGTTCTAGTGAGTTGGCACCCTCTCTGCCATCCCTGACTGGCAAAGCTAAAAGCGGCTCTTCAGCCAAGTTGAAGTTCTTGTCTCTAATTGCTTGGCATCTGACTGCTGCCCAATTTGTCAGGGATTCATGCTGAGCTCTTTTTGGAGGACGTCTTGATTCAGGCAGAGGTGAGGGGTGTTCTGTGTCAGAAGTGGATAAGTCTCCTTGTCAGTTTGAATCTGCTGGGTCTGAAGTTGATGAATCTGAGTCATTGTCTGAGGAAATATCATTTATGTCTCTGTTTTGATGCATTATAGTCTTGTGGTGTCTCTCACTGATGTCCTGTGTAGTTGCTTCACTTTGGTGCCTGCCCACCCTGTTCCCCCCTCTTGTTGAAGCATTGGTATTGGACAAAGGTTTTTTCATACATGAATAATCTTTTTCTTCATTCCAGCTAACTGAGCTGATGTACCATACAGACTATGTAAATAGTGACCTATGTGTGATATCACTGTAACATCAAAAAAGACTTAAACCAGGAAGAAGTTAGTTTGTGATCTGATCCATTTTTTATTTAAAATGTATGCTAGAATTGCGATTACAGATGTTTTAATTTAGATGCAGTCTATACTTTAAAGAAACATATGGTTTAGGTTTGAACAAAATAAATCATCTTCATACGTATTGTTTGGAAGAAGATGCATTTTGTGCTTACCCATGCAATAATTACCTGTGTTTTAAATGGGCAGGCTAATGACGTGCACTGATAGCAGTACATGGATACTTTATACTTGCAGCTTCCAAACTTGAACTTGGGGAATGGAGCAGTACGTGCTGCTATGTGAGAATGAACTCCATGCCAGCCAGACTGAGTACAGCCTGCTGCCTGTTCCTACTTGCATGGCTTCTATCTTTGAGTACTTTTATTCTGTCTTGCTGGAGTTCTGCTTCCTCCTTGCTTCTCCCATGTTTGATTTCACTGCCATCCTGCTATGAAGCCTGTCTCTTGTGAGAGACGAGACATTCACAAAATGTGTTTTTATTGTATCTATAAGAGCACTTCTCAAACTTTGATTTGCTACTGTAATCATACATTGTTCATAAATTGTGGAAGTCAGAGGTAGCTGCTTCTCCCAGACTCCCATTTTGCTTCTAATTTAGAAGCATTACATGACGAATTAGTGCTGAAGTACTCCCCCACATGTATGCCTCTCTTCAGGACTGTTACACACTTCGTCAGTGTAGACTGAGTTGAGTACTTAGTCTTCTGTCCTACTCAGTTTGTATTACTTTTTTCCCCTCCTTTTTTCTTCTTTTAGTCTGTTTTCTGTCTTTTTAACCACAACAACTGCAGTCAAGGCAGATAACCTATTAATTCTGTATGTATTTGAATACATGTGTAAAACTTGTTTTTTGATGAACTTCATTGTAGTTTAATCTTTTAAAATTATTGTTGTCCTTTCCCTCATTCAACATCACTACTTGATTGGTACCCTGGTTCTTTGCCAAGGATCACGTTAAAATTGCAGTATTGAAGGCTATATCCATTTTCATTGTTAGCTGGGTTTCTTGTGTCACTATTGATTAATTTGTTTTTTAGTTGCTGTTTCTCAGTGAGCTCAAAACACTTGATACCTAACACTTGATACTTTTGTTTATAACATTCATTACAATACAATGTGATTTAAATTATAATTAAGCATTCTTTTGCATTTCCTCTCTTTTCACTTGGTTGTAACCTTTTGAGATAATTCCATGGAATAAAGAAGAGAGCACAAAACAGTGGAAACTTCTAATTAATTTTGAGTAGTGTTTCTTCTGTAAGTGGTCCAGTTAGTATACATTCAGAATTCAGATGATGAGTTACAGGATATTACCATTACTAATAGGAACCACTTGACCAAAAAGAAAGTCAAATCATATGTTAGCAACTATTAGAAAATAATAGAAAACAAATTAGATGTGTTCAAGTTGCTGTATAATTCTGTGGGGCACATTGTCATTATCCCTCTTCTAACCCCTCAAGATATAGTCTAGAATTAGAAAAAATATTAAAAAGGGGAAAATAAATTATGAAGGGTATGAAAAAGTAGATTTTGATTTAAAAAATTACTCAATATTTGAGAAATCTGATAGGGAAAAGGAATGGTAGTGAGAGGATGTTGCTTTGCTTTCTTTCTCTAAAGACCTCTGTCTCTGTTTATTGATCAGTCTGTATCACTTCAGTAACAGACTGCATCTGTCTGTTCTTGGCTCCAGTTGGAGATGGAAATTTGGGTAGATGGTTCCATGTGGCAGGGTTAGTTGCCTGCATACAGTGGCATACATTCTAAAACCAGGAACATTTACGTCAGTGGAAGTATTTAAATGCACAGGAACTGTAGTGGAATGAATACAAGATGGATTTACTTGAAATTTAAAGCCAAAGACAGTAGAATAGTTTTAACAAAGAAAATGGAAAAGTCTGTGTACCATAAGTAATGGGAAGGTTGGTGGGTTCCCAGTCTTGTGGGTGACCATGTGTTTTGAGAGCAGAAAAGAGGTATTTCTCATTGAATTTGTTTCAATTCCATTGAATTTCAGTTTCACGGGAGGAACAGTTAGGGTCACAAGGAAACTGAAAAATTTATTTTCCACAGCTTATGCCAGTCCTAGCAAACATACAAGCCGGGTGAATCTTTTATCTAATCTACCTCCAAAACTAATACCAGTGACCAAAAAGAACTCTGAACAACAGGTGGCGATTTCGCATTTTTGAAACGTATTGCTAAAACTGTTATTTTATAATGAGTCATGGTCTGTGGACACATGATTTGCTTCCAGTGCGTTAAAGACAAAAATCATATATAGTAATCATATATGTAATTGTCCTTGTTACTGGATGAAAATATGTAATATGTAATTGTCCTTGCTACTGGATGAAAATCAAGATGGCAATTAAAAACCAAAATTCACCTCGGCAAAAAAAAAAAAAAAAAAAATAGAAACAAAACTAAGGAAAAAAACCAAACCTTTCATGATTTTATCTTTACCTTTTTATCGTCTTCACCTCCACGCATTCTGGTTTTCCTTCTTTTGTCTGAGTTTTAAAAAAAATATCTGCAGATCAGTAAGCACAACCAGCACCTCTGTTAATTAGCTGTGATTTATCAGTCCTGTTCTGGGTAGTTCCAGTTTCCCATATTTATCACTGTATGTTCTATGAATAGAACTATTGTGGTCGGTTTTGTTAATTGAGGTAGGCTGCAGCCATACATTTGGAGTATCACTGCTGCAATACTTTTCTTTGAGGAACTGCTGACAAAACTGCCAGCTGGTGACTGGTATAGATAAGGAGAACTTGGTCTATGATTGCAGATTGCTTTGTCCTTGTCATTGAGATCTCAGTATCTTTCAGGAATTTCATAAAATGGCACAAGTAGGGCTTGACATGTGATTATTTTTCTATTTCCCTAAGTGAGGTTTTAAATTTTGTTTTTGCAGTACTTATTTTTCCTAGTTTCTGATGATGATTATCTTTTTCCTTATGGTAAGGTATGGCCAGACAGTGGATATTGCATTTTAGAAAGGCAAGCAGCAGTGCGTCTAAAATTCTGTTGCTGTTACTTATTTTACAAGATATTAAAGAAAGACCAAAACAAAAATAACCCGGAAGAACAGTCTTCAAGGATACATTGTGCACTGTCAAAAACTCAGCCTGAGCAATGATCATTGAAGCTTATTACAGAGGGATAGAAGGACTGGTACTTGGCATAAATTGTATAAGTTGCCTAAAGAATTAATTTCTTCCTGGTATACTTGTTGGAAATAGATACAGAATGTGTAATTGGCTTTGTCAGTCAAAACATGCACGTTTTGTACAAAATATTCAAAGGAAATTTCATCCAAGCTCTAAGATGCTTGAAACTTTCAGATGTACAGTAAGCTGGATTGACAGAAGTCAGCTGGCAGAAAGGAGCTGAGCATGTGAAGTGTAAAATTGCTTTGTTTTGGAGTAATTTCAGTGATACCATTTTTTAAATTTTTTTTTTCCCCTTTTGATTTGCTTTGTTCCTTTTAGTTTGAATGAGCTTGGGCCATGTGTGGTCATAATTTCTCCTTTTTTCTCAAATGCTCTTGGAGGATTTTGTGGAAATAACAGGCTGCAAATCTTGTATCATTTTGTCATGTTGATTCAGCATGTCGTGTATGTAAGAGAGCTGATGCTTACAATTGCATCCTTATAATGGAGATGGTGTGGATGTGGAGTGTTTAAGACTGTTCAATGACTTACTTAGAATCCGGGATAGCAAAAGGTTGGAGAAGATCCTTTAGATCATCAAGGCTAACTGCAAAAGTATTACTGTTGAATTATTTTGATCATTCTCTGGCTAAGCACGAATAAAGCAGGTCTGAGTTAGATCAGTGGAGTTTTCGGTATGCATTTTTATGGTATGAGCAAAGATAATGCCCCTACAACACCGTGTAAATGAGCAGCCTCATGTTTATAAAGTCATATGTCATGGGTTAGCACTGGCTAGATGTTAATGCACCCATGAGTGTATGTTTTCCCTAATGAGCTACTGTGAGATGTGGTCAAGAACAGAGCAGAGCAAGCCTAAAACTTGAAAACAGAGAACAAAACTTTATTACATTACATAGGAACAGAAATAGAAAGTAAAACTCTAAACACACACACAAAACAGAAATGAAACCTTCCCAGAACATTTCTTCTCCTCCCCCAATTTCCACCCCCTACACGTTACTCTCTACAGACCAAACCCTTGGGTTTTAAATCAAACAATCACCACTCAAAAAACCCCTAATCTTCAATTCAGCAAGGGAAAGAGGAGTCTCTCTCGCACCACAGACTGCTCCTCAGAAAACACGGGTCCACCCCTTATGTGTTTCTATGTCACCCATGGCACCGCCCGGAGAAAGTTGCCGTGGTGACACCCTCCTTTCCATGTCCAGTGCTCTCACCACTGTCCATGGGCCAAAGCTGCTATAGGGCTCTTCCAAGGATGCTTGCATTCTGAGCTCGCCCCATCTTTCCCCTGGGGCCGAGGGTTCCAAGAACAGGTCTTCCCTGAGGGCAGAGGGCGCCACCACAGCCTCCCCCTCTCTTTTCTGTTCGCTCTACTCTCTAAGTGCCAGTCACTGTAGCAAAAGCAGAGGCAGCTGCATCCACCCAAATGCAGTTTATATTCAAAAGAGACTTGAGTTCAGTCTATGGCTAACATTATGCAAGAAAAGTCCAGCTCAGAAAGCCACTCCTCTCATTCTTTGCCCATCCAGGATTCTTTTCATCTTCTAACTTTATCATCTCGGTCCCAGGCTGTTTCTCTTTCTCTTCTGAAACCACTAGCCATGAGAATCAATGTCTGGGAAAGTTTCTTTCTGCCAAGAAAGGGTTAACAGTTTCTGGCTTCCGGCAGGGTGTGGGCTCAGGCACTCCCAGGCTAGGCAACTCCCACGTGGCTGGGCATCTTCTCCGGGGGGGGGACGGGGACGGATGGGACGACATGGAAGGCACCTCCACAGTTTTCCACCCCTCCATCCTGGATGGGGCCAGCTCAGCTCCAGTCCTGTTCACTCTCTTTCCCCCCCGGGGCCCCAGCTTACTTCAGCTCAGCCGCGTGGTTATCCTCAGCCCGGCCACGTGGCTCCCCTCTCCCCCTCAGCCTAAAGCTGAGCGGGGGAGAGGAGATGTTTCCCTGCTGAAACCGGAACCCAAAAGAGGCAGACCTTCTGAGAGTCCTTGCTTTTAACCCCTTGTGTCCTCGGAGGCGTGTCCAACCCCTCAGTGGCCACTAAAAAATGCCAACATTCAAATCTGGCCACTGATTGGTTTGACCACAGCCTCTTGAAAAAACTCACTTCCCCTCAAACCAGGACATCATATTTCCTTTTAAAATTGTGTAGTGCCATCCATGTTGTTTATAAAATGCCCTAAGTTAGGGAAAAAAAAACAACCCCAAAAATGAGTGCTGAAAATTATGAAGACATAAGTAGCAGTAATATGTTGAAGATACCGTTTAAGTACCTAGGGTTAGGAGGAAGCTGATGAATAAAAAAAAGCAAACTACCAAAAGTAAGGAGATTTGAGATGGTAAAATAGGATGTCTTCTTCCATGTAGTGAATGATATATTGACATAAAAGAAATATGGCAAATCAGCCTTTCCTATTGAAACTGAACAGAAAATTACATGTATTTAGCAAAGATATGACTGGCTAGTATAGCAGGAATTTGGTATTATGTATAAAGGGATTTTACAGTAAGCTCTGTATTAGTAGCACCCTTAGCAATGTTAGTTTGACTACTTGGAGTACAAGGATTGATGCTGCTGGTTTTTTAGAATCTTGTTTAATGTAACTGAGTATTTTCACGCAGATATGCCTAACTCTGCTAGTACTTTTGGCCTTGATTCTTCTTTGTAGTGAATATAGGCAACTGGTGGCTTTGGAACATCTGTCCAAATTTTGTTGTGTCAGGTATTTCTAATAATGTTAACTTTTTTTTAACTTGATGGTCTCTAATTTTCCATATACTGTTCCTGTAATATGGTAATTAGACCCACAGAAGCAGAGATTCTTGATTGATAAATTTAAGGCCAGAAAAAAAGCCATATTTACTTACCCTGATGTCTTGTGTTACATCAGCCAAGTAATTTCACTACCAAGCTCTGGAAAAAACCCAGATTCCTTAATGCTCTCAACCTGATGTACAGTCATTGGGCTGATCCTTAGGATATGAAAGTTACGAAATCAAGCATTCAGAAATTATACTTAAAATTTCAGCCAAATGGATTTATTGGTCCTGTTGTTGGTCCTGTTGTTGCTACACAGTGTGATACAGCCTTGTACCTGCATGCTCATACCTTGCACCTATTAAGTGGAAGGGATTTTCTATGAACCATGCTTGACCTCAAGGGCAAAGGACTTACGAGTCATTATACTTATGTTTCAGTCATGTTTCAAAGTACAGAATAGGTAGTGAGGGCACAGAACTACAGGAAGAAAAAGGAAGGTAAAGTTAGTTTATACTTCAAGTTATGTGTATGGAAATGTAATCTCTGGTTTCTGTGTTTATTTTTAAATATTCAAGCTTTCTAACTTGAAGAAAGTAATAGTATTGAGTGCAACATTAAAAAAAAGTTATTAAATTTTTTTTTCCACAAAAACAGCTATTAAATATTTAATGAAATAGAAGTGATGAATTAATACTGTAGCATTGTCATGTCTAATGGAACATACACTGAAGAGAATACTTGAAGAGAATGTTACACTTTGAAACCTGACTACTCTTACTCAAAGACTTCTTCAAGGGAGATCCAACATAGGTTTTCTGTCTGTGAAACTCAGAGAAAGGTTTCATATCTCCCAGAGTGAGCATAAATCAGTTTAAGTTTTTAAACTTGATTCCACTTTAGAATGTAAATCAGCTGCTTAATCTGTAATGTTTTGCTGCAGAATAAACTGCAGAGATTACATGTAAAGTTTCAATGAAGTTTCTTTCATGCAAGCTGTCATAGTAAATTAAAGAATTAAAATCCCAAGTGAAGGTGGCCCTGAACAACCTGCTCTGGTTGACCCTGCTCTGAAGCATGGATGAAATGAAAAGTATTCAGTTGTTCATGCAAACTTGAACCTCTCTTTCTCTGATCCTGTACAATGCAGATGCTGATAGTTCCCTTAATTAACAGATGAAGCTGTTAGTCATTGTTTTCAAATTCATGTTTTAAAGTAAGCTGCTGATAAACTCTAGAATGTCTTCTGTGCTCAGGGGTTTGGTAGTTTTTGAGTGTCTTTTTTGGTTGGTTGGTTGTGTTTTCTTTGTTCTGTTTTTAAGGCATTTTGCTTTGTCCCAGTTACAAGCCTAGCACATAGTTTTTTGGTAGAATTCTATTGCAACTCAAGTGACAGCAGTGCAAGTACGTGCTACATGTATACACACACATATTAAAAAATAAATGATCCAGCACTTAAAGTTGTTTTGTATTGTCCTAAATTGGTTTTGTCTGTAAAGAGTAAGAAAATAGGCTTTTGGATTCTCTCCAGGGTTTCCTTCTTGCAGACCTGAATACTGATTTTTTTTCTTTGTGTATTTCTTGCTGCAATTGTTTCTGTGTTTAGTAGTTTAATATGAGCAGTTGCTTAAGTGGGTGCCTTAACTTGTTTATTCTGCTTCATTTTCATATTCCTCAAATTTTCTGGAAAAAAAAATTCTAGTTAAATCTAATGTTTACTAGCTAAAATGCAGATTATTTAAAAAAATAAAACAACATGATCTACATAGAGGCAGATATTCCTGTTAGTAATGTTGCTTATACATGTATGTGTGTATCTGTGTACCTCGTAACAAAACTGTCTAATTTTTCATATTTTACTGTGGAATTAAGTAAACAGTTTGGAAGAAAAGCTTATTTGTTTAAGTGTAATAAATATGTGTATAGACTTTGGTACATAGTTCTGAAACAGAATTTATGTGGTTTCAGTAGACTTCTGGAAAATAACTGGTTTGATATCTTATAAACAGGTAGATAAGAGCAATTTCTTGGATTTGTGTGCATGTACATGGTAAGCCATCAAACTGTTTAGTAAATCAGTAGTTTTCACCAGCCACTTTAGACACAGTCTCTACTTTCTAGTGAAAACCAAAAGAGTGTACTATTAAAAAATTGATATTTTATTCCAAAAATGTGTTGCTTATTTATAATGTAAGTACTTCAGTGCTTTAGTGAAGATTTATTTCTTGATGATGGCAATAATATACAGTGGAATTATTTGTACTTGACTTTTATGTGTGAGAACTCTGTGAAAAGTGCTTGTCCATATTCAGATGTCTGTAAATATTCCAGGAGTAGTCTTAATATTTCTGTATAAATAGGAAAGCTGCAGTGAGGCTAATGATACATGTAGTAGGAGGACAGGTATTGAAAAGCACTTTGCCCTAGTATCTGCTTTAAAATCTGGAACTGAACTCTAGCTCTGAGATAACAAATTCCTTAATATCAGCCAAAGCTATTCAGACAGTAAATCTGCATGCAGATATGCATCCAAATTGAAAGGTCAGCATTGTTTCTTCTCCTTCCCTGTAAAGCAAAGCAAATAAGGTCCAGTCTCTCTCTCTCTGAGTTGAAAACTTAAAGATGACTCAGTATAAAGGGACTTGGGGGTAAAAAGCCAAAGGATTTTTAACAATATGAGTCTCATCATCAGGATACTATGATTAAGTTCAAATATTTTGTTTGCTGCTTTTAGAGGATGCACAGAATTGGGATCTGGAAGGTGACAAGAGAGCTGAAGTTTGCAAATGGGTGCAGCCATTGATCCTGATGTAGCAGCAAGCAGTACTGTCAAGCCAGAAAACATGGAAATACATGCTTTTCTTTGCTGAAAAGATTTCATCATAAAAGGCAATCAAAACCCTCAATGTATTTAGTAGAGATTTGAAATAAAGATATGTTTTAGCATTGCAGAACAATTCTTGTAGTTTTGGTCTTTTGATTAAATATTATCATACTTAAGTATATTATATAGTAGTATATAGTTCTTACAATAAAAAAAAGGTTACTATGTATTTCATAAACTCATAGAATAGTTTAGGTTTAAAGAGACCTTTTAAAGGTCTTCAGTCCAAACCTCCTGCCATAAGCAGGGATGTCCTCAACCAGGTTGCTCAGAGTCCCATCCAACCTGGCTTTTCAGACAGGGCATCTGTCACCTCTCTGGGCCACCTGTTCGTGTGTCTCACTACCCTCATCGAAAAAAATTTCTTCCTTATATCTAGTCTGTATTTGTGTTCTTACCAGTTTAAAACCATTAACCCTTGTCTTATGACTAGAGACATATTTGTTGTGCTTCTGTTCTTGTACGTAATTTTATTATCTAAGCATGTCAGCTATCATACAAAACATCACATATGAAATACTTTATTAGAAAAAATTGTTGGGCTGTAATCTTCTTGAAAATGTTGTGTGTGGCTGAAAATAAGGCTTGTTGATGCTAATACACTGTAGCAACTTGGAAATTGGCAGGATATTCATAGGCTCAGCTCCAGTATTCAATCTATGCTGTAGAAGAAGAGCTGACTTGACTGTATTCTAGGGCCTGACAGGCAGAAAACAGATCATCTTCTTGGTGGTTTTTTTTCTTACTTTTCCTTTTTTTTAGCTACATGTAGATGGTAAAAAGTGGATTTTTTAGTCTGTGATCCTCATTTATGTGCTACAGATATTATTTTAATCTCAGACTTGGAAATCTGTTGTAATAATGAATATTCAGTGCATTAGAATAAGAAAGCATGGACTTAATTGATTTTGCCTGTTGTCTCTCAAGAAATCACAGAATCACAGAATCACAGAATAATGAGGTTGGAAGAGACCTCTAAGATCATCAAGTCCAACCTATGCCTTAACACCTCAACTAGACTATAGCACTAAGTGCCATGTCCAGTCTTTTTTTAAACACATCCAGAGATGGTGACTCCACCACCTCCCTGGGAAGACAATTCCAGTGCTTTATTATTCTTTCAGTGAAAAATTTTTTCCTAATATCTAACCTGTACCTTCCCTGACGTAGCTTGAGACTGTGTCCCCTTGTTCTGTCAGTTGCTGCCCTGTGGAAGAGACCGACCCCCACCTGTCTACAACCTCCCTTCAGGAAGTTGTAGAGAGCAATAAGGTCACCTCTAAGCTTCCTCTTCTCCAGGCTAAACAACCCCAGCTCCTTCAAACGTTCCTCATAGGGCTTGTGTTCCAAGCCCCTCACCAGCCTTGTTGCCCTCCTCTGGACACGCTCAAGCATCTCAATATCCTTCCTAAACTGAGGGGCCCAGAACTGGACACAGTACTCAAGATGTGGTCTCACCAGCGCCGAGTACAGGGGAAGAATGACCTCCCTGCTCCTGCTGGTCACACAATTCCTAATGCAGGCCAGAATGCCATTGGCCTTCTTGGCCACCAAGGCACACTGCTGGCTCATATCCAACCGGCTGTCGACCAGCACCCCCAGGTCCCTTTCCGCCTGAACACTATCCAGCCACACTGTCCCCAGCCTGTAACACTGTAGGGGATTTTTGTGGCCAAAATGTAGAACTCGACACTTAGACTTATTAAACTTCATGCTGTTGGACTCTGCCCATCCATCCAACCGATCTAAGTCTCTCTGCAGAGCCCTCCTCCCTTCCAATAGATCAACACAAGCTCCCAGCTTAGTGTCGTCTGCAAATTTACTAATGAACGACTCAATCCCGTCATCCATGTCATCTATAAAAATATTAAATAGAACTGGTCCCAGTACAGACCCCTGAGGGACACCACTGGTGGCTGGTCGCCAGCTGGATGCTGCACCATTCACCATCACTCTCTGGGCCCGGCCATCCAGCCAGTTCCTAACCCAGCGAAGAGTGCTCCTGTCCAAGCCGTGGGCTGCCAGCTTATCTAGGAGTATGCTATTGGAGACAGTATCAAAGGCCTTGCTGAAGTCTAAATAAACAACATCCACAGCCTTTCCTGCATCTACCAGACGAATTACCTGGTCATAGAAGGAGACCAGGTTGGTCAGACATGACCTACCCTTTGTAAACCCATGTTGACTGGGTCTGATACCCTGGCCATCTTGTAAGTGCTGTGTGATAGCACTCAGTATGAACTGCTCCATTATCTTACCTGGTACTGAGGTCAGGCTAACTGGCCTGTAATTACCAGGATCCTCCTTCCTACCTTTTTTGTAAACAGGTGTCACATTGGCCAGTTTCCAATTGCCTGGAACCTCACCAGTGAGCCACGACTCCTGATAAATGATGGAGAGCGGCTTCGCAAGCTCATCTGCCAGCTCCCTCATCACCCTAGGGTGGATCCCATCTGGTCCCATTGATTTATAAATATCCAAGTGTCCCAGCAGTTCTCTGACTGCCTCCTCTTGGATAACAAGAGGACCATTCTGTTCCCTGGCACCACCTACCAACCCCTGAGGACAGTTATCTTGAGGATAAGCTGTCCTACCAATAAAGGCTGAGGCAAAGAAGGCATTAAGCATTTCCGCTTTTTCCTCATCTTTGGTTACTAAGTTGCCTGCCTCATCCAATAAGGAACTGAGGTTGGTTATACCCTTCCTTTTATCATTGATATATTTGTAAAAACTTTTTTTATTGTTTTTAACAGAAGTTGCCAAGTTAATTTCAAATGTTTAGAACATCCTTGAAAAGTGTTTACATGAGGGGAGGATGAGAAAATAATCTTAAATATTGAAGACTAAGACAGATTTTGTTGCTGTTTTCAGCTGCCCTTTGTGATAGTTTAGAGCAGGTAGAGCCAGGCTGTTCTTACTGATGGGCAGGGGTGGGATTAGAGGTAAAGAACAGGTTATATGAAAACCCTAATTAAGTGAAATAAAACCCGTTTCTTGTGAGAGTAGACAAAGAGTGGAATAGGTTGCCCAGACCAGCAGTTGGAATCTCTCTTCCTAGAGATACTCAAAGTTTGGCTGGGCATGACTGTGCAACCTTTTTTAATTGGACGTGCTTTAAGCAGGCGTTAAACTAGATGACTTCCAGAGGTTGTTTATAACCTAGATTTATTTTATGATTAAATGGAAAATTAATATTAAATAAGAGACTTTGCTATACTTAAGAAATAAAAGGGAGTTATTAAAACCTTGTTCAATAAACAGTTTGTGATGGTATTTTGTGTAATTTGTGAATGTAAATTGCAAGCTTTAAGTATTAGTGTGGGATTGCATTTTATGGAAATGGTTTGCTCTTGTTCACCCCTGGAAAATGTATGGTTTATCCCAAGTCTGTACCCTCCCTGCAGTATCCTGTATCTGTAACCTGATTGGCTGGAGAATGTTACCGCGCCCCTTTGAACCTCTGTGTTAAGAGTGCTAACGCAAGGGGTCTCGCCCTCTTTGCCCTTCTTCCCCCTGGAGGCCTCCGGACGCTCCCCTTCCCTCTCCTCCCTTCCCCCTCTCCCCTTCCCTTCCCCCACTCCCGCAGGACCATGCTCCCTGCCTGGAGTGAGGCTCTGAATAAACCCTCATCTCATCAGCACCCCACCGGCGTCTGAAGTCTCTTTGCCTGCCAGCACGGGAACAACCACGACCCTAGGACCCAGGGGTCTCTCGGGGGACCCCCCCCCCCGGGGACCCCCCAAAATTTAAACAACCACATATTAGATCTGATACTGTTCTGTTAAGGAAGTTTACAAGATGTTCACTTCTTTCCTAAGTCAGAATGTGCAACTACCCATTATTTTCCAGCCTATTTATTTAGCAGGGTACAGGAAATACTTGAGGGAGAATGATACAATAAATAAGTAATTTTCTTTCTACATGTAACACAAATGATACATAATTACAGCAGTTAAATTGCAGAATATGTTTGAGAAAAATTATGTGTATTTATGTGTACCTTACCACAAACACATAGATCTGTGCACTGGTTCACAAATTTAGAAATCGTTGCTAAGTGCCACTAGCAGACTAGGGAACTTGCTTTCTAGTCTAGTTAAAAAAGAATATAGAATGGAGGATGGACAAATTTTTTACATCTTACAAAGATAGTCTCCTCTTCTCTTGTTGTCTTACTGTCTCCCTTTATCTGTGTGCACAGTGGTTTTGGTCTAGTAATTTCCCTGTCTCATAAGAGTAAATACATCTGTTGCTGTGTTGATCATAATAGCAAAGAGTAAACTAATTCCACCTCCTTCCTTTTATCAGTAGGTTTTTGTTAGAATTACTCAGCAGGACAGCATAGAGACATTTCTCCTCTGAGTCTTTTAAATATTTTAGCACTGATGCTGTTGAGGCAACACTTTTTATTTTTTTAATCACCTTAAATTTCACTCCATAGTGACAAGTCAGGAGGCTGAAGGAAAACACAGTCTCAGGCCAGTGAGGCTGGTGCAGTGTTAGCCACTTTTGGATCTAACAGCGTGGTTGGACCATCTCTCCTAAAATCTGAGAAAGATGCTCTAGTAGAGGATTTAGGACAAAATGTAATTTGTTCAAAGGCACCATGATTTTCCTGCAGTATTTCAAGGTCCATAGAGAGAACGGGACTCAGGATACAGAGGCTTGGCATAAGGATTCAGATCCCAACTGACCTCACAATCCAAAGCAGACAGGTTCTCTCAAGTATTTAAGAGGGAAGATTGTTCTTTCGATGCAGTAGGTCATAGCTGTTGACCTGGAAAACATTTTGCTTTTTTTACTTCTGTCACCAAAGTGAACTACACCTGATCCTGACAAAATATGACTAGTTGAGGATGGGAACTCAACCTATCTTGAAAGTATCACTGAGAAGAAATGAACTGAATTTTTAATGTACTCAAGTGCCCTTTCAGGCCATTGTTTTTCTTTTCAGCAGAAGGAAGGTGGTACATATAGGCCATTAGGAATAATGAAAGACAGTCTTCAGCTATAATTGCAATTTATTTATAAAGTGTGTTATTACTGAACATTTCCATAGACTGAAGAAGGGAGTTGGCATCTGTGGGCCTGACATTGGTCTGAATTTAGGCTTCAGGCTATGCCAGTGTCTGTGTGAAAGGCAGACGAGCAACTTTCTCATGTTATCCTGAGAAATCTAAAGGAGGAATTCAAACAAACCTTGGGAAGTGAGAAACCATCTGCAGGTGGTGTTTTTCCAGCATGTTTACTGGAAAGAATTGTTTACTAAAAGGTGTAGATGCTGAATAACCAATCATGTTCTTTGTACCGAACTACTCTATAAAAGCAGAATTTAAAAGAATAAAGTTTGCTCTCATTTTTACCATCATGGAGAGTCATGTTATTTCTGTGCCGTCCAAAATCCATAACAACAGGCATCTGGTCTTAAATGTTAGCTGTAGTTCTTGTTATTGTTGAATTCACTGCAAAGATTTGGTATATTGCTTTATTTTTTGTAACTAGTACATTGACAGCCATGACATTCTGCTGCTGCTTGTTTGCCACCGTAACTAAGACAACTTGACATGCAGAATTTGTAGGGAAACACACAGTAAGGGCACTAAGGATTTGATCCCTGGTCTTGGTATGTAACTTTTTTTATTGCAAAACCTACATGACAGAAAAAGGCAATGATACGTGCAGTATTTTAGAGATTAGTGTTATGGTAGATAAGGGTTTTTAAAATTTTCATTAGCACTGTATCTGCTGCATTGAGCTGTCATTCTCTATAAGTATAGCTGTTTTTACTACTAAAGTGCTTCTGGTTTTGGTTGCTGTACTCTTTCAGTCTACTTGATAGATGCAAAACCTGTGCTCTTTACACGATAAATTGGAATTAAATACTAATGTCAACATTTCAAGGAAATGTCAGGCAAAGAGGACATGCAGACAGAAAGTCTGATTCTCCTTCCACTTATATAGTGTACTTCTTTCAGAATCAACATGGAATTAAATTAACAGAATAGTTATTGATGATGTTTTCTTCGTAATCATGTTTCCCTATTTGGAAATGGGAGGTCTCAGCTGTTTTTTAACTAGATCAGTCTCCTCTATGCCAAGCTTTACTTGGGCAGGGAATCTACTGGCAGACATATATAGTACCTTGTTGAATTTAACATGCCATATTTAATAAACTGTGTTTAGAAAAATACTTAATTTCTATAGCGACATCACTGTAATATGGAAAGAAGAGAATGTGTTTAATTGGTGATAAAAGTATTATTTAATGTTGGTCTTTTAATAAGGTAGGTTATGCCAAGTGGTGTTTCCTCATGAAGTAAGCTCTGAATACAGATCCTCTGTGTTAAAGAAAAAGTAGTGGCAAGTTAATCCATGCTCTTCCAGCTAAAAGATCAGTAATTATTTTTTGTGTTAAGAGTGTAGGATAGTATGGAAAATTCAACAACAGACAGGCTGGATATGCTCAACAAATCATTATAATTACTTGTGTGTCAAAGTCTCTTTTTCTCTGTACTTTAACTGTGACTTTTTTTTTGTCTTCTTCTTATAGTGATTAAAGTAATGGTGAAGCCTGGTCTCAAGGTGAAAAAAATATTTGGAAAAGCCTTAATGGGCATATGTGGATTTTGGGTCAAGTCTGTGGGGAAATGTTACTGAAATTTAGGCTTTGAAACTTGATATAGTAAAATGGAAAATGAGGTAAGGTGATTTTGAATGGATTTTTTTTTTAAAGCATAAAGCTGTGGAGATTCTTACAGGAATGTAGACTCGGGTTTAGAGGTACTATAAAAAGAACATTTAATTTGATCTTCTATCATTTTAGCTAGGTTTAGCCTTTTAACAAAGATAAGTCTCATTAAAGTACTACAGAAAATTTCTGAACAGAAAAGACAATAGCTTTTTTATAAGAAGGAGTAGAGAGTTCTGTTTTGTCATCCTCAGTATAGAGCACCAGGGCTTAACTCAGAAACCAAGAATGAAAGAAAGATTAGGAAGAGACTGAAGTTCACAAATTGCCTTCAATTTGGAAAGATCCCAAAATAAATTGCACTGTATGTTGTACAAATGATTAACATTTTGGCAACATTGAAATTAATCTCATTCTAGAGCAGGACATAGCAGATTTTTAGTGCTCAGCAATACAATTCTATTTTAAGGCAAATTGAAGACTCTCACTGTTCTTGAAGCACAGGGAAAACTCAAGAATGCAGAATGCAATTTCCTAACTGGATACCAAAAAGGCTCATTTTCCTTTTCAGGGAGTGTGTGTGCATGTGCACGCCCATGTGTGAGGAGTTGTGTCAGTTGTAATTGCAGCTGCTAAGAATTCAGCCCAAGTAAAATAGTCAAGTCTTTGGTGTTAAGTCCCTCAGACGTAAAAAAGCTTCTCAGAGCATGTCCTTTCTAAGACACTGCTCCTCTGTGAGTTCAGCACGGACTTGGTGTGTCACATACCGAAGCATCAGCAGGGTTTCCTGCAGCCGGTGGGATTATCCTTTGTCACTCATCCTGACAAGGTCCGAATCTGGTAGGTTTGAGATTAAAGTCCATAATAACCTGACATAAGACCTGAGGAACTGAGATAACAGAATGCTCTTGTAGATGGGAAAGGAGAACGATGCTAGGGGTACAGTAACATTGAGAAAGTAGCATGATGTAATTTCTTTGACTGTTAAATAATAATTTGTCTTGGTCATGGTATTTTATTGTGATAGTTCACAGATATTTGGTATTGGCAGTTGGCAGTTAAGATCCAAACACTGTGATAAATATAGCTTTTTAATTTTGATGCGTGCAAACTAGTCCTTTAGTCAAATCAGTGAAAAGGAGTTAGCATTCAAATATTTACCTTGTCTGAAAACATTTCTGCTGATGTCCTTGAGATTTGGAGAAGCCCTAAAGACTGAAATTAAAAAATGTAACTTTTAAAGAAAAAAGAGTGAAAAATTTTAAGAAAAAAAAATTGAAAAAACTAAAAGTAAAGAGTAGGTGATTAGTTAATGAAATTTGGAGACTATGATAGAGTCCATTAGTGGTCATTGTAAGATGCTGCTGCAGCAGGGATACTAGCCAATAGACTTTTTTCTTTCAAAAGTTTCTAGACTTAAATTTAGGGTAACTTTTCCTTCATCAGTTCCCAACACAGGTAATGAGACTTTCTTTACTCGTGCTTGGTCTTTCCTGACATTTCTTACTGTAGAACTTTGTCCTTTATTTCATGTTCAGTGTTCTGGAAACCGTTTAGGAATGGACATTCGGCTTGCAAATATTTTTCTAGGAAATGAACCCTGACTTGGTTCTGTTTAAACAAACAGACTAAGATATACCAGTGAAATCCCTTTCATCTGTAGAATAACTATTTCTTTTCAGTGAGACAGCTGATCTTTTCTAAATATATCTAATAATTAAGCCCATTTCAGAAATATATTGCTTGCTGAAATGTGTATTTTCCCAAATCACGATATAATACCATTACTGTACTAAATCACGAATCACCCTGAAATCTCTGTGTGCTTCTGTCTTTTTCTTAAATGTGCTAAATTTTTAATTTTCTAATGTTGGCAAGAACTGTGGGAATTTCTTTGTATCCTACCAATCAAAAGGGATGACTGAGTTACTTAGAATATAGTTCTTTTTTTCTTACCAACCTTATTTTCTTTTGTCTATATACTTGTTCTCTTATTGATGTTAAACTACATGACATCTTATTTAAATTCCTTAATTGTAGATACCAATTGATTTTTTAATATCTGTGTAGCACTCTTGAACTGAGACCAGTAATTTTAACTTCCCTCTATTAAGTTGCAAACCTGTTGTATACATATGGTTTTCCTTCCATCCCATTTTCTGTTGACACGTTATTTGCTTTGTAATGACAATAACACTAATTTCTCTCTTATAATATTTTATATTCCTTAATTTCTTCCATTTTGGACTGTTTTCACAGTAAGGTGTTCTTTCTCTCCATGGCAATGAGAGGTAGACTAGAACATTGTTCTGAGCCTTAGCATGAGAGACCTTTTTTTATTTTTCTCCTCTGCTGGGAGAAACATACCCAAATTCTGTCTGTGCAACTGGCATGATATGGTAGATCTCATGATTATCTTTGTAATTAATTTTCTCCAGGATGAAAAACAAACAAGCAAAATCAACAAAAGTATAGTATCTGTTTTGTAAGTGATTCCAGGTTTTTATCCCCGACATGCTAAAAAGACAGAAATTTTCACCTTCATGAATGAAAATTGATGAGTAGCACTTTTTTTTTCCCCCCTCTTGCTGTGGTCAGATATGGTTGAAAAAACGTTTTCCAAAAACTGCATAAGAGCCACGGCCTTTTCAAATCCTTTCTTAGACATTTAGTAGACCTTTAAAATCTACACTATTACTGTCCTTGTGTCCTCTGAGTGTCCTTCACATCTTGCAGGACTTCTGTCCTGAATATGATCCAAGTTTTTATTGCTGCATTATACAAAAAAAGGCGGGTGGAGAGAGAGGCAAGGGTTTGAAAAGACAAATGACATGAGCTCCTGTCATTTGTGGAATAGTGCAGCATTTGATACAGAAGGTGCACCACACCCCCCATTGTCTCCTTGTGCAGAAAACTGTTCCTTCGTTGTACAAGGCTCTCTGGCTGGTAAGCACCCTTGGTGGGTCTCTGCACTGAGTATTTCTTTCTTAGCTTTTACACTTTAAGGTGTTAGCTGTTTATTCCAGTTTCCAGAGATCTCCTTTATAAAGTTCACCTTTTTTTTTTTTTTATAGACACAAACCATAGCCTCACAATCATATTGTCATTCTCTTTCAACATATCAAGGTAAATTCCCTCCAGCCTCACGTATGTGATCTGAGCTCCCTGTATAGTCTGGTGCTGTTTTGCCACTCTTAGCTGTCTGTGGAACTGTATGCAGAGGATCGAGGAGTAATTTTTGCCCTTGTTGCCTTGGCTGATGCATTAGTAAAGTGGCACTTGAGGAAATGGAACAGCAACAGGCCTATGAAATGCCTGAGCAGGCATATCAAAGTCCCATGGATAGTTTTTACCTCACATGTCATCTGTCGTCATTTTTTTAATCCTATTGTCTAGCAAATGTATTTTAAGGCCTTCTTCACAAGTTGAATCTTGAAAGCAGAATAGGAGGAGCATGACCAGAACTTTTTGTATTTGTAGTGAAAAGATAGTTCATTATTTATTTTATTCATGATGACAAAATAGGAGATGCACTTTTAAAGAAACAATGTTTTAAATTTTACTGGGATCTAGAAGCTTACAGTGTTTGTCCTTTGATATGAATTCCTTCCTTTTCAAAATGTTTTTCAGTATTTTCTCCGTATTTCTGAATATATGCTTTATTGAGCATTTGGTATTTCTTGACAAGTGATTTAAAATACTGTGCTATTCAAATTTGCTGTTAGTAACGCTGCTAGTACCAAATAGACAGCATCCACAGAAATCTTACTGAATGGGAGCTGTGCAACAGAGAGGGCTCAAAAGTGGTGGCTCCTAGCTCAGCTTCATCAATGGTCCTGGAAGCACGAGGCAAAGGAAGGGAGCAGGATAAACATTAAATGTGGGGAGCTGAGTGCCAGAGTCACTGGAAGCAGCTATTGATTCCAATTGTGCTTTGCCAGCCCCATGAATACAGGTGTCAGGGGTGGCACAGCCCTGGGGCTGGGGCCCCAGAGGAGGCTGACATCAGCCTCCCTGGAGGCTGGCATGGAGCAGCAAAGCCGTGTCCTCTCACCTGTCAGTGTGGCACCCACTCACGGAGGCTGCCTGCCAGACAGGCAGCAAAGGAGCCCTGCAGCAAGGCTCTATCTTCCTTGCAGGTGATTGTCTTTCTCTGCCAGAGGAACAATGATTGTATTATCTCTGGGGTGGTTCATTATTTTGGAGTTTTTCTCATGTTGGTTCTTTGAGTTACTAAACTGATATCTTGACTCATTGATTCTCAGAAGTATTGATGTAACAGGCCACTGCCTTTATCTGTATCTGAGTACTTGGAGCACTGAACTCCTGGTGGTTTTGGCTAAACTAATTGTTTCTAATGGGAGACTTAATCTGCAGTCAAGGCTGGCAGAAGTCACCGTTGTGCTAGCCTGTAAATATCTTCTGGACTTTTTTTATTGTTTTATTCTAATTTCGTAAGTGTAATAAATGTAATTTTTTAAACTTTTTTTTATTTTTTGAAACTGATTCACTGAAGAAGGGTTCTTGCTCTGTGCAGTTCTTAAATGTGACTATGGGAATCATAACAGGTATTTCAGCTGATGAGAAAAGGGAGATCTTGTTGGGAAGAAAGTATTGAGCAAAAAAATGTGCTTGATACAACAGTCCCCGCCGTCCTGGAACTAGTTCTGTTCCTAGTTCTACTGCAGGGCTGTAGCTATATGACATCACATAAGGTCTGACAGATCAAGCACAACCTATAGAACACATCTGGGACAATTAGTAAAAACTGTGCTAAGGAGCACATGGTCCCTCTTGGCTTCTTGCCTTCACAGGTGTTCTGAGATACGTGACATGCTGTGATAGTCAATAGGCTTCTGGGGTGTGCAGTATCTGCCTTATTCTCATGTGTGCACTATCCTGCATTTAACAGGCTAAACTAACACTCCACATTTGTACAGCAGAGTGCTCACATGGCTTATGATAGATCAGATGTCTGTGCATATCACCGGAGATGAAAACCAGCATCTGATAGGCAAGTGAGTATCCACATGCTGCTGAACAGCATGCCTGCATCCTGGATGAGAATTCCAGACTGGCTCGGGTTTCAGGTTGAGGAATTTTCCTGTAATTTTCCAGTAATTTTCCATAAGCATGATGTATTTTCCTGGTGCAAGTTATGGTTCCTCAGTTATGGTTTATGTTTTGAGGTAGTACTCTCATTATATGTGTGTATCATAGCTCCTCTGTGTGTGCTGTCTATGGCCTCCATTTATTTAAGGAAACTACAGTGTTTAGGACTGGTGTATTTCTCATATGATGGCAGCTTTGTTGTTGTCTCATCCTTTTGTTCCTGTAACAGTTCTCCATGCGACCAGCAATTTAAGGATAATGACAGTCTCACTGACATTAGACCAAAGGTCCTGGAGCAAAATACAAGTGGAAAATAATTTCTGCACGTTTCGTGCTTTCTGTTTCCGGCACTGGGAAGAGGTTGGTGCAGAGGTATCAGATGACAACCCTACCCCAACTCTTTCAGTGAGACTGAGGATACAAATATATGCTACAGTCTCTGGGGAGGTTTGGGGCAGATGAGCCAAATCCTCTACTATTGGACTGGTGCAAAGATGTGAGGGGGAGATACTTGGTGAGCTCAAGTTTGCTGCAGAAGTGAGCTTGAGGCAAGGGGAGAGCTGCGATGTGGGTGAGTTGGCTTGTTGAAGTGGAGTTTGAAAATAGCATAGCTACCAAATAGCA
Organism: Prinia subflava; assembly: GCF_021018805.1. NCBI lineage: Eukaryota > Metazoa > Chordata > Aves > Passeriformes > Cisticolidae > Prinia > Prinia subflava. The sequence continues at coordinate 3,176,288 of NW_026960607.1, forward strand.
AAGACCTAGCCCAAAAGAGGTAAAGAGCTTTCATGTTGGATGAGAAGCAGATGTGTGTACTTGAGATGCAGATAGAAAAATTGGAATGGAAAGCCCATTAAGAACTCCTTGAAATTAAAATGAGTGAAATACTCAATAAGAAAAGAGCTAAAAACAGTGAGGAAAAAAATCTGAATCTAATGCTGTAGGTTTAAAGTTTTTAGGGAGCATGTGCAGCCAGAAAAACTTGCTTCTGAAATTGTCAAATGCAATTCTGTGTCCCTCTACATACTGAAGTATGAAACTCTTCTTTGTTAAAAACAAACCAAGCCCTCTATAGGAATAGGGAGTCCAACTCCCTATAATGTATTTTTTGCATTATGGTGAGTCAAAATCTGAGTGGAATTTTGTACAGGCAGAATTAAGTTTGCTGTTGAACAGTGTTCAGGAAATCTTGTCTTTCCTGCTTTAGTAACTGTTAGAAGTACTGTTTCTTGAAAAGTTATTTTAAATGAAGCCTGACGTGCAGTTGCCTATTAGACTTCTTCTAGAAGTGGTAGTTTGTAACTCACATAAATAACAGTATCCCTGTGCTGCAGCAGTGTAATTGTATTTCAATAAAATATAAAGATAATTATAAGTTCAGAAAACTGCTTCAATTTTAGTGGATTCTCTGTTACAAATCAGCTTTTATTTTAATATAATAGTTTTTATTGTATAGGCCGCATTAGAGCTAAAATGTTGAATACAAAACAAGGGCTGAGTTTTCTTTATCCAGTTTTTTAGGTCAACCTTGGCCTGAAAATATTTGTGAGGAAACTTCCTTCCTTGCCCATTGACACCTGCTGTTCTCTGAGTCACTCATCAAGCATGTATTACTATGTTCTTTAGAATATAGATTTCTGTTCAAGTGATGGCAGCATCTACTCAAAATGTTGCAGAGGAGAGATTGGTTAAATAATGTAACAAATGTGCTGCAGAGGAAAGAAAAGTAATAGGATCATAGGTTCTCTGTCTATTGAAAAACGAAACTTCTGCTGCATAACTACATTGCCATGTATGGGTTAGGTTTTTTGTTGTTTGATTTTTTCCATGGAGCTTTTTTCTCTCTTACCATACTTAAATGTGTGTTTTTTAAAAACTTATGTAATAGCTCCTTTTTTAACAATGAGAGAAGTCCAGAAACAAGCAATAAAAAAGGTCAAGGTAGAATATTTTTTTCATTTTTTAATATATTTTCTGATTAAGCTGCTGTTTTGGTTCTTTTTTTTTACAGTTGACAGATTTTCAGATGACATAGATTTTTTTTATAGTAAGACCTTTTCAGGAAAAAAAAAAAAATTATTAGTCTCAAAGTGCATATATATTTGTAGCATGAGCTTAAGTTCTTAGAAACACTTCATCACTATGATCCTGAATGAGCATAATGCTTAATCATGCATAATTTTAAGGCATGGATATTAAACTCATTGAAATCCGTCATCCATGGCTCTTAGAAGTACTTTGTGTCTTTCCAAGAGACACTTGAAAGAAATCCTGGCATTTCACATAGTTTCCAGTAGAGCAGTAAGGGTGAGTTTTCTGTTTAAAATGTATGAATACCTTTAGCTGGAAAATGTTGAAAAAGTGGTATGGTTACTGTTACAAATCTGTGACTTTATTCTGCAAACTTTTACAACTTGTCCTTTAACATGCTCAGGACAAAGACAAGAAAACCCCAAAGAGATTCAGAAGACTTAGGCTCTGTCTTGAGATCCTGAGACATTGACTTTTGCATTTATAGATTGTTAAAGGATACTTTACCTAGAGATAACTGTGATGCTACCCAGCCTTCACTGTAAACTGTGTATTCCTTCATTCTGTTTTTATATTAATATGAAAATGTGGCTTTGTATGTTATATAATGATCTTAATTACATTCTGCAGAGGATATTGAACATTATTATAATCAAACCTACTGACTGAAGATCAGGAAAGATCTGAATGTAAGAGGAAGCCAAGTTCTTATGGAGAAGGTTAAACAGCTTCAGGAATATTTGTAAAACTGTGATACTATAATTTACTGAATTTCTTTACTTAATCTGACAACTGATTAACAATTTTAATTGTTTGTAGAGGCACATAGGGATTTTGTTTAACATATCCAGTAGTAGATTTTATTTAAGTAGCAGCTGATTGGAAATATTAATTCTTCAAGAAAATCAGTATAGGTATATATGGTTTATGGGTATTTATATTTTGGATTTAAGATAGAAAATTCCATGCAAACCATTCCAATCATACAGTTAAAAAGATCAAATCCACAGACACAACCTATAAAGACAATAGAGGGGTAGGTGTATTGGGGAGAATACAGAACAAAATAGTGTTGTGTTGTATATAGATCCATAATGCTGCTTTATCTTGAATGCTCTACACAATTCTAGTTGCCAGGAAAACAGACTTGGAAAAGATTCACAGAAGGGTAACAAGAAAGGTATAGAGTTGCTTTGTAGACAGAAGTAAGTCAGCAAGACTTCTAGCAATGCCTGAGGGATATTATATTTGGGATCTGTGAAGTTGTCTGCAGTACAGAGATGAACAGGAATCGATTTGTCTTCTGGATGGTTTGAGGCCAACTTGAGAACATGTAATTTATACAAGCCCCACTTGTACAGTCTTCCTTAAGCAAAATGCAGGATGCTTTGCCTTAGAGGGGATATTTGTCACACTCAAGATGACTTCTCTTTTGTTCTAATAGCTTTATGTTCTAGATATTCTAATTTTTTGCCATTTTAATAATAACAACCCAAATTTCTGCATGGACTCAATCAAACATTGTTTATTTTAGTAAACGTAGAAAGAGAATCTGCCACTTGGATGTTTTTTCAAGATTTTAAGTTTTGCCACTGTGGTTTGACTCCTGGAAGAGCATTGCCTTTCAGCTGGTTCAAATCTGTTCAGAACACCACTATAGAAATAACATGATAGAGACTATTAGGAGGAATATTTGAAAAATACTATCATAATTGTAATTTCTGCTTACTTCTTGTGTGATTAGAAAAAAATGATGTGCCTGTGTGTATTTTATTACTTTAAAAATACAGTAATTAAAAAGGCAAATCACAGTTACTGATTTGGAGATTGTTAATCTGTGCAGCACCAGAGTAAAGGAATGGTTAAATATTGGTACAGAAATACAGTTCCATTTTGCACTTCTAGATTCTGCTCATTTCTTTCTTTCTCTTTCAAAGCACAAATTTTCATAACAACATTTTTACTAATTAAGTGTTGGAGTCCATGTTTCCATGGATCCTCCACAGAAAGAGAGAAGTGCATGGATTGAATTAAAACCTTTAGAAAAATTAGAATATATAAAGTCACACACACATAAAATAGAGATTTAAGCTTCAGCTTTAAGCTTCACATACCCTAAGTGCCTAATTGTTAGTGTAGAAGTTCAGAGCTTCAGGCCTAGTGATAGAGTTTAGACATAACAAAAATAGAGTACTGTTTATAATTTTTGGTATGAATTTTGTGCAAATAAGATAAAGTTTCTCACTTATGCTAAGATGGAGTTATTACGCACAATAAGATAGAATTTTTAAGTTAGCAAGATAGAGTTTTTGCACTAATAGATATACTATATGCGCAGGTTTTTGATACTGCTTTTCGTAGTTTTTCATAGTTTTACGAACTTAGAGAATTGAACCTAGATTGGGTAGTGTGTAGATAAAGGTATAAATATGCATTTGTAACATATGGATAAAAAGCCTCTGGGTTGGAAGTGGAGGTATCGATCGATCAATCCGATCTATCGATCCAACCTCCACCTCTTGCAGCCTGGGGAAGGAGCCCTGCCAGGAAGCCGAAATGGAATTCTAAAGGTACCATCTATTGTAGTCTTTGTCACTCGGGATCAGGGCCCCAGGGTCCCTTTCCCTTTCCCCCTTGTGGTGCTTGCCCTGGAACTCTGTTCAGGGCTGCTGGGGACTCTGCTTGGGACTCGGGACCCTGGGACCCCTTCCTGCCACTGTGACCCTGCAGCTGGGAACCCTGTTTGGGATTCGGGACCCCAGGACCCCTTCCTGCCACTGTGACCCTGTGGCCGGGAACCCTGTTTGGGATTCGGGACCTTGGGACCCCTTCCTGCCACCGCAGCCCTGCGGCTGGGAACTCTGCGCAGGTTCGGGACCCTGGGAATCTTTCTTGTCACTGCGATCCCCGCAGCCGGGAACCCTGTCTGGAGTTCGTGATCTTGGGACCCCTTCCTTTTATTGTGATCCCTACGGCCGGGAACCCTGCTTGGGGTCTGGAGTTGAAGGCTGTTTTATCCTAGGGCTGGAATGTTGTGTTAAATTCCATGTTAAGGCTACTGTTTATTCTGGTATTTTATTTCTAAGACTTTATACTCGTAACCGATTGTAAGATTGTGAGACCGCTCATTTAGGACTCTTGCACCTTCAGATATATGCTTTCATGTAATAAACAACTTTGTATAAGACTTTAAAATGTTCTTGGACCTTTAAAATCTATTAATCTGTAGAGACGGCCTCGGCAATTAAGCATAATCACTCAAATATGGTTTAGGCTGCAACCACTTTTTTCTTTTGGGGTAAAAACCCAACAAGTGTTCTGTACTTTCAAACACATATTTGATGCTTGATCATTTTTAACTTCTGACTGTGTGGCTTTGACAACTGTATGAGATTTACATTTTCTCAGTAGTTTAAATTTGTATAAATTGATGGTTTTTTACAGTGATCTTTTAGCAAGTGGGATAGAACTGCTGGATTTGACAGTATATTCACTGCGTTTTGTTAAGTTTAATTAATACAGACTTTCAAATGTTTCGTACAGTCTTTTAAATATTTTGTTCTAGATAATAGCTAGTTGGATTAAGACATAATAATAAATCATTCCAGCCATTTTTCTGTGACACCTCTTATCTGAGGTGTGCAGATCAATCTATTGTCTTGGCTATGAATTTGTAATTTGTTATCAAATTTCTCATAATCTTGAAAGCAATTTATTTAATTCAAGTTTTTCCTTCTTGGAATTGAAGCCTAATACAGCTGATGACAGAATTAGGAAGATATTTTATGTTTATGAAGATGATTCATAGAAAATAGAGCAAACTAGACTGATTAAATGGAAGATCTGATACAGTTAAAACTGCATAGCAAATTATTTTTCTAAAAATCACATTTTTTTAAAATAGCTGTATTTTATTGATGATGACTTTGAAGCTTTACTTTTGAAAAATCATACACTGAAAATATGATTAAGTTTTTTAATACTTTTGAAGTTAAAAGACAGGAAAACTACCAGAACATTTTAACAACAATGTTAGAAACATTACCTCTGTGAGTACTGTAAGACATTTTCTATTTCAAATGCTAGTAAGATTTTTTAGTAGCATTTTTACTTTATGAGTGATGCAAATGGCCTCTGAATTACACTGTTTTATTCTGTTTAAAGAAATGTGTCCCATTATGATAACTGTAATCTTTTTCTCTCTTTTTTTTATTTTATTTTGCTGCTTGCCTTTTCTAGGAAGTAGAGGTTGGTATGCTTCTTCTGTTTTTTATGATACTGTGAGCTTTTCATGGATTTCTTAATGCTTTACTAAACTTAGGTTGTTTCTTTCCCTCCAGGATGATTATTTTCGCACATGGAGTCCGGGTAAACCATTTGATCAAGGTAAGATTCCGTTCCTAGGTACTTGTGTGGTCTGGGAATACACAAGACAGAGAGTCAAACAGACTTGATTAGCATAGCTAGTTTGATAACCAAGATGCCATGGCAGGAGCAAACAGAACTGTGAAAATTACAGGAGATGGGATTACACCTGCTTACGGGAAGAGAGAAGATGGAATCAACTTCTGCAAGCAAAGAATTGTTGTAAAATGCATGAGTTTTTTGTGTGATTTTTAACCTGATTATTGTAGTAGAAATTATTAACCTGTTTGAAATAGTATATAAGCTTTTGGGAAACCTGAGTAAAATCGAATTCTGATCACCGAATCAGTCTTCCGTCTCTCATCAATCGCCAATAATTGGTGCTCCGTATGACCCGAGAAGAACCGGCTATCTGCTGGCAATTGGCGACGCCCCTGGAACTGATTGTGATGATGAAAGAACCGCGTTTGGGCCCCTGATCATCTGTACGCCGGACGTGACAGGTGAGCCAGGGGAACTGAAGGTTTGGGACAGGACGTGTCCAACGGGAGAGATGTTAACAAAACCATGCAACGCTTGCTGAGCAAGCATGGATCCCCAATCCTTAAGTAGGACCTTAAGTCGCTCCTACAATGGGTGTCACGCATGTTCCCCGATACCTCCCCTTCCTCTGTTCTTACTCTCCGCTACTGGGACAAGGTCGGCGTAAAGCTCTACGACCTGGCTACGCTGCCTGGCCACGAGCCAGAGCTACACCTGCTTCCTGCATGGAGGGCGGTCATGGAAGCAATTAAAAAAGAGGGGGGGAGCGAGGCAGCCACCGCAGAGACGGCCCCGGAGGCCGTGCCAGACCGAAACCTGCCCAGGTCCCGCTCCCCGTCCCCCGTCCGCACCTCCTCCCCGACGAACGCCAGGGATACAGCCCAGCTGCCAGCTGCACCCCCACCAGGATCCCACCAGCGACCCCAGAGCCGCCGAACGCTAACCGCTTATGGGGACTCTGACTCTAGCAGTGATGGGGAGTCTTTTGATCCCGGCCCCGAAAAAGATCTGGACTTACTCCCTTCAAATATGCATAACAACTGGTTACGGATAAAAAAGAAAGCCCTTAAGGACAGAGACTTTGATACTGCAGCAGAAATATTTGTAGCCCCTGTGGGACTCGGCCCGAGGGGGGGGAATCCCCAATGGGAGCCCTTGGGCCACTCAGAAATTAAGGAACTGCGCCATACTGCGGCAGAATATGGTCTGGGGTCCCCTTACTTCAGTAATTTGTTGAGAGCAACTTTCACTACTCACCTCATGACCCCTCATGATGTTAAATCCTTAGCAAATGTTTTGCTCACCTCAACTCAATATGCGATATTCATGGCACAATGGAAAAGGAGACTGGAGAACTTAATTGTAACATATGCAGGTCAAGCAAACCAGGCCCTGGTTGCTTTAACTATTGACCAGTTAGCAGGGGAGGGAGCGCATACCGATCCTAATGGCCAGGCTGCCTTGCCAAGAGAAGCCCTGGAAGGGATCACAGAGGCAGCTCGTTTTGCATTTCTTAAAGTCCCTGATGCAAAAACCCCCCCGCAACAGTCCTTCATAAATATTAAACAGGCTCCCCAAGAACCCTATATGCAGTTTGTGGACAAATTGAAACAAGCACTGGAGAGATAGATTGATAATGATCAAGCCAGGGAAGTTGTGCTCCTCAAACTGGCTATTGAAAATGCTAACGATGACTGTAAACGCCTCTTGAAAGCCCTGCCCCCAGAACCTGAGCCCACACTGCTTCAAATGATAGAAGCCTGCAACCGCCTGGGGACATTGCAGCACACTACAGCAGTGACCTACCAAGCTGTGGGACAAGGCATAGCCCATGCTTTTGCCGCTTTAAAGATAATACCCAAAAAGCAGTTGGTTTGTTTCAGCTGTGGGGAGCCCGGGCACCTTAAAAAAGACTGCCGAAAGGCACAAAACCCGAGAACACCGAACTTGTGCCCTCGCTGCCGGAAAGGTCCTCACTTTGCTAATTCCTGTCGCTCTAAATTTCACAAAAATGGCCAGCCTTTGCAGGGAAACTCATCTCACAGCACGGGATGGCGAAGCGTGAAGACACAAGTCCCACAGCCAACCCAGCAGCTGTCGCAACCGGAACCAACCTTCAGCTTCCAGCCAGTGCAGGCCCTGCCCACCGGACCATCTCCGACCTACGTCCATCAACCCCAGGGAGTGCCGGACTGGACATTTCAACCCATGATACAGTAACGTTGACCAATTCCTCAGTGTTTTGTCTCCCCACAGGAATTTACGGACCTTTGCTACCAGGTCACCATGCTTTGCTTCTAGGTAGATCTTCGACCTCAGTAATAGGATTGTTTGTTTTACTGGGAGTTATTGATTCTGACACGGTTGGGGAAATAAAAATCATGGCTTGGACCCCACAGCCCCCCTGCGTGGTCCCGGCAGGGACCAAAATAGCCCAGCTTGTATTTTTCCCAGCAGCCCCCTTATCCACACCCCCGATAACTAATCAAAGGGGAGGCGGGTTTGGTTCAGCAGGGGTACCACAAATTTTTTGGACGCAGCGCATAACTCCTGAACGTCCTACGTGCCGATGCAAAGTGTCTCTGAGAGGGAAAGAGTTAATTTTAACCAGACTCATTGACATGGGCACAGATATTAGTCTTATCTCCCAAAATCAATGGCCTAATGACTGGCCATTAATGCCTGTCCCCCAGGTCCTCTCAGGGGTGGGTGAAAACAGTCAAAACTATCAAAGCCAACACCTGGTACAGATCACAGGGCCTGAGGGGAGGGTGGCAACTGTCAGGCCTTATGTGTTGTCTGTGCCTCTGATTTTGTGGGGGAGAGATGTTCTATCTCAATGGGGAATTTTTATGCAGTCAAATTTTGTATAAGGGTCATTGGGGCACGTGACACCCCCAAACTGACTTGGAAATTCTCTGATCCAGTTTGGGTAGACCAATGGCCCATGTCATTAGAAAAACTGCGGATATTGCAAGAACTTGTACAGGTACAGCTGGAAAAGGGACACATAGTCCCATCTAATAGCCCTTGGAATTCACCCGTGTTTGTAATTAAAAAGCGGTCTGGGGGGTGGAGGCTGTTGCATGACTTGAGGAAAATAAACAAGGTAATTGAGGGAATGGGGCCCCTACAGCCAGGCCTCCCTTCCCCTTTTATGATTCCTAGAAATTGGCATCTAACAGTAATTGATTTAAAGGATTGTTTTTTTGACATTCTGCTGCATCCAGATGATGCACCCAAATTTAGCTTTTCTGTGCCGAGCATTAATATGCAGGCACCACTAAATCGATATCATTGGTTATCACTTCCCCAAGGAATGCGAAATAGCCCAATTTTGTGCCAGTGGTATGTGGCAAAAACCCTGAGCCCGATACGGGAACAAATGCCTGATGTTCTGTTGTATCATTATATGTGTTATAAATGCCAATACAATATTCCAATTAAAATAATAATTTTGTTTTTTAACAAAAGATTAAATTACAGAATTTTGGTAAACCCATCAACAGCAGAGATATTTGACAATTTTTACCCGGGAAAATGCCAAGGGTTAACCTTGAGACACAGAACCTGGCCGTCTGCTGTCTCCCCCTAGGTTCACAAATTTGCCGGGTTCGGGGCTTGGTTTTTATACACTTTATTCTGCCCTTGGCAATATTTCCTCATTTTCCCCTTTGTGTCCAAGCTAGCTATTCAAATTCATGGGTGTCTCTGGCTCAGCTGAAAAGAGTCCCCTCTCTCCGGTAAGGTGTTAATTTCTGGTTTCTGCAGATTTCCTGGCTGATTAATGGTCCCAGATATGGATGATGATGCTTGATGCTCGGTGAGGGTGTCGGCTGGTGGTGTTGATGGCCCTGCCGCCTTATCTTGATGGGTCTCCTCCTGGTGATTGAGGAGACTGCCAGTTTTCCTGTAAACCTTTTGTCTATTTCTGAATGTGAGCTTCTGGGGTGGTGCCTGCCTTTTCATAATTTGGTTTAACAAAATGTTACAAGGTATCCTGAAACTTATACTTTCATACAACACATATATATACAGTTTTTTATAGTTTTCAATTTATCATTAACCATAAGAACATGAATTAATCATTTCACATTTTTCACATATGGATGATATTCTTATCTCTGCAGAAACTGTGGGTCGAGTGGAGGAAGCAGTGCAGGCTGTCTGCCAAGGTGTTACCTCAGCGGGCCTCACCATTGCTTCTGAAAAGGTTCAAAAGGCATCTCCCTGGAAATATTTGGGCTGGCGAATAGGCATGCATTCTATTTCTGCACAACCCTTGCAAATTTCAGTTGAAATCAACACATTACATGATGCTCAAAAATTGCTGGGAACAATAAATTGGGTATGTCCCTTGCTTGGGATTTCAAATGCAGATTTAGAGCCATTGTTTGCCCTCCTGGGAGGAGAGCCCAACCTCTTATCACCCAGACGCTTAAACAGAGAAGCACAAATTGCGCTTCAAAAGGTAGCTGATGCTATCGCTCAGAGGCAATCAGCCAGATGGGCTCCAGAACTGCCATTGTGGCTAATCATTCTGAACCCTAACAAACAGCCTTATGCCTTAATATTTCAGTGGGACTCAGAAAAACCAGACCCTCTGCTAATTATCGAATGGGTCTTTTTGCCTAACAATATTCCCAAGACTATTTCCATGCAAGATGAGCTTATGGCCATGTTGATTTTCAAGGCTCGTCAAAGACTGACCTCTTTGGCTGGGAAAGATTTTGATCGTATCTACCTCTCACAATGTTTTATTTGAATTGGTTGCTACAGATGTCTGAAAATTTGCAAATTGCTTTAAAGAATTACCCAGGGCAGATATCTATCCATCCGCCTAAACACAAATTATTAAGTTCGTCTTTTAATTTAATCCCCAAGCCAAAGAGAAGTGAGACTCCTTTGCAAGCTATGACAATATTCACAGATGGGTCTGGGAAAACCCATAAATCAGTGATGGTATGGAGGGACCCTGAAGCTGGAATTTGCCAATCTGATATTGCTGTTGTTGAAGGGTCTCCACAAATAGTGGAACTAGCTGCCATGGTCAGAGTGTTTCAGAAATTCAGCACACCTTTTAATTTGATTACTGACTCCGCATATGTTTCAGGTATTGTACAGAGAGCAGAGAATTCTGTTTTGAAAAATGTTAAAAATGACATTCTTTTTTCCTGGTTAAAACTGCTGGTCTCCCTGTTAGACCAAAGGACGGCTCCTTACTTTGTGATGCATATCAGGTCACATTCCAATCTACCCGGCTTTCTCACTGAAGGTAATGCCCAGGAAGACTTGTTAACCTTATCAGTGCAGCATGTTTTGCCTAAAAAAATAGAACAAGCTAAACAGTCACTCCTTTTTCCATCAAAATGCTGGGGCTTTGGTAAGACTTTTTAAATTAACTCCAGCATAAGCCTCTAATATTATTTCTATATGCCCTGACTGTCAGTGTTGCTCCCTTCCTAATGTGAACACAGGGGTCAACCCAAGAGGTCTACAGACCCTGCAAATTTGGCAGACAGATGTGACACACATTCCTGAATTCGGCCACTTGAAATTTGTGCATGCTTCTACTGATACCTTTTCAGGTGCTCTGTTTGCCTCAGCTCACACAGGAGAGACAGGGAAAGACACCTGCCGTCATTTCGCTGCTGCCTTTGCCACCTTAGGAATTCCGCAACAGATTAAGACAGATAATGGACCTGCATACATTTCCCGTAGAGTTGCAAACCTCCTTATGGTGTATCACTAATAAAAGAGGCATACCTCACTCACCCACAGGACAATCAATTATAGAATGCGCCCATGGCTCTCTCAAAAGTCTTCTGTTACAACAAAAGGGGGGAGCCGGGGACACTCCTGCTGAAAGATTATGCAAAGCCCTGTATGTTTTTAATTTCTTGAATTGTTCAATGACAGACTTAAATCCCCTCAAATTATTAAACTTGCTACTGTTGTCAGAGCTTTTCAAAATTTTTCTCTTCCTTTTAATCTAGTGACAGATAAAGTTTATGTTGCAAAATCGTGAAGCCTCAGCTGTAAAAGAAAGTGTAAAACCTGCAAACAGATGATAGATTTGAATAGCTGAATAAACTCCTAAGAAGCTGAAGACTCCATAAATAAATTAGAAATTTAGTTAAAATAAGCTTATATGTATTAGACATTATATTATGTATTGTTATAATTATTCCTTTTATTTTAGTGTGTTTAAACTAAAAGTAGAATCTGGATCTTGGCTAGATAACCTGTTTAGTGGCTGGGGTTTGACACCTTGGCTAAAAGATTTTCCTAGGATAGGAATGCATGTAATGATTTTAATAATAATTGTATTAGTTATGATACCTTGCTTGCTTCAGTGTGTGCAGAGATTAATTAATAAAGCCATCAAAGGGGTGTTCTTGGTTAATACAGAAGGGGGAGATCTGGGAATACACAAGACAGAGAGTCAGACTTGATTAGCATAGCTAGTTTGATAACCAAGATGCCATGGCAGGAACAAACAGAACTGTGAAAATTACAGGAGATGGGATTAAACCTGCTTACGGGAAGAGAGAAGATGGAATCAACTTCTGCAAGCAAAGAATTGTTGTAAAATGCATGAGTTTTCTGTGTGATTTTTAACCTGATTATTGTAGTAGAAATCATTAACCTGTTTGAAATAGTATATAAGCTTTTGGGAAACCTGAGTAAAATCGAATTCTGATCACCGAATCAGTCTTCCGTCTCTCATCAATCGCCAGTAGTGTTGGATTATATTTGTGTAATTATAGTAATAATTTAAGTAATTATATTTGTGCTCCTGTTCTAGAATACTAACAGAATTCTGTTTGTTTGTGTTATTTTCTCTGTCTTCAAATAATTGATTTAAAGAGGTTCAGAAATTCAGCCTTATCATCGATTTATGTCTGTGATTTTTTCAAACATTTATTGGTTAGAGAAAAATATGGGAGCATTAGAAACCTCCAAAGTAGCTTAAAATTTCCCTTGGGAAAACATGAGGTTTGGAAGATTCTGTTTTATTTGTATATTTAAGTTAAGAACTCATGCCTTTTTAGTAGGACATCTGACAAAAAACAGGCATGCAGTCTAATAAGTCTTTTGCAGTCAAGAACAAAATTATTAATATTTTGAATGTCTCTTTATATCCATTGGATAAAAGATGATCTAGAAAACCAATTTTGGGAATCTGTCGCATTCAAGTGATCTATCTTGAGGCAAAATGCAGCTGGAGCTATGGGAATGCTGCAGTACAACAGTTTTAAGCTGAGAATACTATGAACAAATGCAGGAAATATTCCCATTACACATTCCCTCCCCAGGCTTTGGAACTTAATATTTACTGTGAATATAATCCCCCTCCTGTATGTTGTTTCAAAGTGTATTGCTGCCATTTTAAAACTGCTGAGAATCTTGTTACTTTTTTAATTGCTCTGAGAAAGGCTTCAGGGACTTTGTCTTTTCTGATAGCACCAGAGGCATAAATACAATGAAGAAACAATGCAGGGGCTTGTAAACAAGAGACCAAGATAAAAATATGTTGCGAAGATAGTGTTTATTCAATTTCAAAGACTTTCTCCACAATGGATACTGACTTGCGAGGGATATTTTTTTGTTATAATATTAGAAAATTTTGTAGTTCAAGGAACTGGTAGTTGTGCATATTATAAAAACGAGTGTTATTAAATTTAAGCCTTCCAGTCCCTAAAGGAGCCTACATGAAAGCTAGTGAGAAGGGACTTTCTACAAGGACGTGTGATAGGAAAAGAGGCAATAGCCTTAAGCAGGAGGAAGCTAGGTTTAAATTTGATATTAGGAAGAAATTCTTTACTGTAAGATGGTGTGAGGCACTGGAACAAGTTGCCCAGAGAGACTGTGAACATCCCTAGAGGTGTTCAAGACTAGGCTGGATGGGGCTCTGACTAACATGGTCTAATGGAAGTTTCATTGCCAGCAGTGAACAGGGGCATTTGAACTAGATGATATTTAGGATCCCTTCCAACCTTAATATTTCATGATTCTATGAATAGTGTTTTAATTAATTCTTCCATACTTTAGCACATTTCTTACGTTAATGGTTTAAAGTGTGTCAGAATTGCTCATGTAGACAGATCTGTGTAATTCTATTTGTATTAATAAGAGTTTCTATATGGAAATACATGTCCAAACATGCTAGGAGGGTAGCCCTTACTATGAAAATGTATAATGGTATTTATTCCTGGGCTGCAAGATCTATTTTAAAAGATGGAAAAATACTACAATTTACATTGCAATCCACCACCACCATTTCTTAAAGCAACATCTGACATTTGTTTGAAAAAGAGAACTTATTCTCATTGAACTCATTTGCTTATATCCTTAGAAGATAGAAAAACATATTTAAATGTTTTGAATGTATATTTTATATGTGTATAAATGTATATAGACCACTGATAATTTTTTTTCTATAAATACCACAATGTAACTTGTTAATGAACAATTATGTGGGGCAGTTATTACTGTTGGAATAAATCTGTGTGTTCTATTAGATATTAGATATTTAGTTACTGCTAAAAGGCAAGTTTTGCTCCTTCAGTGGTTTTAGAAATAAGCAAGTAGAATGTTTTGTGTTTAGGACCATTCAAAGTTGACTATTTCAGTAGCTTTATCAATGCTTACTCAAATTAACCTCCCCATACACACACAATATTTTCTGACACATTTTCTTCATACACCACTTTTACATCAGATAAAAATATACAGAATACTTCTGGTGCATTTTATTTTTAGACTATACATGGTAGCAGAGCTTGCAGGGTGTAACTAGTGAATAAAATTGCATATACAAAGACACTGCTGTAATTTTGTGAAGTGGAAAGGATGTTTTCCTTTGCTCAATAGAAATACTTTGGAGGAAAAGTGGAGTATATTCATGTAACTGAAAAAAAATGCAGCATGACATTTCTGTAGAGGTTGAACACCCTGAATGTGTAGTTGGTTTGTAGATGTATTTATAAAATTTCTTGTAGACCATTCCATTGAATTATTTTGTGCTTTTGTAGTATTAGGTTATATTAGATGTCTGTTTACAGCAGGAATTTTGTAGATACTGTTGTACACCTAAACCATATTTTGAAACTATTTCGCTTGTATTAGTTTAATAGCTCTGTGTATTTCATCTACCTAGTTCTATAATAATTTGGGTAACTAAGGATATCCAGATATATGCAAACATATCTCTATAATTTGCAAATATATTTCTGTACAGTGAACTGAAATAATTTAGAGTCATATTCAGTAAAATAATTTGATTCACTCATTTCCAAGCCCTGGGAAGTCATAAGAGAGTTTAATGAAGATCCATTAGTTGAAGACTGAAAGCAGTTGTGTAGAATTAATTTTGCTGCATTTGATGTGTGCTCTCATGATCTAGTTTTTATAGAACTATTGATGTTTTTAAACTAGAAATATATATCCATCACTTTCATGATAAATTGCAGTGCTTTACAATTAAAATGTATCACATAGCACTTTAAAATGCTCTCTCAGATAAATAATGGTGTCTTTGTAGGAGGACATTGAGTTTCAAAAAGAGCAGAACTGTAAAGCTTTTAAAAATATTTCATGTTTATTTACTGTTAAGACTAAACTATATTTAATCTGGTGAACAGTTTCCAGTTTCAGGTATTCAGGTATGTTTAGGAATCCTGCTCACTAATGAAGTACACTAGATCCTAAACAAATTCCCACTGCTTTATGATACTTTCAGCTAGCCCTTGCCTGGAAAGATCTCTTGTAGATGTTTGAGGAACGCTTTCATGGTGTTTTATCTTAATTATCCGATGCTCTGTTTAAATGATTCTTTTATTATTTCTCTTTTACAAATTTATCTATTGTGGTAACATCACAGAAGTGCCTTGCCCTGTACAATTCACAGACTTGGCTCCTAACTCAGGTTCACAGCATAATACACATCTGCTTCGCTAGTTATGGCTTGCAAATTCTTTCAATATTTATTTTGTGGGATCATTGAATGAATTCTAAATTTTATCGCTATTTTTAAAAGAGGCTGTAGAAAGGATTTTTATTGAGGCTACACTGAGCCCATAGTAAAAGATTTTGCTTGCCTTCAGTAGCAGTCTAAGCCCTTATTCCTGCTGTCCTGACACCTTTACTTTATGCCCTGATGTTATGTCTAGAGTCATCATATTGAGGATTATTATAAGATAAAATAAGAAGTGTGTTTTTTGTTTGTTGGTTTTTAACATGGCCAAATCCTGGATTCAGGTGGCTGTTCAGACCCACAAATAGTTGTGTCAGAAAAGTGGAAATGCGTTGCAGGGTGATAGTGACTGTCCAGAGGTACAGCACCAGAGCTTCTTGAGCTGGCAGCATGCTGAGAAAAGGGAGTGTGAAACTGTTCCCTTGCAGCTACAAACCTGCTAAAATTTAGTCCTGCAAATCTCTCACTTTAGAAGTCCAGCTTCTCTCCACTGTGCTGGCATGTCCCAGACAATGGTCAAGTCCTACAAGCACTGCATACCTGAAAATATTTTGGTGTGTACTAGGACTGCTTCTTCTTTACAGGCTCACTGAAAGGCCTAATTTGCTTATGTTTGCCACAGAAATTCAATATGAAGGCATGTAAAGCAGCTAATAGTGGAATGTATTAAGAATATGAAATTGGAAATAACATTAGTTTAATGGTGAGGGAAAAAGAAATAGTTTAATAAATCCCTTTAGAAGAACCAAACAATAAGCAAAGACTGTAAAGAAGAAAAAAAAGCTGTACATAGTTTTACTTGAATAGAAGAATGAAACCTGAAATATTAGAAGTTGCCTTTTTGACCAATTTCTTCTTGTATTTAAAAACCTGTTAATCTTTAAAATTACAAATATAAAAATTGTTAAGATATTCTTTACAGAATTTTTGTTGAGGTTAAAATTTCAGTTTTACTGCAAGTACATTTCCTGGTCATTTTTGTTATTCCAAGCTTCTTCAAAATGCAGATATATTTCTGATGTATTAGATACTTAATATGAATAGTCTGTTGAATTCTGGTTTAGCTGGTTTAAGAAATTCAAAAGCTGGAGTTGATTACAGTAAAATGAAATTATGATTAAAGTTTTCCCTAAGTAACTTAAGAATACATAATGAAATACAGAAATTAGTGTTCTCCAAGAGACAAAAATAGAATCATTAAGGTTGGAAAAGACCTATAAGATTGTCGAGCCCAACCTTTAACCCAGCACTTCCAAGCCCACCACTACCCCATGTTGCTGAGTGCCACATCTACACATCTTTTAACTACCTTCAGGGACAGTGGCTCAACCGCTTCCCTGTGCAGCCTCTTCTAATGCTTGGCAATCTTTTCAGGGGGAAAAAATTCCTACTATGCAATCTTAAACTTCCCTGGTGCAACTTGAGGACTTTTCCTTTCTGTCCTATCACTTGTTAGCTGGGAGAAAAGACCAACTCCCACCTCAATACTCTCTCCTTTCAGGGAGTTATAAAGGGTGATAAGGTCTCCCCTGAGCTTCCTTTTCTCCAGGCTAAACAACCTCAGCTCCCTCAGATATTCCTCATCAGCTCTATGATCCAGACTCTTCCCCAGCTGTGTTGCCCTTTCTGGACATGCTCCAGCACTTCAATGTATAGAGGGCCCCAAAACTAAACATAGGATTCGAGGTGCGGCTTCACCAGCACTGTATCTTCTAGCATGTTCTTTTGCAAGAATAATCATCTTGGAGAGTGAGACAATAGGTGGGAGAATTTTCAGGAAGATGCATTTCTGCTCTTACAGGTCTGCAGATGTTTCTTGGTCCTTGTTGCCCAATTTCAAGAACCCAGAAGTCAGTTCTAACACAGCTAGCATGTTTCTAAATTATGATCTAGTGTATTTAGGGAAGGATAATATAATGCTTAACTGTTTGTTGGTGATATATCACTTGTGAATGTTCAAGTAGTCTTAAGGTGTTATTTCTTTTCTGCCAAATCAAGAAAGTGAACACTTTGCTATAAAAACAAAAAAGTGCTTTACTAAAGCTGTTGAAAACTTAAAAAGTATGCCAGGGAAGTGTGCACTTGCATTTCTCCTTGTCTTAGTGGGTTTGGGTATCTTTGCAGAATATTTGAGAGTTCCTTATTATATATAGAAGAAACTCAATATAATTGTCTTAATTTTGTTGGCACTTACATCAGTCTGAGTCTGAAATAACTGTTTTTCAGCTATTTAAATAAACAGGATCATTTCTGAATTGTCACAGATAATGATAAGGGGGGCATTTGATTGACTACATGGAATTTCTCATTTACATCTCTTTTTGAGCTATGTGTAACCTATTCTCTTGTAAACTTTGAAGTAATGCCCAAAAGACAAAACACAAAAAACGGGAATTGTTTTGAAGCAGAGATGATAGATAGTTGTGAGGGGGAGAATTTCTTATAATTTAGTCACTGCACAAGTGGCTTAAAAAAGTGTGAGTCAGTGAAGATGACTGTTTTAAAGAGAGTGGAGAAAGAATGAGTGAAGTATTTGAAGTTTTGAAAAAGAGACTAAGCTTTAGTGGGTTTGTTCCACAGGATGAACAGAGACTGGCAGATTCAATTTTATATTTTTAGCACTTATTTTAACTTATATTATCAAAACCTAGAATACCAGGTACCGTGTTATGAATCAGTGTAATGGCATTTTTATGTCCTTTTTAGAAAATTTGCAGCAGTGAGCAAAATGGAAATATGCAGTACTTTGTGTCATAAGGTTATAACCAGTGTCAGATGGTTATAAATTTGTATTAGATGTTTATTTGTTTATCAGAACTTTTGTGTAGCGTAACTACAACCATTGCAGGGCAGCTAGAAACTCGGTACTGACGTCCCAGAGCTTAGTAATATAGAACAGTAGGAACAGTGGTGCTTTTTTACAGAAGCCTGATAGAGACCTTACACAATTGTCCTTGAGTCATCAGTATGGAGAGTTTGGAGCACTCGTGAGAGGAGAATTTCTTGGGTAGAAGCTACCTCCATACACATAACAACTTTAATTATTGAAGCACTTGCTCACAAGTTAGAAACCAGACTAGACAACCAATGATGTTCAGGGATTTGAATCTGAACTTTCAATCACTTCTTTGGCCACCTACAGAAAAACCTCCACTCTAGCCGTCTTACTGAAGTTGTATATTCATGTGTCCAGATGGAACTAGTGTTCAGGAAGATTCCTCTTGTGAACATCCAGCTGTAGTTACCTATTCTGCTTTTTATGCTATATAGTGAATCTTACATGGCAAATACAGTCCCTGGGAAAAGAAACAAAAATTTGAGATTCTTCTTTTTCAGAATGCTCCCATCAAGTTACTGAGGTAAGCTATTTCTTGTTTATTCTCTCATTTTTATTTATAAATTTCAGATTTCTAGCTGCCCAGTGGTTCATTTTCATGTTGAAGTTAAAAGGTGTTTTTTCTCAGTACATGTTGCATAGTAAGAAGGGCTTTTCTTGTTACAAATCCACAGCAGTGTGGGTTCAAACCATCTGTGACTGAGGAGGATTTATATGTGCACATGCAAATTTTGAATGCTGATCACTACAATTTAGGCAAAAGATAACCATTACCACTGTTAATTTTAATTAAACATTTATCTGAGCTCCCTGTTAGCTGACAATATCAACTGAGTGTTTATGTGCTCTGACTTGTTCTCCTCCCTACTGTTACTGGGAATTGTGGTGCTGGGATTCTACAATTATCAAGACCCACAACACTTGTCAGTGAGAAATCCTGCTATAGCAGGCAAGAAATTGTCATCTTTCAAAATGCAGAAGTAAGGATACTCATGGTCTCTCGGTACCTTTGGGAATTGTGTGATTTATCAAGGAGGCAATGAGTCATTCCCTTCTACAGCTCTGTGTGCCTTGGGTTATAACCTAGGCATTTGACCTGATTATTGATATTTTAGTTAAAACTTTTAGATAATTTAATTTTTTTCTCCCTGCATTGTCAAACAAGAAAACTTTGTAGGCAAAAAAGTCAAGACTTGCCTTTTAAAGTAGTGGAATTAAATGACTCATGAGATGTGCAAAGCATAGCTAAAGTTTTGGTAAATGGAAACAAAATATGTAGTTGCTTCTTATTTTGCCCATCAGAAATGAATCAAAACATTGGAGGAAAAAAATAGACTTTAAGTCTGAAAACTTTGTCCTTAACCTTTTTTTCACCTTTCATTTTACTTCAAGTGGAAAGTAAGGAACATGTTAGAATGCACTCAAAAGATTGTGGAATAATGATAACTTACTCTGATTTCTGCCCCAGTGCTACCATTAAGAATATTCCTATTATATTCTCTATAAAAATGATGTTCTGACCAATGTCAGTTTTCAAGAATGCTAGCTGTAAATTACCTTACAGAAAAGATGACAGGAAGTTTTTCTTAATTGCTTTCCCAAATTTGAATTATAAATAAATAGATCCATTAGTAAGAATTGAATCAAGTTTTCAAATATTAATTGCTTCCTTACCATGTGAGAAGAACAAATCCATACTAATGGAAAGTCAGCAGAAGTTCCTAATCACAGAGCGACTTACTTGTCATTTACAATATAAGTTCTTAGAGAAATAGTAGATGTTAAAAACAATTTTTACCTTTGATATGCTTTTTGTGACAGTGATATTTTTCTCCTTGTTGAAATTTAGTTAGAATGGCATTTCATGGTAGTGTAGCCAGATACATGGACAAATGTAAAGTAGGCATGCAGACAAATAACCTGTAGCAAGTATACTTTTCTGAATATTAGAAGCTGTGTAAAGCTGAACATTATCAAGTTGTTAAAGCTAAGATCAGACCTGCATCTTTAGAAGCTGCTTGTATTCGACATTGTAGGAAGTCAGCTGATACAGTAGTAGAGATGATTTCTGACAAGATTTACATAAATACATTTGTTACATCTAGAGTCTCCTTCCTGTAGTGCAAACCTTTACCAGTTTTTAACAGCAGTGTAATTTTGCTGTACAATTGATGTTTTCACTTCAATTATGGGAAAGCCTCTAATTTTCATAAATATGATGATATTTTAATAATTGGATAAAAACTTGGATTGATACCTGTTTCACGTTGAAGATAATAGCTATGAGGAACACATCAGTCCCACTGGGGGATTTTGATGCTTGTGATGATTTTGGTGGGAATATTGTACTTTTTCAAAGCTGCTTATTTTGGCAGAAATGGAAAGAAACATGCTGTGTTGTCTATGCAAGTCTGCATATTCTGAATAAGGTGGAGGACTGCCAGGAATGTTTTGTTAGGGATAGCTAGAAGATGGACTGAAGAAGTAAAGACTTAGTGCCATGTATTTTGTGATATAAATGAGTTACATGCTTAGCAGAAATCTATGGTACTTTTCCTGGTATAAATTTATGCATTTTCATATTAGTTTAAGCTATTTAGGATGACTCCTTGTAGAGACCAGACACATAGTCAGACATGTCCCTGCGTTGTAAGGGGATTACCGTTCTTCCTCAGCATGAACAACTTCAGACCCTGGTTTTGAAAACTGTTTTTCTTGTGGCTTAGCCTTTATTTCTCATGAAAATTATTCATTTGTCAGTTCTAAGTATCAAATAAAACAGACTCAAAAGATAGGCAAGCCATTTCCATGCTTTTGTAAATATATAATTTTTTTTAGTCCTTTCAAAGCTGGCAAAATCGCTAATGCAATCTGATGTGGGTGCTATGTACTTTATAGTGTAGGATTGACTAGAGCATCTGATGTTCAAAGAGAAAAAGAGGAAGACTCATAGTGGTTTCCATGGTTTCTAGCAACATTTCTTTCTGTGTTCTTTCTTGTTTTTATCCTCTGGCATGTTGTTAATCCAGGCAGACATTGACCCTTCAATTAGTTCATTTTTTCACGTTCCAAAAATTTGCAGTTTTTTATCAGTTATTTATCTGATCTCTCCCTTGCCGTTCAAAAAAAATTTCCAAGGATATACATTCTTCTCTGACTTCTGCATCAGTAAAACTTAATTTGGTAACTAAGAAAGTTTCATGAAAAAGTACTGGGAAAAGGGAGGTCATGCATCACATGTAACGCGAGGACAAAACACTTCTACAGGGAGCTCATAGCTAACAGAGCAAGTTCAGCAGGTCATGGAGTGAAAATGTGAATTAGTGTCAGTGGCAAGACCATGGGTGCTGGACATGCTTTTGAATATAAAAATGGTCTTGTGATTTTGGCACCCATGGCTCTGCTGGCTTATTCACCTTCCTTAGTGAGTATATAACTCACCTGAGGTGATCAAGGGTTACATACAGGGCATGATAAGCACTGAGTGCAAATAGTAAAAGATTATATTACTTATATCAGTAAATTATATGTCTTGGTTTCCATTTGATACCCATCAAATTGTTGTCTTTATGACAATGTGGGAAATTACCATTTTTCCTTATAAAGTTGGGTTCTGCCTGTAATATTTTGCCAAAATGTAACACATTGCCAAAAACGTATTTTATGGCTAGCTAAATTTGATGGAATTGTCAAAACATATCTTCAGAATCCCAAGAACTTTGGAAATGAAGCAACCATTTCAGTGGGAATGGTTACATGATCTCCCATGTTCATTCTTTTTCCTGAAACCTGTTTCCTACTTGGTATTAAACTCAGCATCCTTATATGATTCCAGATTTCTGTTACTCATGGGTTTTTTTATTACTTCATTAACCTATTCTACTTTACAGAAGAGTTATCTGAAGATAGACCATATTCCAGTATCACTACCTTAGTGTCTCCATCAGGGAACATTCTGGGAAGAGGTACTTGGACCAGTAGCTTTAATGATTACTAGTAGCTGGCATTACATTCTGCCTGACTTAAAGCAGAGAAAATATTTTAAATGGAATCTAAAAACTGAAGTAGATAGGAGAAGGTTATGCTCCACTTAGTTTTGACTCTGACTCTCTAACCCTAGTTCAGTCTTTTTTTTTTTTTTTCTGCATTGCTTCCCATTTGTATAGAATTGTTGTAATCAGATTTATTCTGGATTACTTGTAGTGGTTTCATGGCTAGTTTGCTGTAGAAATAAAAATGTGTGGAAGAAGAATTCATCTTTTGATGCAATTAACAAAATACTTCTTTTCTGTTGGCATTGAATTATTATTATACTAATGATTCCATCACTTTTCTGCTTTGATGATAATATGATGTATTTGCTTTGCACAGATGAATGTATTATAAAAGAAAACTGAAAAAGTCACTGCTCAGACTACATTTAATTACACTTAGCACTACATCATCTTGTGTCAGAACTGAAACTAATGATCAGCTCGGTTCTTTTTTTCTGGGTACATGCACGGTTAGCAGGCTTGGGTTATATCCTCTGTCAGGTCACACAGAGATGTGGTTAAAAGATTATTTTGGTTGTGAAGTACAGAAGAAATTTCTTTCAGAAAATATATATGGAAATGTATGCTCTCAGGCCCATGGTGTGATTGTTTGGAATGTCCTGTGCAGGGCCAAGAGCTGGACTTGATGGTCCTTGTGCGTCCCTTCCAACTCAATATTCTGTGATTCTGTGCTATTTTATAAGCAGATGCAAGAAATGGGGAAAGAGCATTTCTGAAATACAACTGAATGCTGGACAGTAATAAGCTAATGGGAAGAACACAGGAAAACTGAATTCCAGTTGTTCATAGCTTTTTTGATGTAAAAAATGATACCAATAGGGGTAAAATATCAGTTTTGGAATACTTAGATTACTTGAAAAGGCACCATGGAGATTGGAGAAGGGAGAAATTGGTTGGCCCTTGTGAGAGCTTAAATTGGCAGATGCTTTTCTATATTATAGCCATGTAGGCATGGCTACTTCAGAAAAATGCAAATTTAATAGTAAGCAACAAACTCCATTATTTGGCTTTTCCAGTATTATAGCCAGAAATTACTCTTTGAAGTTGGAATTGTGCTTCAGAAAAGACTATGGATAATGACTAAAGGACCAGCTAAAAAAAAACAAAAAACAAAAACAAAACCACAAAAAACCCCAAAAAACAAACAAAAAAAACCCCCCACAAAGCAGAAATAGAAACCTAGAAGGGGAGTAGAATTTATGTTTAAAGATGGAGTCACACAAATCACTCACCTGCATATTTTAGTTTACATTTTCTTTTACTGAAATCTCATCTGAGTAATAATTTCTCAGTAAATTCACTGTCATTGTTCACCACAATGTTGAGTTGGTAGAACCCATTTGTGTCTTAGTAAGCACTTAAGGGAAACTGCTTTCAAGGTGGCAATACCATCATTTGGGGATGGCAGTCAGAGAGTGGCGATTGTTAGAATATAGCAGGGAGTATTTACTTACCTGCACAACAACTGTATATTTTCCTGGTTCCTTTCAGTCCAGCACTGTACAAGCAGCAGGCCAACCCCCTCCACATACTGAGTGGGTTTTATGTGTGGTGTTGCTTCCCTAATTTCATATTCTAGATAACAGTTAACAACTGTCTAAAACTATTTTCAGCTTTAGGTCCGGCTAAAGATCCATGTTTGAAGATGAAATGTAGTCGCCATAAAGTGTGTGTTGCACAGGATCAACAAACTGCAGTTTGCATTAGTCACCGAAGGCTTATGCACAGGTAAGTACTTCAAGAGTTAATCCTGTAGACATTTTTGTAGTGTTCATGACTGACTTGTAAACTATAAATCCATTATAATTAGTTTAATTACTTAACATATGAGCAGAGTAGAAGTGGGCTTTAGGAGTCATTATGTATACATAGCTTGATTATAATATTTACTATTTGATTTGTTTTAACTAGAAGTTATACATATGTAATATTGCAAGCTGCTGGTACAGATACACTTAGGGAAATAACCACTGTGCCAGTACCAAATGAATAAAATTATTGTGATAGTATCCTACTGCTGTACATTACCTCTCAAGGTTAACTTTCCCTGAGATTCTCCTTGGGGTTGCTGTTCCCCAAGGTAATAAGGTTTTTCCCCCAGGGTTGCTGTTCCCTGGGAGTTTCCTCTGGGTTGCTGTTCCCCGAGGTAATAAGGTTTTCCGTCTTCTCTTTGCCTTAAGTGTTTCACACCAGAGGTAGAGACGACAAGCTGAGTCCGCCAGTGCATGTTTCCAAGGTTGTTTATTCTTCATTATCTCTCAGTTCTTTTTCAGCTCTGCCAGGCCTCCCTGGCAGGGTACCTTATCTTAGTTCTTTCTCAGCTCTGCGAGGCATCCCCAGCAGAGCAGGACATGCGGCGGACTGGGCCGGATCAGAGAGCCCCGCACCTTATGTACAGTACCCCTGACCCAACCACTGTCCACAACGTACTTTTTATTTACAAAATTGTACCAATACCTACTACCTATGCTAACATGTCATTTCTACTCTAAACCAATCCTTGAGATCCAACTCAGCAGAAAATGGGGGACGAGAGCAAGAACAAGGAGCACAGGGGCCACTCCCCAATTCCTCCATCTTGCCTCTTCAACCCCATATACTGAGAATCCTAGATTCTACATTCACATTCTATGATAAACTAACTACTACTTATTTTGAATTCTCCCAGCTTGTGATTCTTCATACAATGTGGGCATTCACTCCCATGGACAGGGATCAGAGGTAATGTCCTCCTGGGCTCTGTGTGAGGCTGGTTGACCCCCTTGTACAGATCCCAGACCCCCCTGTCCGGTCTCCAAACCCTCCAGGGTGGCCAGAGGGATGTTCTAGACTCCAACAATTACCTTGACATCATCACTTCTTATATGAAGCTAGAGAACTCAAAACTGCCTGCTGAAGTGTAGGTAACAGCCTGATACAGTGTAAGTTGTTTGAGATTAGTGGGGGTTTCTTCCCCTCTTCTTTTTCTCCTGTGCATTCTGATTTACTTTGCATGCTGGACTGGTTAAATGTAAGAAGAAAATATATAATAAATTCATGTATTTTTGTGGCTTTATCTGAGGCAGAAATATGAATATGTAGGACCTGAACCGTACTTAGTATGGTTGAATATGTAGAACCTGAACTTAGTTGAGTCATGACTGTTGCGTGCTAAGGAGATGGAGTCATATTGCATTTTCGACTTGAGATTGTTCCTTTTTTTCCCACTTTATTATGGGAAACTGGACACAGTAGAATGTCTAAATTTCAATAAATTGATTTAAATAAGTGTCTGTTAAAGTGCTTTACTCAGTAGTGGCTGAAAAGAGCTGAGGAAAATAAGACTTCCTTGTGTGTTGGAAGAGGATCATTTCAAGTACAGTTTTATGAATGATACAAGGAATGTTCTTCAAGTGTCTAGGTATGTTAAATACATCCATCTGGAGCTTTTCAAACAAGCAAGATAGTACATAGTGAAAGGAAAAGTTTGAACTGTTCTCGATCTGCAGCTGTACTTAATTAACAAAAAAAAATCAACAGTATTTGTGGAGTTACACTGTTTATATTAATTTCAGTGTAGAGCTAGACATTTTAGTTTGATAAGATACTATATATGGTGCAAGAATTATTATCAGACAAAGGTAGGTAGCCTGATTTCAACTGCATATGAAGTGTCAGGAATATATGAGTGTTAACTGTGAAGAGACAACATAATTCAAAATTTCTAAGAGGTATTAGATGTCATGGAAAACAATGACAATAATGACATTTCCTAGTTAAGTATACATGCAGTAGGTGACGACTGAAAACTCTTTTAGATTAGATGAAGATGCATATTCTGGTTGAATTAAGAAACTTTTTGACATCAACCTTCATCCCTGTATTATTCCTCCCACAGTTCTTAGTACTCTTTTAGAAAGGTAATATTTTAAAAGACAAACTTGCCTGAATATAATGCAGTCAATAATGGGAACCTTTGGAATGGCGGCAACTTGATGATCATGAAAAGAACTGTAAATCTGGTCTTGTAAAGTAGATTAAGCAATTTTCTACCTACCTGTGCTGAGCCAGGGTGGGGTTTTCCCAAGCTTAGATCTCCCTTTTCCCCCAGATTGCCAAATACAAGAAGTAATTTCCTTTGTGCTTTCTTTCTAAAAAGGTTTTTCTTCATGCGGTTTCTGACCTTTTTGTAACATGGTGGGATTAAAGTATGAATATCATAAACACAACAGTCATGTCTGCTGGATCTCTTTACTACTATGGATTTTCTTTGCCCAACATGTTATTCCTTCACTTGTATCTACAGTTTGCATACTCATCAGTAGGGCCATTGTTTCCCAGAGTTCCCAAAGGACTAGTCCACCCTCTATGAGTCTTGGTAAAAATTAGATGAGAAAGCATAACTTGACAGTTGATAATATAACCTATCTACCAGTATCCATTTCTAATACATCATTTGCGTGTAATCTGTTGTGAATAAACATTTACAGAATTTCATCCCAGTAATCCTTCGTTTTGCTTAGTTTGTGTGTATGCACATGTGGTGTTCTTCTAGGATCAGATAATATAAATAATTAAGAAAAAGCAGTTGGGGATGTTTTCTGAAAAAACAGTTGAGACCTTTTTCATGAACTACTGGGAACTCTTCATAAAGAATTTGCCCATAGATTTTAATTTGGACATATTTGCTGTATGTATACATCCATAGATGTTCCAGAGATTTTTCCCAAGACTCTTGCACAGGAAAAGTAGTTTAAATATATGAATTGATACAGTGGCAAAGATGATCCCCAAGAGACACTCAGGGAAGAAGAGACTTTGCACGCTTCCAAGATAAATAAAAAGTTTATGGGCACCTTTGTGCTACCCCTGGGGAAAGAGGCAGCTTTCAGTTACAGCTGAATAGATTTTTCTGTACTGTCATCAAGTTGAAATACACTGATTTATAGTGGAATTCTCTATTACTGGAAGCAGCATTCCCAAGCAGCCCTATTACCTAGTTCATAAATTTCTGTTTATAAATTCTTTTACTTTCCTTAGGTAATAGCATAAACAGAGAAGTTGCTAATCAGTGAAGTCTGATAATTGTATCAAATAGAGGACTCAATTTAGTAATTTCTTTTGTGGTTTGTAAGAAATTAACTTGCAGAAAAAACAGATAGGCAGATGTTGTTCAGTCCGTGCTCTCCTAGGTGTTCTCTGTACAGTACAATCTCCAAACTATTGTAGCCAAATTTGGATTACTGAGGGCCCCTCAGCAGCACACAGTGAAGCATGGGTGGATATCCCAGCCACCTGCAAGGCTGGTAGTGACATGATATGGTAGTGACATGACAAGGTCCCAACAGGATTAATTAATGTGACAGCACATTTTAGTGATGATTCTACCTGTTCTTTCAGAAGTAGTAAAATTTCTATTAACTTGGGGATCTCAGCATTGTGATCTTGCTGCAGTGTGCTTGCATTTGTATGGTTTCAAAACCAGCTACTGTGTCTCACTTTCCTTTTTATGGAGTTGTGGGTCAGGCAAGCCTATGGTTTTGCTCTTTCCTCAGTTTCCATGGCAGCTGAGATCATGGTCTCCCCTCAGTCTCCTCTCAAGGCTCATTTCCTTTTCTGGTAGACTGCCAAGATGGCAAGTCCTAGCACACTCCTGCAGGCCCACACCACAAGAGCTTCCTTTATGTGTTGTCCTGTTGCATTCCCTTGGGGAATGGTTTCTCCCCCCTCAGAGACCCCTAGAGCCTGTAACCATGTAGTTTAACCCTTCCTCCCCTTTCTGACCCTATTGGCTGTGTTCCAATTATCCCTCCCTGGCAGAAGCTTAGATAAGGCCCTCTTCTTCCGCACTCGTCCTCTTTCCCTTCTGGTAACCACCTGGAATAAACGTCTTGAACTACAGCTGGGGGTCAGAGCCTCTTTTGGATCCTTTGTCCTGTCCATGAAATATTCCTCCAAAGCCCTCTAAGGTCTGAGCTAGCATTGGAACATTGGAGGGCCTACAGGGGGATTTATTTCACTGTCCTGGAAAGACTGAATAGCATTTGACAAAAAAGATGAAATAGGTGTTGTAGATCATTGGTTGTGAGAATACTTGGAAGTACCAGGACTTTGAAAACACAGGGACGTGCTTAAAGGAGCAAGGTTTTTGTTGGTAGCAGGTAACAGCATTTGCATCTCTGCTGGCTCTAACTGTGTTGGAAACTGTGTTCTGTGTGCTATACACTTAGCTCTATGCTGTGAAAGAAAGATAATGTACTTGAGGGGAAAACATGCAGGATATGTATATAAATGTTGGTCATATTATTCCCATGTGGATTGCTGTGGAAAGGCAGTATCTGCTGGCACTTGAATGCATCATAAACAGATAATTCAAACTATGGTGTAAAACAGAATTTTCATTGATTCTTTGAAATTTAGGAATTTGTCATTAACTTTTCCTTTTGGCTGAATGGTGTTTTGCTATCCCATTGTGCTTTCCAGTTTATCTTTATTGGTCAAGTGAAAGGGCTTTATGGGGAAAAAACCCATAAAGGGTCTTTACATGAAATAATGAAATGTTTTGGAGTATGCCTTATTCAGTTATAAATACAACTTGCAGAATATGAAAACAAATATTGCTTATACTGTGATGTGTTGATTGAGAGTGTTACAGTGACAGGCAGGATATTCATCACACTAAGAGGAATCGTCTACTCATTTTAGTTTCCAAGCTCTTCACTCTCAGGAGATTTAGTTATTTGCATCTGCGGTACTAAGAATCTCTGGCAACTATGAGTTCACCCCTGTGAGCTTGGGGAAGAGGAAAGAAGTTATGTGAGTTTTCTGCCAGAAGACAGTTGGAGAGGAATAAAAAGGGAAGAGTCAGAGCAGAGGGCTGTAGGTGGTAATGGACATTTCATAATGCCCACAATGGAATGTGTACTTTTTGTATATTGAGGGCAGCAGGTGGTAGAGATAAATCCTTAAATCTCCATGTACTTCTTGTTGCTACCTTGAGCGAGGAAAGAAAGGATACGTGCAGACACTATGACATGTAGGAGCTCTTTAAGGCCATGCCCGCTGATTAACTAACCAGGCTCAGAAAACTGGAAAAGTTAGTCCAGTGGTGACCTATTTACACATCCTGATGAATAGTGTGTTAACTTTCTTTTAGATTTGAAACAGAAAATTATGATATTGACACATACTGTAGTTTTCACTAAGACTGAATGCTGTGAATAATAGGCTGCAGAACTAAACTAAACAGTGTATAGGTGAAGTTCTAAGCCAGTAGGTTAGCTGCAGATGAAGAGCAAGAAAACCTGAAAAAAGGGGGGAGGGTTGCTATGCAACAGAGAATTTTAATGTAAGCCTAACAGTAAACATGGGACAGTGCCTGTGGTTTCAGGTGAATTACTTTTATTGGAATCCTTTCTGTACTCTGTGTTTGTCAAAAATATTTAAGTGCAACACTTAAAGGTGAAAGAAAGAAGAGGAGGTGTGGGCTCTGTCTTCAAATGCTTCTCTTTCCTTTTATCTCAAATCCACTGCAGGAGACAATTTATAAAGGAGATGAATTCAGTTGAGACCTACTTATTGTACAGCCCATTCCTAGATTTGACTGCTTACAGCTGGAAACCGGTGAAGACTCTCTCAACATGATTTGTCTACAAGTTCAGAAAATTAGGAAATTGCGAAAGTTTTGGGCCAAAAATCATGTTCCAAGGAAATATCAATGTCTGATATATTAGAACCTAGTGACTAATCTTGTACTTACTCATTGATCCTAGTGGAATCTGATAAAAACCAATCTCTTTTTCTTCTTCCCTAAGTAGAACAAAAGTACTGTAAAATTGATTGGATACATTTAATCAATCAGTGCTTGGAGGCATTAAATTATTCAGTGCATTGAAGGTGTGTGCAGTTTTTCTAGGCAGATGTAGATCTCTTATGAATTCCCCACAAGACATAATATCCCCTGCCCCCACTGTCAAAGTTCTGCTATGCTCCTATGAGTTTATGTGAATTGTGCAGATCGACACAACATCCCCTGCTATGGCAGAAATAGATTGCATTTGTCTCTGCCAAAGCATGTTAAGATGGAATAACAATGTTTAAAGACCAGACAGCACTTACTTGTGTAATGATATCAAACTCCCTATTTCTTTGGATTTTTTACCTTCTCCAATAATTTATTCTTAGGTTTCAGAGTAAGGAGCAGTAGTAACTGGTTCTCAGTAAATGCTAAGCCACCGATTCTGGTGATACTAGCAATTCTAAAAAAACCCCTCACTGTTCCAGAGAAATGTGCAGGCTGGACATCTGTAAGGTCCGCAGCTGGGTAGAGGTGAGCAGTACAGAACGTGAGAAGTACAGAATTCACTCTCTAAGAATTAGTGACTTCAGAGTTCTGTGAAATGAAATTAGATTTAGTGACAATGGTTCCCTGCCCCAAGCCTGTGTGGAGTAGGACCTGAATTTAGGGATTAATAAAAATTCTGTAATATTTGTGCCTATGGGTACAGTCTTCAAGTCAGGACAGTTTCACTATTAAAGTGTATTAGAGTGTCACTTTATCAGAGACTCACAGAAGCTGATAGTGGTAGAGATGTTGCATCACCTAATCTACTTCATTAAGGTAGAGGAGTTGTATAGCTTCATACATTTTGTGGTAGCATTTAATCTTGTTACAACTTCCTTCAGGGTTTTAGTTTAAATGACATTTTGAAGTGCTCATTTGGTTCAAGTCATTGGTCATGTAGACTATTATTATGCCCTGGACTCTGTCCTCTTCCAGTTTTTTGAAGAATGTGTAAAATCAGTCTAAATACATTTTAAATGAGGTAGATTATCAGAAGTTCTTCCCTGTGTTTGGTCACCTTAGTATTTTAACTTGAGGAAAATGTTCCATCTTAGCTTGGAAGTGATGAGTGTTTTGGCCTTGGAGCATGATGTGGATTAGCCTGGGTCATGTGACAGAAGCTCAGAGTAACACTGTGAAAGAAAGCCAAAACCTTTTCTGTTTCTATTCATGTGGGTACTGCACGGCTGAGATTATGCTCCCAAGCAGAAAAAGTGAAGAACTCCAAATATGTGGGAGGCTTATTTGTGAAAAAAATGCACACACATATATAATGCCTATGTGTACATACATATGTTCACGTACATATATATATGAATGAATATACATGCATATGTATTCTTTTTGTTCATATTGTATGGATACATGTATCCTAGATTTCCAAAACATACTTCTGAACCTGAGGTATTTTGCTATCTCCCCTCCTTTGCAACAAAGGAAAGAGGGATTTTAATTCAGACTTTTAATTTAGACTAAATTTCTGATTAATAAAGAAAAAGGATGTAATTGCAAATCTGTAGTTGTATTAAGTAGTCTGAGCAATTTTGAAAGCTAATCTATTAGAGCTGATATGGAAGATTTTCTCATTTGGTTAGAAAAAAGGAAAAGAAGCAGAGAAGAAGGAACAGTATATCTTTGTAGCTTTCCTGTAATTTTATGTGCTGCAATGTTTTATAATTTAAAAAAAGAACAATAAAATAAGCTTTTAAAAAAAGAAGGAAAACAAAAGACTTACTTTGGGCAGATTTTGTGAAAGTTGCAAACACCACTATTTAGGATGTCATCATTTCACATTATAATGCTGCTGAAGAAGGCCAGCTGGTGCAGTTAAGTCCCTTATTGGAAAATTTAGTCTGATTCATTACTGTGATGTGTATTTGTACACAGAAACACTTAATCATTCTTATCCTCCAAGCTCTTGAATCTACTGGAGGCTTTCTGGTTCTTTGCATAATTTGTGCTGCCAGTCTGCCAGCTTGGCAGTGTTTCAAGCTTGTTGCATTATCTGTGTTTGTTTGCACAGGAAGTGATGCTGCACGTAGGCTGAATTTACAGTAATTCTTTTGTAATAGGCTAATGAGCAACACTACTTCATTCACAATACTAACATTATATAGCTTTGATTAGACCAATTATTGTGTAACTATGCCATTGTGATCATACTTGCACTCTACAAAGTACTGAAAAGGAAAGTTGCTTAGCCTTGGCTTAATTGAACTTGCTGAGAAAATAATTTGGACTTTTATGTGCTTAAGAGAGGTGAAAATTTGAATATGTTGGAGATTTTTGTATGCTATGCAATTTAATTTATTAAAGTGAGAAAATGAAGCTTCTTTTTTTACTCTGCATTTCATTGCGTTGGGGAGGAAAAAAGGCGACTAACACTGTGCATCATACATTCTGCATGTGTTGTGAAGGCCTGTTAATTCCTTGGTGAGCTTGTGTTTCCTCCATTCAAGTTCGTAGGAGTTAGGGGTACGCAGCTAGAGGAAAACAGGATCCTCTCATGGAATTCCTTACCTCTCTATAGGGAGCTTTTGCTAGCACTAGTGGAAAACACCTGTGCCAATTGCATTGTATATTGCAGTTATCGGTGTTGTCCATATCAGCCTTACTATTTATTAAGGTTGTTACTAAGCCGTACAGTATTTATACTTCTTGCTGTCCAGCTTCAAAACTCAAAAATTGCTGTCCTTATGGAAAAAAAATCTTATCCAACCCCTGGACTCCTCAAACTGTTTCTGTAAAAATCAAAAATACTATTTTTTTAATATTTGGATTTGTTTTTTGGTGGTTTTTTTGGTTTGTTTTTTTTTAATATGTAAAGCAGATGTTAAATAAAAGAGACTTAAACAGAGCCTTTGTATTCTATTTGTTAGCAGGAGTTGTCCACTATACTTTCCGTGTTTAAAAATCTGTGATAATGCCTTTTTTAAGGAAAATGTGGAGCCCTATGCTAGACTAAATCATATGGACTTCAGTTAAATTAATAAGTCCTGGGCCTACTCATTTTCTACCTGCTCCAGCAAGAAGCTTGTACAGACTCTCAGTTGCTTGTAGGGGTGAAAGGGTGCACTGGATAATCAGTGCCCATGGTAAATATTTTTGTGATTATGAGACTTCTGCTTAGAAATTCTGCAATGAGATTATAAACTAGGATTGGAATTCTTTTCAGGAAAATAGATTTCAACATGCTGTAATTCTTTGTCTTGCTGTTGGTGGCTGAAGGCACACTCAGTTGTACCATCTCCTAAG
This sequence comes from Prinia subflava, assembly GCF_021018805.1. Taxonomy (NCBI): domain Eukaryota; kingdom Metazoa; phylum Chordata; class Aves; order Passeriformes; family Cisticolidae; genus Prinia; species Prinia subflava. The sequence goes on from NW_026960607.1 coordinate 3,209,917, forward strand.
AAGCAGTGAGTTAGGACACTTCTGTTCATAAACTAGATAACAGGAAAGAGTGTGACTAGGAAATGTGACTATCTAGGAAAGCTTTGCTGTTAGAGTGTACCATTTTGACTAATCCTGGGAGATGTTAATGTACTGTCCTGTTTGTAAAAAATGGTGTGTCAGCTTTTGTTGTGTTGTTTTAAAATGGTCTTTTTCCTTACAGTATTCCTGAGAATCTACTTTAAAAGATGACTCTTTTTGTTAAAAAGATCAGGAAGAATGATGAAGACAGTGCTTTTAAATTACTTCTCTGCCCTTAACTATGAAGTTGTGATTGCAGTCCACAGCAATAAGACTTGCTGTGTACAACTGTAAACACTGAAATAATACAAAATTATAAGAATAAAATCTTTGAATATTCCTTTATTACAAGAGATAGGCAAAGTGACTTCAGGAACAGTTCAGCGCCCCTTCCTAAAAATACCCGTTAAGCTTGTGATATGTTTTATTGTGCTTTAAAAATTAGCTGTCAGAATAAGCTTTCAGTGTATTTTATTAGAAAATATTATCAATTCTAAAATAGCTGATGCAAACATTTTTAATCAGTTAATGCTTAATATGGAGTTTCTTCATGGGTTCTGTGTTCAGGGGGTTGGTTTTGTTGTTTTTTTTTTTTCTTTCAGTATTACTGAAATAATGTAATACTGGGTAATGGAACACAGTAGAACTTCAGGGTGCTTGTATATGAAGGGTTCTTTCACAGGTTTTAAAATTTGATTTTGGTTGTAATGAGGTGCTTTTATTACTACCTAGCATCAGTTCTTACACATTTCATTTTATGTGAAAGTTGTGGTTTGCAAGTTGTGTTTATAGGCTCTGGATACGTCTGTTGTTTCGCTTATGTACCAGTGGTGGGAAAAGGATAGTGTGTGAAACAGAGTAGGAGGACTATTCAGGGAATAGAAAGTATTGTACTAATTTCCATTTATGTAAAACAGTACATGTAAGGTTTCCAATGCTGAGAAATACATTAAGTGTAGTAGGTGGAGGTGTTTGTCATCATCGAGTGAAATATGTGCATATATTGCTACTTTACAGTAAAATGTACTACTGCTTTTGGAAATCAAATAGTGTACTCAGGATGCTAAAGGCATGTCAGGAGTCTCTAAATGTTTGTGTTTGTTACATGGTCAATTATATAAGAGGGTTTTGTGTCTGGCAGTATTTTTATCTTTTGTTTAAAATCAAATGCCAAAACCCTTTTCACATGTCCAGATTGTCTAAAGTAGATTTGCTTTACAAAATGTTGTAGTCTGCTACAGAAGTATTTTCCTTAGGTGTGTTGCTTTTGAGATAGACTACTATATCCTTTATATTAGATCCTTATTACCAAAAAAAAAGTATCTATTTTTTTTTCCATTTTATGTCAAAATCTACATACTGGAATGTTTATACCACACAAATACTTTTCTTAAAATGCCCATGCATCTTCTGTATTAGTAGTAATAATAATAATGATGAAAAATTCTTATAATCACAGTACAGTTTAAAGCTGAATTTAAAGCTTCTGAAATCTGTGAGATCCACTGCCTTAATTCAGGCACTGTCTTTCCAGGGGTTTGAAGAGTTGTTTTAGGTTTATTGTACATACACAGGCTATCCACATGATGTGTGGCACTGTAGATTCTGGGTCCAGAAGTGTCAAGGAAATACTCAAATTCTGTCTAAACAGAACTCCTGAGGGAGGCAAAGAAGAGATTACACCTGAGGAAACCTGAACTCATAGTAGCTGTGAGTGCAGCATGTTCTGGTTCAATTCCTTTGAGGTGTACTTCTTTCAAATAGACTTTCAATGATACATTTGAACATTCAACTGCAGGTACACTTTGGGGATAAAATTTATATAAGCATTTTATAATAGTAGAGTGTGGTTTTTTACAAGATTGCAAAAGTGCAAAACATTCAGGATGTATCCTAATTTTATAGACTGAATGTTGCCTGAAGTTGCAGATGCAATAGCAACAATGCTTACAAGTATATCACTTTCCTAATAGACACAGACTTGCGATTCCTAGACTGTTCCATAAAGCAATAAAAAGCAAACAAACAAAAGGACCCCAAAACAAACTAACAAAACTACACAGAAGAAGAAGCATCAATTTTCTCTTGTGTTCAGGACAACTTTTCTCCACTAAGTAATGGGATAGAAGGATTAAGAGACCACTAAACTGGTTCATAGCAACTATGGATCAAGCCATCCAAAATTATAATTTTGGAGGATATGTATTCATCAATGCTTAATTTTGTCACTGTGATTTAAAATTTAGTTCTTTGTGTTTTCAAGCACGACTGTGTATGGGACATAATTGTTCTGTTCTGCTTGTAGATTATTTTAGTGCAGAGTCTAAAATAACTGTTGTAAAATACAACCATTTGAATCAGAAATAATGCTTCTGGGAAAGATGTTTCATAGAGAAATACACCTACGTGGGCTTTTTCTTGTCAGAGAGTTTCATATGTGTCAACATTTAAAGTAATTATTGTAATTTAGGGATTACTTCATTTCTTCATCAGCTGAAGATCTGGGCACCTAAATGTTTCTGAAAACATTTGCACATCTTGAAGAATGCATTCCCCTTGACTTTGCCTTCATTGTTTGCACATTAATTGCCAATGAATGTTTGTAGTACAAAGATTTGCATACTTACGGAAGCTGCTTTGAAGTTTTGATCCATAAATTCAACACAAATTATGTTCCAATCTTTGTCTGTTGGGCCTTCTTCTTAAAGATAACCCCAGACTTCATCTCCTCTTCAACCCCAAACTCATTGGTGCAAGGTAGAAGCAAAGAGTAGAAAAGATTGTCTGAGAGGAGCTTTAAGCTGGGGAGTAGGGTGATAAACTACAGGAAAGTGATATCCTGAGGTTATCAGCTGTAGCAAGAGCAGGATGATTTATGGAATGAAGGTTGAGCTATCCCAAACTGGGCCTCAGATTTGGGCCCATGTAGTAGTAGATAAACCTGTGGGGCAGTTAGAAATTCACTTAAGGTGTGTGAATGCTTTAGCTAGGACAGTTAGGATGGAAATACGGTCGCTGCCTTAAACTGAAATAGTTTACATATTTGCTCACGCTGAATACCAATAGAAATGCACCTGCAACTGTAAACTATTCTGCACTGTATAAAACCAGCCATTTTGAGAATAAAAAAAGAACATATGTTATTAATCATATTGATTGGACCTGCGTTTTTGTTCCGTCTCCAACTCCAAACAAGGTCCCTGATTTCAATCAGTGATTGATTTTGCATATTTGGAGTATGCTACTAGAGTCTCTAAAAGGTATGAAGGTACCACCAAGATCCTCTGGAGGATCTTAGATATCATAAACCAAACATACATAGTAGGAAGTAGGAGGTGAGGGCTTGCTGTTCCCTCATTCATTATTATAGTGAACACTGGAGACCTCTATACTATTGACCTTTCTACCCATACAGTTCTTTCACAGAGAACTCACAATGGTAACATTTCTAGGGTAACTTGAACTTTTTTCTGTACACATTTGAGATGTCTAGAAAATGGAATTTCTTTCATATTTCAGATGTGTACAGATATCTAGAATTTTTGACATCATATAACTGTTAACTTCAAAGAAGAAATGCTGTACGTTTTATATCTATACTGCAGTATTTTTGTCATGCTCTAATTCACCTATCCCATTTTCAAATTGTAAAACAAGATAATTTTGTCATAGGATCAGTAATTGCTTATATGTTCAACTGAAAAGCAAACACAAAGGGTCGTTATGAAGAAGTTGTAAAATTTAGGCAGATGCAGTGTAGCAAGAGCAAGATGACTTATAGAATAAAGGTTTAGCTATCCCAAACTAGGCCTCAGATTTTGGCCTGCCTAGAAGTAGATAAACCTGTGGCGCAGTTAGAAAGTCACTTAAGGTGTGTACATGCTTTAGCTGGGATAGTTAGGATGGAAATACGGTAGCTGCCTTAAACTGTGATTGTTTACATATTTGTCCACGCTCACTGCCAATAGAAATGCACCTGTTACTGTAAACTATTCTTACTGTATATAACCAGCCATTTCGTGAATAAAGAGGAGAACGTATGTTATAACCATATTGGTCGGACCTGCGTTGCTCTGTCTCCAACTCCATTCTCAGAGTCCCTAATTCTATAATGCAGTAGTTATAGTAGTTATAAAAGCAAACAAAACAATGTAAATTTGTAAAGAATGGTAGAGAATAGTCTGTAAATGTTAAGAAATCGTTTTGAGTGAGGTCTCACAATTTATTTAATAGCCCTGTTATCTATGGCTCCTTGATAAATGACACATACTAGAAACAGAAACACTTATGAGCTGTTGAAAATAGGATCAAAGACCTAAAGAGAGGTCTGGATGAAGACACTGGAAAATGGGCAATTAAGTTAGTGCTAACTTAGTAAGAATGATTTTGACAGGGTTTTATTTCTGTAATCATTGCTGTTGGGGGTTAGATTTCTTTTTTCTTTCACTTACAGAATTTTTTTCCCATAAGTTGCTAGGAGACTAACTACTGGGTACTTGTCTAAAACAAAAGAAGTGGCCAAAGGAGATGGCAGCACCAGGCTACACCTATTGCTTTTGGGTCTCAGGGAGCTTCCCTCAGAGGGGGGAGATAACGCCAGTTTTGGGAGAGGTAAAAGACAGGGTTGGGGGCAGCTTTGCTCTCTTGCTCTGGGCATCAGAGGCAGAACGGCTGCTGCTTGCTGCAGGAGTTCGCTGTTACCCACCCCCGTCCGGTTTTGGAAAATCGACCACCATCTGCTCGGGTGTGCCAGAACCCTGAGCTTGCCTCCTCCTGCCCTGCAGGGCCAGCCCTGTCCTGCTGCCGCTGTTCCTTCAGCGCTGCTTTAAGGCTTTCCACCACTCTGTGGCCCTGCACTGCCCTGCCCTGCTGGGACATCCCTGCTGCTCCAGCCACCACCAACAGAGCTTCTGACACATCCACCAGCCCGGGACTTTTTTCATCGCTCCAGCTTGGTGCTCTTGGAGTCCCAAGAGATCAGACTGCCTCAGGCTTTCTGAAACCAAAGCCTCTCGAGGTTCTTGGTTCTGTTTATTATTAATGGTGTAGTTGTTATTGTTTATTTGCCTTGTTAGACATACTAGTAAAGAACTGTTATTCCTACCCGCATACCTCTGCCTGAAAGCCCCTTTAATTTTCTAAATTAGAATAATTTGGAGGGAGAGGATTTGAATTCTCCATCCCAAGGGGGGTCTTGCCCCTCCCTAGCAGACACCTGTCTTTCAAACCAAGACAATTGCTCAGTTACTTTAATTTACTCTCATAATAAAGGAAAGGGGAAAACACATGGGGCAGCAGATTCCAAACAAATTTTAAGAACCTGTTTAATTTTGAAAGATGCTACTGCCACAGAGCTCTTGGTCTGCATTATAGTTAAAAGGAAGGTTGAGAAATGTAGGAGAAGGGAACACAGGTGACCTTGCTCCTGATAAGTAACAGCTGTGTTAATTACAATACAGCCTCACCCCTGATGAGTCACAGCTGTATCCAATAAAGATAAGTGTGATAAAAGGCAGTGGGTTAGCTGGCGAGGGAGATCATGAAGGAGGAGGAACCTTGTGGAGGAGGGAATGAGAGACTCATGAGGAAGAAGGAACCTGGGGAGAGGGAATCACTGCTTTGAGGTCAGTCTGGGTCTGTAGCTAGAGCCTGTTGGTGGAACCTGCAGTCACAGTCTAGCTAAGTAAAGGCCTGCATTCAGAGTCTGCAAACTAATCCCTGCAGTCATAGTTTAGCAGGAAATAACCAGCAGTCAGAGGCTGCAAGGGAAACCTACAGTAGGAGCTTGCTGCAGCCAGAGTCAGTGAGTAGTTGGAGTCAGGATGGCTGAGCTGTAAAGAGGAATAAATCAGGACTCTTTTCATGCTGTGGTAAACAGGAAGTCTGTGTCTTAGATCTTTTCTACTGTCTGACAAGAGGGCTGCTGCAACAGAGAAATATGTGTGTGAAGAGCTAGAGCAGTCCTCTAAGCTAGCGTGTACGTATGACAACTGATTTTTCTGGCATGTGACAAACCTGGTCTTTGCAATAGAGTTGTAAGTTTTGTCTCTGGTCACTTTACTCCTAAGTTCCTTTTAGCTGTTCCTTTCCAGCTGCTTTCTACAAGGAGACTTATATTTGACCAGCAGACTGGACACGAGTCCAATTAGAGACCACCATTTACTGTCTTACCAAAGCCATTTAGTTATCAGAATATGTGGTTATTTATATATGCCTGAACCTATAAAGACTACAATAAAAATAAAATTTGAGCTAAATTATGAAATACAGAAGGAAAAATGCCACTGTAAAAAGTAGCACTGTCTCAGGAGCTGCTCTTAGAATTTTTAAAATAAAAAAATCCTTCTCTTCTGCAAACAGATGCTTTTCCAAGAAAATTATGAAATGCACCTTTTTTTGCCCCACAGTGGGAGCAGAAAATATTTATTTCCAGTTGTCATCTCTCAATAGATTATTTTTTTCCTTTTTCTGTGTAACCACAACATTTTTATCACTTTTACTACATTGTAATTTTGGGACTTTGAAGTTGAATATGTGATTGGTCTTCTGAAGACAAGTGTTTGGAAACATGTTCAGCTGTGAGGCTGAGTGGTGAATTTTTTGTTTTGCAGAGTCATGACTTTGAAGATGAAATTAGGCAGCTAAATCAGGATCAGTATTGTGTTATGGTATGCAGAGATTCAGGGGTGTCCAGCTGAGGCACCAGCAAGGGCCTCGGTTGTATGAAAATGTAGACCTTGTAGGAGTCATTAAACAGAGGAAGGGGTGAAGCCTTAGGTATCTGATTTTTCGGTTTTTCTGGACATTTGGAAATAATTTTTGAAATATAATAGAATTTTCAAATTTTGTGTGATGCAGAGTGAAGATGTCAAAGTACAGAGCCATAAAAGCTGAACTGCAGTTCCCTTTGTGTTACTATCCCAGAAATATTGATTATTGCTGTTTCACCTTTTGTATTGTCCTTTTGTTTATTTAAGAATTCTCTCTTAGTGTTTTTGTTGTAGTTTTGTTTACTGTTTTTCTCTCTCTTCAAATAATTCTTTGCCATTTTTCTATATTACTTTTCTTCATCACACTATTTAGTATTTTCACTCAGCATTGCTTATTATTTATGCAGTCATATCCAGTAAGAGATGCTTTAGGGTGGCTTGAATAGAGAAGAAATAGATTATGTATTATCATGTAGGTACCATTTTATGGGAGCCACATTAGAGTAATTGAAGAAGGAAGAAAGAAAAAGTAAGGAAGAGTCTATACCGTTGGTGTTTATGAGCATTGATAGAAAAGGAAAAGGTATTAGAAAGTATTGGAACATTACTGACTTCTTAATGGCAGAAAAAGAAGTTATGTCCAGTTGTTTGCCTGTCAGATTACTTTATGGAATTGAGATTGTTTTTTCTTACAGACATAAGGGCAAATATAATGTTAACATAAATAATAAAAGAGAACTTCTGTCATGCTAGGCTAAATAATGTGAAATAACTTTACAGTAGCTAGTAAAACTACTTTTGGCAGTATTACTGACAATTTGTTTTTCATTGATATTCTGGCATACATATTTCGTCATGGATAAGTCTGTTTTGTATTAAATTTTCATCTGTAAAATGATCTATTTATATGTGTGAATTATCAGACTAGAAAACCTCACTCTTCAAATCTTTGATTTTCTTGCCTTGGGCAATAGCACAAATAATCTTTTATGTTTTAAAAATACCTTCATTTATAGATGGCAATGAAAGTAGCAAAGTTTTGTTTTAAACTGTTTGGTTTGTTTTCAATACACCAATAACTGTATCTATCTCTGTGGGTTTAATATGTCTATGACAAAAGCAGATTAATAAGTAAAACAAACTATATATTATTTCAATTTTGAATATTTTCAAGCTGTAAAAATCATCACTTGCAATATATATAAAAAAGCTTAATTGCTCTGTAATTGTTAAGGGAATGTTTCCCCCATTGAGAGTCACTGTTGACAATCCTTGGATATAGTCAGAGGTAAAAGAATATTACAAATTAAAAGTAGCATTTAGGGAATATCAGTATTGTTGCAAAATATGGTCAACAAAGAACAAGAGCAAACACAAGCAATATGCAGCCAAAATGGAGGCTGTGCACTTATTGCTCTTTCTTTTAGTACATTTAGCTGGTGCAATGCTGTAGTGAACTGGGTTTATATTTTATCAAATTTTTGCCCTCTTCTCCCATGAAGTTTTTCTAAACAGATTTTCATACTCGTTCAGTGAATTTCTGCATATTTGCTAATATGGGTGACCAGAGTGTACAGACCTCTGTTGCACAATGAGTGTGTGATAGAAACGGTACTTACTGATAGTTTTGGCTTATCGTGGCATGCATGGATGTCCTTGCCTAGGCAGGCTCTGCCCTGAGCTAGCTGTGTGAGATTTGAGGAGAAACACTCCTGAGCTATGACAAACTTCGCCTTTAGTAGTAAACGAGGAGGAAAAAGGAAAAGTTTTATGTTCTTTCAATATAAAAGACTATCAATAGAATAAGTCAGTATATTGCAACAGATGATCCTCCATGGCGAATTGTTTGACACCCTGTTTTTGCTCATTTATCATCTTACTATACACTTGTTGCTAAATGTTTTGTCTGAGCAGACCTCTATGTGATAAAAGCTTGTCAGCTTTATCTTCCCATTTTCTGTCATCAGACTTAATTCATAAACTCAGAAGACATCATACTGGCAGAAAAGATAATATCAAGCTGAGAAGCCTTTCTGTTTGTTTGTTTTTTCTCCTCTTCCTCTCCCTCTGCAGGAGTGAGAAAATCGGTGCTGATAGGTGATCTTCCATCTATCTAAGGAGCACTTGGAAGATTACAGTACAGTATGTTGACAGTTGTCTACATGATCTAAAGGAATTCTCTCTTTCACAGACATGCCATAGCTATTAACCAGTGCCAGAATACAGAACTTTTATGAGGTACTGATTCACAGACATTGATAATTCTCTTAAAAACTCATGAACTGTAAAGCAGTGCTCTTTTAGCACCTGATTAACAACACCATCTAAAAACATTGCAGCCTTTGTCAAAAGTGACCTAGAGTAACCACAATAGCAAAACTAGTTTGAGATAAGAGTTCTTTAGTTTTAATTTAAATACCATATAGATGTACTTGTAATCCTGAGCACCACTGCATAACACAATTTTCTATCAGTGTGTGCTGTGTCTTAGAATCTGTAACCACAGACGTGTTATTATCTTTATGGCTGTAGAATTAAGGGCAAATAATACTAGCACTAGAATTATCAAGACAGCTGGCCTATTTCAAGCCTTGTTCATAGGAAGGTTTGGCTTGGAACAAACCTTAAAATCATGTAGTACAACCCCTCTCTAATGGACAGGAACACCTTCCACTAGACCAGGTTTCTTAAAGCCCCATCCAGCCTGTCACTTCCAAGGACAGACCATCCATAATTACTCTGGGCAGCCTGTTCCAGTACCTCACCACCCTCATAGTAAGTGTTATATATGCATAGCAAATTAATAAAAGAATTTTATTAATAATTTACAAAATAGAATTTAGAAAAAGCCACAAACAAAATCAGTGTCGAGCCGAGGGTCAGCACTGGGTGAACTTAGCTTTAGCCTCTATCGCACTGGAGCTCCCCTGTTCCCAATTTCAGTCTCTGTGGGGCCAGTTTATATACAGTTTCTTTGGCTGGACAGGGCATTGCCTCATAATTCTTTGTCTTTCCAGTTTCTTTTCCATATTCATGTAACCTTGTCTTCACTGCAGGACGGTTGAACAGATTTCCAAGTAGAGATGAATACTTGATTCGATTTCTGGGAATCTCGTATTGGGATGCACACCTCCTAGATCCATATCAAGTGATAATCCTTGCATCCTTGTCGAGTCTATCTCCAGAGTGGGCTTATCTCTTCTCGGAGTCACTCTCCTTTCTGTTGCAAATTGTGGTCCTTGCCTGAGTTCTGGGCAAGGGCATTTACAGTTCCTGAACATCTTTCTTTATTTCCAAGCCCGAGTGACTGTTACTGTATTTCTCCTAAAATGTGACTGATTTTACACCATCGATCACAAACGCAAATTATTTCACATTATCTTACATGAACATGAATTATTTCACATCATGTATTACAGTGAGGAATTTCTTTCTATATCTGATCTAACTTTTTTCAGAGTAAACACATTACCCATTGTCCTATTTCTATGTGCCCCTGTATTGCTCCTCAGCGCCAGGCAGTAGATAATATGTAAAGACGTTGGTTATGTCTATTATGGATTTCTTGTTAAGCAGAATTATTCTTGATTTAGGTAGAGTATGAGTCTAGTTCAAAGTTGTTTAATCTTAAATGGGTGTCCAGGGTAGGTATAATTATAGTACACATTGCCTGTAATATAGCAGTTTAAAGTAAAAAATCCCACTTTTCCTGTTTAAGCAACTGATTTGTGGTACTTCAGGAGGAGGGGAGAACAGTAAATTAAATCTGGCAGGTTTAAGAAGCTGAGCTGTAGGTGGTGGGTGCAGCATCAACCACGCAGATGGACACACTGATGAATGGAGTTAAGTACTGTACAATAAAAGCTGAAGCAGAGGCTGGGGAGCAGGGAAGTATCACTCACTCTAAAGCTGTGCTAAAGAGCAAAGAACATTTGTTAAAATGGATGGCTGCAAGGTTTTGTGGCATAGAGTGATTCTGAGGCAACCCTGAGTAACTTAGGCAATTAAGGAATATTCAGATCCCTGAACATGAATGTGTTGAATGCATTCTTTGTAGAAGGGGGCTTGTTATTCCTCACAGGTGTAATGAGGAACTCAGACTTGTTAAATACAATCGGAAGAGACTTATAGTTCCTTATGTGTCTCCTTAAATTTTTCAATTTTGGTTCAAAGTATGTTTCTTTACTTACTTTCCATACTTAGTATTCAGAAAGAAAAAAAAAACCTAAACGTGTTCATTTGAAAGTGATCAATACCTGATATTTTCTACCTGTAATCCTACCTAAAGAGTTGAGTATAGAGAGGATAAATTTAAGTCATTGGCAGAGCAGACATATATTGAAAGGACATATATTAAAGGAACAAAATGCAAATTCTTCTTTCAGATATTGATTACTGTGATGCTTGTAAATGGATTTTTCTTCCTTCTTTTCTGTCTTTATTTTTAAGCAGCCACTGTGACTGATCCTGCATGAGGGAAGAAAGAGCTGCAAGTGTGGGCAGCAGGGGTGCAACTTGCACTTGACAGGCAATGAGAGAGATAGATTGCATGAGAATCACACTGCAGGGTTCTGAATCTGATAAGTGGAATATCAATTTATTCTTATAGTGGTGAAAAAACATTTTTGTGGCAGTGTTTTGAGCCAATAGGAAAAGTAGCTATTTTCTAGTGAAAAATTATTCTGTAATTATGTTCAGCATAAAGTAGTGAGTGTTGTAGGAATAGACATCCTCATAGTAATATTAGTCAAAATATTGTTACTATTTATCTGCTTTGGATTGTAGATGTGATTATTAGTTATTTGACTGTTTCATTTATTTTAATCTTTTTTATGTTTAAATTATTTTTATTCACTTGTTTTTTATAAATCAGTAGCATTAAGGTGCTCTCTAATGAAAACTGTGGTTTTTTAATTGGACTATCAAATGTAGGTAACAGAAAGCATCATATGATGCAAAACAGATTCTGAATTAATAACTTTGAATTCTCTCTCAATAATAGATACATAATCATTGAAAAATTTAAACCATTACCCTGCCTTGCAGTTTTGCAATTGCTCAACATGCTGAGACATAGGACCCCTGTTTAAGTGATGATCAAATGAAATTATTGCACTTTTCTTACTATTAGGGAATTTTGGATTCCTGTTCCTTAGCAAACTACTAAGAATTTAGGATGTGACACAACACTCTGGTTAGTAGATGTAGTTCTTAAAATTAGGTGTATTGACTGAAGAGAACTATTTGCTGCCTTAAAAAAAAAGGTTTCTGCTTTATTAAATAACGTGTAAAAGAAAAAAGTGATTACTTTTGCTTCTTGGTTATCTGTTTTAGAAAATGTTGAAAAATGCCTGCATTCCTTTGGAACACAAATTGATTTTTTTCCAGTAGAACTAATACATAGTGAATATATTTATATTCAAAGAGGTAAACTCTGCAAGGCTGAGTACACACACAAAATCTATATAATGTTTTGTCTTTGTAAAGTAGAAAATTATAGGTTCGAACTGTGTTTAGTAATTCTTTTGGCTTTATAAAATGAAAAGTTCTGAGAAAAGAAAATAAATATCTCTAAGAAATTCTTAAAACACTGCATTGTGCCAAGGTCAAGCACTTAGATTAGCATAAAAAGCCCTTGTGAAAGACATCTGCATATCTTGGTGATCAAAAGGTGAAGTCTAAGTTTATAAGTTTATAAGTTTATACACTATTAAAAGTCTTTCTAAAATAATACATAATTGCTTTACCCCAAAGTGGGGGGGGTGTGTGTATATGAATCTCAATTTCTTTTGTAATAGTGCATATATGTTGTATCAACTAAAATGTGTATTCAATTTTTTGAAGCTTCAATTCTGGAATGACTTAAAATTGTGAGCATCCCATGTAGTCACTGAAGCTGTTCAAATCTTTGCAACTTCATTTCTGTCAGTTTGTGTTGTGAAAAATTTAACTATTGAATATTGAAGACAGGCTCCCTATTAATTACATGGAAGCTGGACTGAGCAATGCAGAGCACAACCAATATGGTGAAATCATACGTTCTCCTTTTTATTCCCCGAAATGGCCGGTTAAATACAGTTTCAGATAATTTACAGTTACAGGTGTTTTCTAATTGGTATTCAGCATAAAAAGGAATGCAAACAATCTCAATTTAAGGTAGATACCATAATTTCACTTTAACTATCCTATCTAATACATAAACACCCCTTAATCTAAATTTTAACTGCGCTACAGGTTTATCTACTTCCACACAGGCCCAAACCTGGGGCCCGTTTTCAGATAGCTCAGATCTCGTTACAAAATACCTCATATCCATGTTCTCTAAGAACTTCTGTTACAGAATATTAGTGAGATATATAATGGAATGTTTAAGGTTTTATCGAGTAAAATAAAGCCTCTTTTTTTTTAATTTTAGTAACACTTAAGTAACTTTGTAAGGTAGGAGATCCTTAGTTTCTTACCATCTGTTGAATGAGTAAAAGTGCATATATCCACTGAAAGAAAGAAGTAATTTTTAGGTTAGTTCTATGAAGTACAGGAAGTCCTCTAAAAACTTGAATTAGGAAAAATGGTAGGTGAGTTGATAAGGTTAAAAATTATGAAGTCAATGGTAATTTTTCATGATCTCTAATCTTTGAAAACAATATCTAGTAAAGGAAGTATCTTTATCACTTAAATGATGATACATTTTCATACAGTTTCAAAATAATTGAAAGACCTTTTGCTGTAGCTTTACTGTTCTCCAATTCTTACGTTGGAGGTCAAAACAGCTATGCTGAAGAGCCACATTAGACATCCTATGATAGGTGAATCATTCTGCCATGTGTGAACACCTGCTTCATCCAAGGTTTCCTTCCAGCTTATGCTTAACTTGTGAAACCATTGTTGTAATCTTTGCTCTGTAGTCCACTTTATTCAAGTAGTTTTTACAGGATGCAAAGGCTCTGTAGGCAGAATACAGTCTACCTGGAAGTATAAAATTATTGCCCAATGGACACAATATTTAGCAGGGACTAATTTGCTGTTACACAGGACTGATGATACTCTCCATCTCTTTCCAGATACTCAGTGGGTCTTTGCTGGCCAGACAGTTCCAAGTATAATGTATTGACTTCTATAGCTCATTGAAATGGACTGATCCTCAATGTTGTTTAAACTTCTGTCTCTGTTTTTGCTTTTATGATTTTATAACTTTTCATATTTGTGGTTATTTTTCCCTCCATTGCTGACTGACCTTGTTCAACAATCTTTGTTCTGTCTGCAGTTTTACCTTTCTTACATTTCATGGTTCCACACTACCTGATTTCTGATAGTTCTTCCTCACAATTTAGTAGTTTCCTCAGTAGTGTATGCCAAGGTTATCCATCCATGCCATATTAAAACCTCAGTCCTTAGGAAGAAGGCTAGGCACTTAGCTGTGAGATAACTGGGAAATAAATGCCATTCTTCCCTATTCTTATGGCCTGAACTGCAGATACTTGTGGGGTGATGGAGTGTGCTTTGCTGCTTCATTGACCAGCATGCCTAGAATTCTGAGACAGGGAGAATATGGTTTATGCTCAACTCTTACCTTTAGTGGGTGAGCCTAAAGTTTTGACAGCATCTGTAGCTCAGGACTTCTAAGTAGGATTTGTAGAATAGGTAGGAATAAAAGGCAAAACATTCACAGAAGTCATAGAGCAAATGAAAGTGTGGGGTAAAAATGGTAAATACTAATTTGTTTAATAGTCTTATTATCTAGGTATTTATGCAAATGTGCCTCACTAATTTCTCTTGAAGTGATTTTATCAATCTGCTAATTTGAACAAATATTGTGATAGAGTTGTTACAGATGTTAAGGGTCAGCTTGCACCTCTGTCTTTAGAAAAATCTGAGTGCATGTTTTCTGTGACAGAATGTCACCCTGGTTTTGAAGACTTTTCTAAGCCTTCTGAAATGTTCTTCATATAAGAGTCAGAAATTTCACCTTATCACACTTTCTACTATAAACACTGGCCATGTTTTGCTAACTGTCTTTCATTGTTTACATATTTCTGAGTGAGAAGAGAAAGGTGATTGACAGTTAGCTTGACCAATGTGGATTGAGAGGTAGAATTCCGTCCTCCAATCCACGAGCACCATAAGAAATGTATAAAACTGAGTTTTGTAAATAAACTCGTCCCTTTTTTCCTGCTTCACTCACCAGTGTGTCCTCATGTAGTTCTTTCCGTGTCCACTGTGACATCAGAAAATGTCTATTATGTACAGGATTGCTTTCCACATCTCCGGCATTTGCTAAGCAAAATCTGCTTCAGCTATATGTGTGTGTGTGTATTTCTAGTTATATATACAGGAAATGCATGGAACTAAATCAGATCTGTAGTAGGCATATCCATAAATAATATTGGACAGGAAGTTCCACCTGAATGGACCTCAGTAAACTTGCAAATGACACCAAGCTGAGTGGTGCTGCTGACACTCCTGAAGGACAGGGTGCCACCCAGAGGGTCCTGGACAAGCTCCAGAAGTGGCCTCATGGAAAACTCATGAGATTTAGCAAGGCCAAGTGTGAGGTGCTGCACCTGGATTGGGGCAACCCTTGATATCAACACAGGCTGGGGGATGGACAGATCGAGAGCAGCCCTGCCCAGAAGGACTTGGGGATACTGGGCACAAGCTGGCAATGTGCCCTCTCAGCCCAGAAATCCAGCTGTATCCTGGGCTGCATCCCAAGCAGCATGGCCAGTAGTTGAGGGAGGTGATTCTCCTCCTCCACTCCATTCTTGTTAGACCCCACATGGAGTGCTGCATCCAGCTGTGGGGCCTCCAACATAAGGATGTGGATGGGATGGAGCAGATTCAGAGGACGGCTGCAAAGGGCTGGAGCACCTCTCCAATAGAGACAGCCTGAGAGTAATGGGGTTGTTCAGCCCATTCAGGAGAAGAGAAAACTGGGGAGACCTTGTAGTACACCCTAAAGGGGGCCTGCAAGAGATCTGGAGAGATTTTTTTCAAGGGCATTTAGTGATGGGACTGAAAAATAGTAGGTTTAGATTAGATACTAGCAAAGAATTCTTCCCTGTGAGAGTAATGAGGCACTGAAACAGGTTGCCCAGAGCACTTGTGGATGCTCCATCCCTGGCAATGTTCAAGGCCAGGCTGGATGGGGCTCTGAGTAACCTGGTGTAGGGTCAGGTGTCCCTGCCCATGACAGGGGGATTGGAATGAAATTATCATTAATGTTCCTTCAAACCTAGAACATTCTATGATCCTATGATTTCTGTGTTGGGGTGCAGTCTTTATTTTTTTGTCTTATTAAAATGGTACACTTGCGAACTCATTCAATCTACCCTAAGACTGGTTATCAATACATACAAATATCTTACCAACAATGTTAATTTATTTAAGTTGCTAAAATATATTTTATTTTGATGCCCACATTAATCTTACTAATTTTTGTTCTCAGTTAATTTATCTCAGTTTCAGTTGTTATTAGTTTATTCAAATGGATTTTTCTTCTATTTGTTAGAAATAATGCAAAGTAAAGAATGAAGTGAAAATAATATATTCAAAAAGACTGGCAGTAATGGATTGAGAGGTTTTGACATTTGAAAGAAACATCTTAGTAGTATATCGACAACTATAGTTTTCTTCCAAGAGGCTTCTTCATGAAAAGGCAACTTTGAAGGAAATTCAGGCAACTCTAAATAAAGCAATTAAGATTTTATGATACAAGTGGGTTTTCTGATTATGTTAATCTGACACAGCCTGATTGTGTCCCCCTAAAGGCCATGGCAAAGCATAATCAGGCAGACTCTCTAAATTAGAATCACTCTAAAATCTCCTAAAGATGCAAATGTAGTTATCAGAGAACAATTACAAGAGTTCTTTCAAAGATTAGTTTGTAGTAACTCAGACTTTTTTCGACCAGTGTGTATTTGAAAAAAATGTGTTTGAGATTATCAAATCTAGCTATAAAATACCCTTTTTCAATTAAATTGGGCACTCATGCATTTTATAGACATCATTAAATAAGTCATGTTGCCAAAGAGTTGCTCGAAGCTAAATTTCAAATAGTTTACATTAAGTATTCTCAAAGTATTTGAAGGCACAATCACTGTGTATACAGGAAGGTAAGTTTATGTATGCAAACAGGTACATAGGCTAGAGTTATTGGGCAGATTGGCTAATTATGTTTCTAGGCAGGCATGCACAGTTTGGTGTATGCAAATTAATGCAATCAGAAGCACTGCTGGTAAATTAAGCCCATATATTTAATTTTACCCTTTAGGAGTCAACACTATCAGATAATGCGGAGCTTGCATTCAGTAATAGTTATTTTATTACAAAACAGGTACCAAAACCTTTTCAGGAAATTTTCAGTGGAAGAGGTTGACTTTCTCATGACATCATATGTTTAATGTGACCACATACTAACAAGTGCAAGAACATTTATAGTGATTGCAGTAAAACTGCAAAATTAAATGACAAAATTTTATTAGCTGCAAGTTGCTGTGATCTGGGTCTTCTTCTTGCATATTGAATTATGATAAATATAAGGAAGAAAAGTTATTTGTTAAAGTGAAATAACTGCCTTGTTTGCTATTTTTTTCATGTCATAACATTTTAAAATGTAAATATATATTGCTATATCTACATAGCTCACATAAGTAATAACTAATTATATGCATTATAGTTTTGTACCTGTTTCAGGATATTATTGACATACATCAATGATCATATCTCAAGATAATTTTTATCATCACAGTAATTTCTCAGTTATTTCCATGTCAGTAGTTTGTGTGATCATTGCCTAATTGTAAAAAACATAACTCCAACACCTGGTTACAAGGAAATAGTCAACAGAAACAAATCTGATGCAGTTAAATAATGGTGAAAGGAAAAGTTTGAGCACGTAAGTAAAATGCATTATTCAGGTATTTTGTGAAATGCTTGTATCTACCATAACTAGCATTAAAAATACTTTTAATTGATTTTTCATATTTGCCTGTCAGTGACTGACAGTCAAAAAGAGCTGTTCAGCAGCTTTGATGATACAGTCCACTTTCAGCATCATTGTACTAAAGCTTCTGAATAGATATCCATACAAACCATTCCCATGACCAGATCTCTGGATTGATACCTTCAAAGTATCATTTTTTTATAATTTCTTTATCGTTATGCCTCTCAGTACAATTTTGGAAAAATAGAGATCTATCTGTTTTTTGCAAAAATATTATTAGTTATATAGAAGCCAATTTTGGTAACAGTGATCTGTTGAAGGTCTCAGAGGAGTTCTGTGTAAAAGAGGAAATTTGACACTCTTCAGCTTAAATGAGTGCTCTGGGTCAGTTTGCATTTAAAAGCCTAACAAAGCAGAGGTTAGTTGAGGAAGGTAAGTTATCTGATTATATCAATTTCTATTTTCTTCATACCTTTCCACTCATCAAAGAACTGCAATTTCTACGTTCTGAACCTGTTCTAGTTTCCATCGTCCTTGCGATGCTGAGACACCTCTTTTCCTTCACGTGATTTTACTTCTCTTCATCTAAAAGGAGGGTTTTTTCTCCTTTTTCTGTCTTTTCTTGTCTTCATCAAGGGTGTATATATACTAAAACACTAAGCACCACTAGTCCTTTCTTTGATATATTTTAGGCATCTACACCAAGTCCTTCTGTGTGTCTGACAACTTCTACTTCCAGTCTGGTTTTTGCTGATGCCAATGAGCTTCTCTCTGTTGACGTCTTTTGCAATTGATTTGTACAGCATTTTAAAGTTACTGTGTCTCTGATAAACAGAAATTGCATCAGGTTGATAGTTGGGATGCTGGTCTTGTCAGTAGCCTTAGGCTACTGGGATGCTTCTGGATAATTGTGAGCTACAAAAGTAACAAGAAGTTAGAGAAAGATGCAGCCATCTGTATAATCTAATAATGCTGGAACTCATGTTGAATGATTGGAAAACTCTCAGTCAAGTGGAAGGAGCAGCAGTAGTCTGATTATTACTACATATTGTACATAAGCAAAAATACAGTTCAACTTTTTTTTACTGTAATAGAAATTAGATGGTTTTTCCTTTGTCTTCAAATTATGCAACTCATCAGAAAGGATTGTTACATGTTAATAAAGGTGTTATGTTTGAATTGTTTCCTTTTTAATACTTCCTGGTGGACAAAATATCTTCCTGTATTGATAATTTATTACTTATTATGCTACATATAACTAAAGCTCTTTCTGGCTTTTTCAATAGTAACCGACAGCTTCTGTGTACTGTGTACAGCATCTCACGTTCTTGTTTACACTGTAAAAAAAATCTGTGCAGTTCAAAATTTCATAACACAGCATAACCTGAATGTAAACTTCTATGATTCCTGTGTGGTTTTTTTGTGGGGGTTTTTTGGTGGGTTTGTTTGTTGTTTTTGGTCTAAAAGACCATATTTACAGCTAAAATTATTCACAGCATGTTAACATTAGCATGGCTTGGAAATGGGCTTTTGTTTTTTGTCATCACCAGTTTACTGTTAAGTGTGCTTTTAGCCTTTTACTCTGCTCATTATAAAACCAGAGGATGAAGAGTTTCTCATGTTTCTTTCTATTACTCCAGACAAATTCTCAAACAGTGATTCATTGCTAGCAAAATAGTTCTTGATTATCTGTAGGTGAAAGAGTTCTGCTCCATTAAAGAATATTTGATTTGAGATTTTAGAAGTTTGAGCATTTGTTTGTGTTTGATAAGTCATTGCTGTATTCTAAGTGTCATCAGTTTTAGGTTCCTCATTAAAATCCCTAGAAGAAAAAACCCAGTATAAAAATCATGCTTTATTTTTTTTTTTATTTATTTCTATGCAAGAAGTAACTTTTTCATGTATTTTTAGGTCATAAAGGAATTGTTTCAGGATACAGTGGCTGCTAAATGCTTTCACAGTTGAAAAAAAATGGTAAAATTAATGAATAAGAATTAATTGAAAGCTACAGAGAAAAAGCATGTCTGTCTGAAGGTGGCTGTATACCACAAACTGAAAGCTATAAAAATACTGTGAAGAAGCATCAGTAACTTATTTTAGACTTTTAGTCTGACCCAGCGTAGCCTTTTCCTAATTTGAAATAATCCATCTAGCTCTATGTATGTTTATATGAGGGTACACATATATGCTTGTGTAGATTGATTATGTGCTCCAGTGGATTAACTTCTTTTTTTCCTTTGAACTTTATATTTAGTGTTGACTGAATTTTGCAAATTGTAAACAATGACAGACAGTGTTCAAAGTGTGGCAAACAGTAGGACCACCTCCCTGTTTCTATAAAGGTATTTATGATACAGTTCTCTAAAACCTAAATGTTGCCTCATAAAATACCGGTGTTGATACAATAGCTCTATTCCTACTGTTTAATAACAAAAAGAGTAAGTGCCAAGTAATTCTAACATCTTTCACTGATCAATAAGTATAACGGTCCCCAAAGCATCATCTTAATAATCTTTTTCTACTCATATGTCTTAGAAAGTGAAATAACATGCAGGCATCAAGTACCACTACAGCGAGTAAAGTACCAAGGTGAAGAACTTTATGCCAAAGACATTAGCAGCCTTTTATGTAGAAGAAAACTTTATGGTTCAAATTCTGTATGGCTTACTGTTTGTAAAGGCTCATTAAAATACCCTGAATGTGTTCTATTTTTACTACTGCTTATCAGAATTACATACTTTTTGTTTACTTACAGTATGAAAGAGGCTGGTTTCGGCCATAAAGAGTGGAGGGGTGGTCCCATTTCATCAAACTGCAAGCAGTGTCCAGTAGTTTATACCAATCCTGTTTGTGGATCAGATGGTCACTCATATTCTTTTAAGGTAAGAACTGAATAAAGCACTAAATTATTCTTTCATTGTTCCAGTCAATTCCAGCTCTTGGGAATAAAATAATATATTGTAACACAAACCAGTATTTATTTGTTTTGGCTAAAATATGTATTACAGAATGCAACCTACAACAGTTCTAGTATTTTGTATGATGTAAAAGCAAAATGGTAGCAAACCCTAAGCAGCATAAACCAGTAATACCTGGAGCAGCAGAGTGTGAGAGTGCTCCACAATATAACGGAGCACACTGAGTGCTCCATAGTGTGACAAGACACCATGGCAGAGTTTTGAGTAAGCAAAAAAGTGTTGGGTGTCTCCAGCTGGGGGTAGAATAGATATCTTAAGTCAGATTTCCCAGTTGAGCATTGAAGGTGTTCTTCAAATTCCAGGCTCTTAGACATAGAGGTAACATACCCAGAAAAAAAAAATGTAATAATGTAACCGATTGTTGCATGTCTTTCCTTGCAACAGTGTATTATGAGTTTTAAGATCATAATCAATTCTTCCTTTTCTAGTCCTTAACCCTCCTGTCTTTTCTCTCATACATATTTGGAGGTAAAATAATTTTAAAATGTCACTGTCAGTTTACCCAGTCTTGTTTGGATGAAATATTTTGTGCTGCTCCTGCTGAAGTCCAAAAATCCTGGAACTGCATTAGTACAGTGCAGAGATGAAATTGTGAGTTGGAGGGACTTCATAATGCTGAAAACAGTTTAATTTGTTTAGCATCCTTCATTAAAACTTTGAGCAGAAGAATGCTTAGCCATCATTAACAACTGAGTCTTCTTTAATAGAAAATAGTGTGGGCTCTTGATAAATCCATTTTTCTCAGAAAGAGCATGTAATTCAGCAGTGTGAAAGGAGCTCCTGTATTCTGTCTTACTGACACTGTGTCCTTACACTAACAAATTGTTTCATTAGTAGATAATATCCAGTGCTTCAAGAGAAGTATAATAATAGATTAAATTGATGAAGATGAAGAAGCTCTGTGGTTGTTACTTATGAAGAAAAAAATCCATATTGCATTTTAAACAAAATACTTTAAGGATATTTCCTAGTATCTAAAGATTTTAAGCGTTTCCATAATTTGGGGTTTTTTTTTGCATAATCACAAATTAATCACATCTGAAGTTTACACATCTGTAGTCACATGCAATATTTACAAAAAAGAATTAGTTTCCAGGAGGGACTGGGTGTTGGATCGAACACCAAGTATCTTTTCCAAAGTGTCTTGGGTTGAAAAATGTAACCAAAAATGTGTATTCTGCTTTCATCTGTTGAAACCTGTTGGGATATATTGTTCTTCTCTCCTCCTGCACCCATTCTCCTCCAAGGGACATCACCTGTGAATGGGCCATTTAAGGCCTCTCACATGACTGACAACATTACTTCATTCCGTTGTGAGATGCTCCACTCAGTGGGAGGAGCCAAAGCCTTTCCACCAGCATAAAACCTCCAATCCCAAACACTAAAGCAGCCGGTTTTTCCACTGAATCCTTGGAGGAAAGACCGGACCCATCTCGCTAGCACTGGACCCATTTTTTTTTCTCCAGAGTCATCTCTACTTCACAGAACAACATCTGTTACTCCAGGAGGACTTATTTGGACTGCTTCCAACACCCTGGCAACAAGGTGTCAGGCCGTATCTCTGACTGTCAGGGTTTTCTAGGACTTTTGTTTGTTTGCTTGTTTGTTTTTTGTATTACTGCATTTGTATTTTTTTAATATTCCTAGTAAGCAACTGTTATTCCTATTCCCATATTTTTGCCTGAAAGCTCCTAATTGCAAAATTGTAATAATTTGGAAGGAGGGGGTTTTTATGTTCTCCAGTTTTCCCTGACAGATACCTGTCTTTCCAAACCAAGACACAAGGATATTTTATTCATGATAAACTAAATGGTCAGATTTAACTAGTGCTTCCTAAACCCTGACAATATTTTATGGCTTTTATCTTAAATCTTACATTAGAAAATGTTTTTCCTACTAACTTGAATATTTAGTTATAGGGATTTGGTCTAGAATCTTAGTTTTCCTTTAAAGAAAGCAATTAAAAAAATTCTGATGCTTACATCAGGTTATCTGAGGCCCTACAAATGAGTTCTGGACTCTGGCGTAGCTAAAAAATACTTCCTTTCATTGACCCTGTGACTTTAATTTAGGAATTTGAAAAGTATTCTGATTTTTATTAACTGTAATCTCTTGCCTATGTTTTTTTATAAGCTAAAAGTGTGCTGGTATCTTACTAGACATTAGGTGATGCTGTCATTTAGTATGTACTTCCATTTAAAGGTTCAGGCAGTCTTTAATTCTCAAGTCCAGGCTGCACACAGATATAATACAGATGGTAGTCTCTACAGTTTTGCAATTTAAATAGATGAAGTAGATAAGTTAATATAATTAATACTGGATGAGCAACGTTTTTATTTTTTATATACTGTGTACTTCATTTATTGCAGTCTCTCCCTAAGTTCTTCCTGATGTAATAAAAAGATCACCCCACTTTAACCTCATTGCTTATTTCCTATTTTACCATATAGGAATGCTGTATTCTAAATATCTCCATAGGTAGAAGTGACCTTTCTGGCCTCTCACAGTCTGGTCTGGAGTAGACGTACAAAAGTCTATAAATATAGATAAGATGCAGATATTTTGAAATCAGTTGATGCGTTAAAGGTGCAGCTGTTCAAAGGGAATGATGAGAAGTGAGTGGATTAGACACACTGTGCTCCCATTCCAGTGCACTGTCAGTGCTGCAGTCAATGCTGCAGTATGTTAGCCAACCTCAATATCCCTTGCATGCGAACAATGCAGAGGTAATGTACCCTCAGAGGTATTCTACAATATTGTACTTTTGTCTTCCACTACCTTGTAATGGTAGATTTCAAATCTCAGCTTACTGAAGAAAAATGCTAAAAATGTTTATTGCCACAGAATCTCTATATTAGCCTATAAATATTTATCTTTATTTCTTTTCAGTGATGTGACGATTTCGTATTCTGTGCTGACAGTTGCATCAGAACAGAGGTCCTTGCCAGGTTATTTCAAGAGCAATGTTTTTAAAAAATTACTAAAGACAAATATTTGTGTTCCTATACTCCAGGCAAAATTTGTTTCATTGTGTCATCAAGCTCCAGTAGGAGTTTGTACAGCACTTTTCTTGTATTTAGAAAGCATTCATCAATGACTCTGGAAAATTTTGTATAATACATTTTCTGATAATAAGTCATTAAATAGTAATAGTATTGTAGAACACAGCCAGGCAGTTGACATTTGAGAGATGTTTGCTCTTTTGGGAGTATATCCTTGCTTTTCAGGACAAGCCCATGAAACACTTGAATTACGTTATGTAACTATAGATATTTCATGCGTTTTGCTTTGGAAAGCAAACAAGCAAAAAAAGATGATATAATACGTGAACTGTCTAGAAAGAAAAGTTACCTCCTAAATTGAGCTTTTCCGGAGTATTTAAGGATTATTTGTTTCCCGCTCATTTTTGCAGTCCAGGTTAGGTTTACTGTTTTCTCAGCTCACAATTAGTCTCATGAAGTCAGTGTAAAAGAAAAGTAGCAGGTGTAAGATATTTGTCCCTAGCATTGCAGGAGTGTTGAAACAAAAATATTACATGCTGAAATGTTGAGTAATCACAGCGAACATGAATTATTGTGCGAGAAGAAATTCAGTTTAAAGAGATTCTGCCATCTCCTTGGCATGGTGGTGGTACAATTTTTACTTAATGGCCTTTAAATAGTATTGCATGTGTTCTGCAGCTGGTCTGTTTTTTACCTTCTGCATTTCTCTAAACTTTGGCATTTGAAAGTGCAGTATGCATTTTTACATTAGGAATTCTCAAGAAGTGCTGTCTCATAAGCCTTTAGTATCCCTATATACTTGACATTCTCCATGAAAAACACAGCCTGTTTGTAGCTTCATCTATCCTGGGATTAATAGGGAAATAAAAGGATATGAAGTGCAGCTCAGATGAGTTGTTTTGAGGCAGCAACCCAGCTGCTGCCATTCTTTCACCCAGGGAGGCAACTCACTGCTGTGCAGCACACGCTGTAAAGCTGCTGGTGTAACTGGGATGATGGTGATGCTCAGGCTTGGATGCTTCTGCTGGAACAATTCTCCCATATTGCAGTATATTGTAATTGGACTTTCAGAAAAATGGCCAAGAGGAAAAAAAAATATGGTCATGCAAACAAATCTTCTTTTGAGTGGATTTTGCATATTTTGATTTTAGCTCTGCTATTTGGTGTAATGGGCTGAAGTTTTCTCTCAAGTTGAATGCAGTTGAAAATTAGTCCCACTTCAGCAAAATCTAACCTTAAATAAGATCAATGAACAGTGCTTGCAGTATTTTGAAAACACAGCAGAAATAACTTAATCTTTAAATTATGCCCATTGTCCCATGTTTTTATGCCAGAATCTCTTTGGCAGTTTTATTGTTAGCAACAATTTGCTCAAGATGGCTTCATATTGATAGTGGAATTTTTATGAAATATGTTTTCTCCTACCTGTGAAAGCTTTGTCTTATTGATGACAACCATGTATGTATAAATAACAAGAAAAAATGTCTTCCAAAAGTAATGGGTCTAAACTAGCTTCTCAGACTTAGATGCAACCTGTATAGGAAAGAAATCAGAAAAGAAGATAAAAATCTTGAAAGACTCCACAGATAGGTAGGTGGATTTAGATATTTTAAATATTCAAATACTTTCCTCAGTTTCCCAAATTACAATTCCTTTCTGTGGGGAGGTTTGAAAGAGTTGGGGATAAAATTGCACTATGTGAAGGAGTGAGTTTACTACTCCATTCAAGTTTCATTTATCATTTTGCATGAATCTGAAACAGATTTTTATTCTCAGGGCATCCCACGTTTAACATTTTTCTTTTTAAAATCATAGCTATCTTTACTCATTTCAGGTATTTCAAAATTTTAACTTAATAATCTGTATCTTTTAGCAGTGTGTTTAGTGTAAGACAGCTTGTTGCTAAGAATCAAAAAAAATACCTATTGGCATTTTTAATCTTTGTTGTTATTTTAATGACTTAAAATAAGAGTTAATTAAGGGTTATTTTAAATCAACTTATATGGATTTAAATTTATTAATTAGTGTATTGTGAGCTTTCAGGTCACATGCCTCAGCTGTTGAAAGTTCTTTTCTACTTCAGGAGAGATTGCTAGAAACAGAATTGCTATTACATAGTAAATGAAAGTATTTTTCACAAGCCTGATTTAGTGTATGTCAGTCTTACTTCTTAAATTGGCCTAATCCACTATGCCTTTCCATTTTTATCTGATTTGTTACTAAGCAATCTGCTGTAGACTTAGCTGTCAGTTGAAATGTGGCCAAAAATAATAACGTTAAATCATTGCCTGTCACCTTTAGTAATAAAACAATGTAATCTCTCTGAAATAATTTTCTTGACAGCATACAGATACTTTACTTTTGCAGCTGGAAGAAGCAGCTTCTTCCAGGTGCTCTACCAGCACTGATTTCTTTCTCTAATAAAAGTAGATTTTGTCAAAAGGGACATATCAAAATTAAGATTTGTGTCTCTAGCCCAAGCAACACCCAGCCAAAATCACCCCGTTCTAAGTGGAAAAATCTAAAACCTTCTACAGACCAAATCTGGGTTGTACTGTTACAATGAACTTGTGGCTGAGGTACACTGACAAATAAAAAATTTGTTTGTAAATGGGCGGGGGGGGGGAACAACCCCCAAAAAAGCCAACAAACCATGGCCAGCCCTTCTTCTGCCCCAATCTCTCACCTTAAGAAACTCCATAAACAATGAAAACCCTGTAAAAAACTTTTCTTGAATGACACTATAAGATGACGAATAGACAGTGAGAAAAATAAAATGTGTCATGTTTGATCCTGGAGTACACTTTGTGTTTTTACAGAAATAGTAGAAACTGGTTGTTGATTGTTTAAATGCTTAAAAAAGGCAAACAGTGAAAAAAGAAGGAAAGGAGATTGGCTGAAGCTGGAAAATCAGACATAGATGGGTTTTGCCAGTAAGGCCTGAAATTTTATCTGGAACCTTTATATTGATAGGATGGGGTATAAAAAAAAAAAAAAAGGGCAGAGTGTAATATCATAAGGGTGACTAACTTTATTTAATCCAGATTTTTAAATAGGCTGATGTACTAAAAATTCCAAATTATATCAAATTATACATAACTGATCTCCTCTTTATCTACTGCATTCAAAAGAGCTGCTAAAGCAGTAAAGAAAGAAGACAGTAGCTTAGATAACAAAATACTTTACCGAAACTTTAATATTTTGAAATTCTGAGCAACTCAGTATTTCTTAGACTATGATGATGTATTTATATGAGTAAGAATTGAGTTTGATTCCCTTTTTCATTTCCAGAATATCATGTTCATTCAATATAAAATTATATATTGAAGTTGCATTAAGAGATACCTAAACTTTAATACTTCAATTAAAAAAAATGCAACTTTATGGACTGAAAAGTATTTTCCAAAGGCTTCGTCTACGTAATTCCTTTAAATGGAGGTGCACCTCAGAATGAATGAGATGCTGACCAAGAGCTTAAGGGTCAGGATTAAGGGGAGACGGGAATCAGTGACATTTAAGTGGGGGAGTGCTACAGGCCACTCCACCAGGAAAAACAAATGAATGAGGACTTCTATAGACAGATAGGAGCAGGCTCACTTTCACAAGCCCTTGTCTTCATGAGGGATTTCAGCTGCCCTGTTGGAGGGACAACACAGCAGGGCATAAGCATTCCAGGGGTTTCCTGGAATGTATTCATGAGAAATTCATTCTCCAGGTGATAGAGGAGACAAGAAAGGAGAACTACAAGAGAGTTGGAGAGAAACTTTCTTCAAGTGCATGTTGTAATAGGATAAAGGAGAATAGTTTTAAACAGACCATGAATAGATTTAGGTTATATATTAGGAAGCAATTCTTTACAATATAGGTGATGAGTCACTAGCACAGGTTGCCCAGAGATGTTGTGGTTGCCCTATCCCTGGAAGTGTTCAAGGCTAGCTTAGACGGGCTTTGAGAAAAGTAGGTTTATTTGCCCGTAGCAAGAGAGTCTGAACTAGATGATCTTGTAAGGTCCCTTCCAACCCTCAAACATAGGGTCATACTGTGATTCTGTGTATGTTTTTTAAAACGGTTTTATCTTTTTTCTAGAATGGAAAGCATCTGGGCTGTAAGGAAAAATCAATCAAAGAATAGGACAAACAGATAACTGAAAGAAGTATCAGTGTTTATTAAATTACTCTCATGTCATGGCACTAGGATATGGATCCAAAATTTGGAATGTAAATTTGTGTGTTAACTGTCCGATGGGACAACCAGTAAAACAAGAGAAGTCACACTTCTGAAAGTGAAGTGGAGATTATAGTTAAAGATTCAGATTTCTTGAACTTTAGACTGCATTAGAGACATACATACTTATGTGGAGAACAGTCTTTCTCTGAGAGGTTTAACCATCAGAAGTTAATCTTTTGAAAATAGTATTAAAAATGTTCTAACTAGAATTACAAGTAAAATAATCTGAATCATTTTGGCACAGCAATTCTTTTCCAGAAAAATGTGTCCACATTATATGCAGGCAGAAATGCATAGGAGCTGAACACAGGAACTTGGATAGTTAGCCTTGTGGAGCAGAAACCACTTATGTAAAGAAACCAACAGAGAAGGGTCTGGGGTGTTGAGACAATTAATAATGTTCTTATGTTTTGTAGTTGTTTGAAACATTGAGGCACTGAGAAAATAGTATAGAAGTTAGAGATGAGCTGTGTCAGTTGAAAGGAGGAGATCAAAAGACACTGCCTCAAATCTACAAGTTGAAGCTCATTAAACCATATAGTTTAAGTGGAGTAGAAGATAAGGATGGTAACAATTCAAGAGCTAGTTAGGTGGGTTAAGAGGATTTTTATGATCTTGGGAAGCTACTGTTTAGGCATTTATTTCCATAAGAAAATTGAAAAGAAGCTTTTAATAGGGAGGGAGAATGGTTAAAAATTACATGAAACGAAATAACGTCAACCTAGGGAACTAATTTTGAGAGTTTATAGTAACAATCAGTGATAAGAATGGGGTTAAAGAAGTTGAGATGGAAACAAGCAAATTGCAAACAAGAACTGGCTCAGATCTTGGCCCAGTGAAAGCATTCTGTAGCAATTAACTGCAGAACTGCAAATAAAGTGAAAATTACTAGAAAGAATGTAATTATTCAAATTAAAATTTTTAAAACATGTAATTACATTTAGTAATAAAACAGAGAAAATTGTTTAGCTTCTAAAAAGATCCTTACACATATGTTCGTGCAGGTCACATTTGCATTTAGAAAGAACCTGAAATACTGTGAAATTTAGGTTTCAGACACCATAACAGATTTAGACCAGCAATGCTATAGTGCTATAGACTAGTCATGTTAGCCTGGAGAAAAAGAGAAACTTTGGTCTTGTTTTTTGGGTTTTTTTGGGGGCTTTTTTTGTTGGGTTTTTTTTGTTGGTTTTTTTTTTGTTTGTTTGTTTGTTTTTGTCAGATTCCAATGAGGAAAAATGTCTGTAATGTTAAAGAATCATTTTCCAGGTCTCACATTTTGTTGGGTTTTTTTTCAAATTTGTAGTTCTGGCAAGCTCACAATGAAATATTATAATTGTGAGCCAATTGCTTCATAAATATTTCATTGAAAACAAATTCAGACATATGACTGAGTATCAGAGGTAGGTCCTCTGCATCATAGCAATGTGTCAACTACGGCAAAAAAAGGAAAATCTTAGTCCACCATGGACTTACTGAAAAAGAAAAATAAGCATTGGTGTAGCAAAATTTTTCAGTCTGGTTCTTCATTCAAAACATAATATATGAAAACATGGCTTTATGTTGTCCTGGTTTTAATCCATACGTTTGTCACAGAACAAGAATAATTTTTGCATGTTTTAGAAATCAAGTACTAACAGCACAAGGGGGAACAACTAAGGCACAGTTTTTTGTCTCTACAAGATGTAGCTCTGTCTTGGTTTGAAAGACAGATATCTGCTAGGAAGGGGGCAGGACCTCTCTAGAGATGGAGAATTCAAATCCCCTCCCTCTAAATTATTCTAATTTAAAAAATTAAAGGAGCTTTCAGACAGAGGTATGGGGATAGGAATAACAGTTCTTTACTAGTAGATATAACAAAACAACAAACAAACAACAACTACAGCATTAGTAATAAACAGAACCAGGAACTTTGAGGGCTTTCTTTTACAAAAACGCCCGGGGCAGTTTGATCTCGGTGCCCCTGCAGGACTCCGAGAGGCCGAGCTGGAAGGGAGGAAAGTCCCAGGCTGGTGGATGAGATGAGGAGCTCTGCGCTGGTAGCTGGAGTGGCAGGGGATGTCCCGGCAGGGCTGGGCAATGCAGGGCTACAGAGTAGCAGGAAAGCCTCAAAGCTCGGAGCTCAGGATTCCTCAGTACATGAGCAGATGACTGTAGATTTCCCAGGACGAGACAGAGGCAGAGTGATGGCCGCAAACTCTTCTTGCAATGGGGGCAGCTTGACTGTCCTCTCCGAGGCTGAGAGCAAGCAAGAGTGAGTTCCCCTCCCTCAGCTCTGTCTTCTTGCCTTTCCCAAACCTCGTCATCTCTCCCCTCTGAGGGACACTCCCAGGGACTCAAAAACAATAGGTGTAGCTTTGTGCTGCCATGTCCCTCAAGTACTCCCTTTTGTTCTGACTAAGTAATCAAGGCCTCTTGGAAACTTATGGGAAAAAAATTCTGTAAGTGAAAAAAAAAAACAAATCTAACCCCCAACAAGCTCTTTAAGCTCAAGAGGAGATATGTGATCTAGTGAGAAACAGTCATGCTTTGGAATGTTAATTCCCCCTTGTACAACACCATGTTTCTTTCCTGACAGAGTGAAAACTAGTATGAATATGGAATTACGTGAATATTTTTTGTCACTGATAGCACATTGAGCTTTGTATTTTGGACTGTATAATAAAATCTAGCACTTAGAGCTCGGTCGTGGTTGCAGGGGGAGGTGAATTTTTCCAGGGAGATGTGGGCAAGCCAATCAGTGATCAGCTTTTCTGCTGGCACCTGGATTGGTCACTCGGAGGTTTGGACACGCCTCTGAGGACACAAAGAGTTAAAAGCAGGACTCCAGGGGGTTTCGGTCTCTTTTGGGTTCTGGTTTCAGCAGTAGAAACATCTCCTCTCCCCTGCTCAGCTTTGGGCTGAGTGGGGGAGGGGAGCCACGTGGCTGGGCTCAGGAAAACCATGCGGTGGAACTAAAGTAAGCTGGGGCCCCGGGGGGGAGAAGAGAGTGGACAGGACTCTGGAACTGAGCTGCCCCATCCAGGATGGAGGGGTGGAAAACTGTGGAAGTGCCTTCTGTGTGTGCTCACCCTCCCCCCCCCCCCCCTGCCTCCGGGACAAGATGCCCAGCCACGTGGGAGTTGCCCAGCCTGGGAGTGCCTGAGCCTGCAGCCCTGCTGAGAGCTAGAAACTGTTAACCCTTTCTGAGGCAGAAAGAAACTTTTCTTAGACATTGATTCTCATGACTGGTAGTTTCAGAAGAGAGAGAGAAACAGCCTGGGACCAAGATGATAAAGCATGATTGGAAAGAACCCGATGGGCAGGGAATTGAAGAAGAGTGGCTTCTGAGCTGGACTTTTCTTGCATAATGTTAGCCATAGACTGAACTCAAGCCTCCTTTGAACATTAACTGCATTTGGGTGGATTACAGCTGCCCCTGCTTTTGCTACAGTGACTGGCACTTTAAGAGTGGAGTGAGCAGAGAAGAGAGGGGGAGGGTGTGGTGGCGCCCTCTGCCCTCAGGGGAGACCTGCTCTCGGAACCCTCGACCCCAGGGGGAAAAGGGGGAGAGCTCGGCATGCAAGTATCCTTAAAAGAGCCCTATATGTAGCTTCAGCCTATGGACAGCGGTGAGAGCGATGGACATAGGAAAAAGGAAGTGTCCCCTGGCAGACTTCTCCGGGCAGTGCCATGGGTGACATGGAAACACATAAGGGGTGGACCCGTGTTTTCTGAGGAACAGTCTGTAGTGCGAGAGAGACTCCTCTCTCCCTTGCCGAATTGAAGATTGGGGTTTTTTTGAGTGGTGATTGATTTAAAACCCAAAGGTTTGGTCTGTAGAGAGTAATGTGTGGGGGGTGGAAACTGGGGGAAGAGAAGAAATGTTCTGAGAAGTTTTTATTTCTGTCTCTGTGTGTGTTTAAGAGTTTTCTGTCTCTGTTCTTATGTAACGTAATAAAGTTTTGGTTTTTTTGTTTTCAAGATTTAGGCCTGCTCTGCTCTGTTCCTGATCACATCCCACAGTAGTTGTTAGGGAAAAAACATATTCATGGGTGCATTAACATCTGGCCAGTGTTAACCCTTGACAAGCTCAAATTAATGTTAGCATACAGTATGTACTGTCTACGTCTGTGCAAGTTGCTTTTAGTACTTTTATTATTTTTCCTGTAATTGAAACTAATAGGCATGCCCTTTAGATGCTATTTTACCTCAGATACAACTTTATAAATATTTCAACTTAGATATAATTGGATAAATTGAACTTGTTTAATTGGCAATGCAATCAAGCCAGCATGGCTTAGGAAGTCATATCACATGAAAAATACAGCGATAATGCATGCTAATAAGGAATAAGCAAATTGTTTTAACAAAAAGTTCCACACTTTAGAAGCCATTTATGTCTTGTTATAGGGTTTTACAGCTTTGCCATTACTTCTGTGTTACTGTTGCCATTATTCAGAAATTTGCATGCAACAAAATGTTTTTGTTCACCTTTAAAATTTTTCTTTGAATGTTGTTATAAATGCTAATCGGATATTCCAATTTTAAATAATAATTTGGTTTATTAATAACAAATCAAATTACAGAATTTCGATAACCCACCAACAGCGGAGAAACTTGACAGAGTTTTCCCGGGAAATGTCAAGGGTGAACCATGAGGTACAGGGTCTGGCAGCCTGATATCTCCCCCAACGGTTCACAAATTCGCCCTGTTTGGGGCTTGGGTTTTATACACTTTATTTAGTCCATGGCAATATTTCCCCAGATTCACCATTGTTTCCCCACTAACTAAACAAAATTCGAGAGGCTCCCCAACCAAGCAGAAAAGAGTCCTTTTCTTAGTTCAAGTGTTAATGTCCAATTTCAATAGGTCCTTATAGTTGATGAGTGGTCGAGATATCGAGGATGTGACTTGATGGTCCGCGAAGCCGGCACCCAAGGTGTGAGTTGCTGGTGCCAGCTTATCTCCGGGGTCCCCTCCCTGGTACTTGGGCAGCTGCGGGCTTTCTCGGAAAAATCCCTTTGTTCTCTTATGAATGGAGGTGTCAGCGGTCTCGGGGCTGTCAGTTTCGCCGTCTGCTGCAAAGTCTCTTTAAAACATAAACTTCTACCTGATATCACATTATACAACTTTATAAATTTCTAATTTATCATAAAAACATGAATTAACCATCTATGTTTATAACAAATGTTAATTCTCAAATTTGTAGTGGGAACTTGAAAATGTAGAGTTAGTTTTATCTGAGCAATATTTATTTTTCTGTCTCTCAAGAAAATTTTTCCAAATTGCAAAATACTGAACGCCAGTAATGGGGTACACCAAGGATCTCACATACAC
Source organism: Prinia subflava (assembly GCF_021018805.1). Lineage (NCBI taxonomy): Eukaryota > Metazoa > Chordata > Aves > Passeriformes > Cisticolidae > Prinia > Prinia subflava. The sequence goes on from NW_026960607.1 coordinate 3,243,156, forward strand.
ACAGTGCTGCGTCACATTCTGTGCATCTCTAGCTTGGGTGGGATAAATATGGAGAAGTTTGAAACAAGGAGCCTGATGAAGTGCTGAGGTTTGGACTATACAGGCAAGAGCTCTGAATAAGAGCCAGAATTTATGGATTTAAGTATATGCTTATATATGTCAGAAAGAGATTTTTTTTTGTGTGTGTTAAGCATGCTTACTAGAAGCTTTTAGTAAATTTTCAGACTGCATCAATGTTTATATTTTTGGAGTAAGTCAAGAGCACAATATAATATATAACATGGTTATATATTTTTAGCCCTTTTGTGAATAAATTTTTAAAAACACAATAATTTTATTTTTTATTTGAAATATCTTTTTACACAATTTATTGTATTCAAGGAATATTGAAATATTAATTTGGATATGAGGAAATATATTTTGTACACAAATACTAAAAGCATTATTAATAGTTATTCTTAATTTACTAGAAATAGTGTATTTCAAGTAGGGATTTACCATTAATTAAGCTTTGTGTTCTTACTTGATGATATAAAATATTAGTTAGCCTGTTTGCAATATGTATAGAATAAGTTAGTGAGGTGCATATTTTCCAAACTGAGTACGTATCTAAAAATTCAGACAGCTGATTTTAAAAGCAGATAAGTTCTTTGAAGGATTTGCAGAAGCTCCTAAGCATCATGTGTCTTTAAGAGCGTCTAAGTAGGAGAGCAAAGATAAGTAGGTGCCTAATTTAAAGAATCCCAGTCGGCATCTATCGGCATGTTTCTGAGACTTAATATGTGTTCTAGGGTGTCTGAAAAAGACTGACTGTCTAGTTGACCTGATTTCAGTGATTTCAAACTTTTATACTATTGCACTGCAGAGTGCTGAAGAAAACAGACATGGTGGATGGGAAGAAAACTATGCATACAGGTTTTCATTTTTTCATGAAAATAGTGTTCTCTAATTCATAGCTTCATAAACAATGTATCATCGGGTTTTTTTCAACCACAAAAGATTTTCTTTGCTCAGGGTCTTGGTTCAGTAGACACATTTCCTGTTTTTCTCTGATCAAAGTGCTAGTTGCATGTCTTTATCGTTAATATATTCAACAGTTGTTTTCATTTTAAATAGTACTTGTTTGCTGAAAAGCTTTTTATCCAAACTCCTATTTTTTAGGTGAGTAATACACATGCTTAGCAGGTTACTGATGAGACAAAAAGGCATCTGTAGATCCGGGTGATGCTTCATACATAGATTTGCACATTAATTTTTCCTTTCATAAGCTTGAATTAGTTGAAAATATGATCTCTTGGCATTATGCCTAGCTGCATTTGGCTTGAAATTCTATACTTTCTTGGCTGCTTTTTGTAAAGAAATTCAAAATTACATAAAATTTTCAAAATTAAGTTTACCACATCACCAACTTTGACCATATTTTCGCCTTCATTTAAAGCCAGCCTAAAGTGATTGTATGAAGCAGTCCTTTACTTCTCTTCTATGTTCTTGTAATGGTTTTGAATTCAAAACCATGCAGAAACACCAAATTATGTAGAGGTTTAAATATTTTCTTATTGTATGTTATAAATGCGTAGCCAATCCAGTTAATAACAATGAATTTTATTAATAATTTACAAAAATAAAATTTGGAAACAAAATTTGCAAAAACGAAAAAGCCACAAACAAAGTCAGTGTCAAGCCCGGGGTCGGCACTGGGTGAACCTAGTTTCAGCCTCTATCGCACCGGAGCTCCCCTGTTCACAATTTCAGTCCCAGCAAGGTCAGTTTATATACAGGTTTTGGCCGGACAGGGCATTGCTTCATACTTCTTTGTCCTTTTCGACTCCTTTTCCATATTCATGTAATTCTGTCCTCACTGCCGGAGGGTTGATTGGGTTTTTGAGAAGAGATGAATACTTGATTTGATTTCTGGGAGTCTCATATTGGGATGCACACCCCAGATGATGAAGTCTAGATCCATATCAAGCGATAATTGTCGGTTGTGTTCAAGTCCATCTCCAGAGTGGGCTTATCTCTTCTCATAGCCACCCTCCTTTCTGTTGTAAATCATGGTCCTTGCCCAAGTTTCGAGCAAGGGCATTCACAATTCTTAATCCTTTTACTTTTTTTCCAAGCCCAGGTGACTGCTACCATATTCCCCCTAAAATGAGGCTGAATTTATACCATCAATACATCATATTACATGAACATGAATGCTTATACATTTATATTGCATGAACACGAATTACATCATATATTACATTGTGAAAATAAGATTAGGAGAAAAGGCAAAACAGGCTCAACTTAAAGAAAAAAAAATTATTAACACACACTAAAAGAAAGAGGGAAAGAAAATAAAATGAAAGTTTTCAAAGCACTTTCACGACTCTTGCTAATGGTTTACTTTCTCACATACAATATAAAGAGACAAAATTTGTAATTTTCAGTCAGTTTCACCATTCAAATATAATCTTTCATCTGTTCTTTTAGGAAAGGAGTCTCTCTTAGAAACTTCTATGGAATTTCTCCACTAACAACATAAAAGTTGTCTTGTGGGTCTCATCTCTCACAAAGACAGCCGCCCAGAAACCTGCCTTTGTGAGGTCCTTCTCAAATGCAGCTTTCCCAACACTGCATATGGGCCATATCTGCTTATTAGGGGTACTGTTTAAGGGTGCCTTTTTCTAGTATAAAACAAATGTTCTCTTCTATTTCTCAAATCATCTTCATCTCAAAAACTAAAAATCTCCTTTTCCTTAGGAGCAAAGAGCTTCATATCACTTTTAACTAGAGCTTTACATCCCCCCCGACAGCATTCATATGTCACAAGAAAAAAAAGTCCATTATCCATAATTTACTAGAGACGTCCAGCCAAATTAGGCCACTCCTTCTCCTTTGTTCCAAATAGTCTTTTCACTCACTCTTGAAGTTTCATGCTATGTCCCTTTATAGTTCAATCACTTTGTCTGTTCTCACTTCAGGAAGGGCTGGTGCTCTTGGAGTTCCATTTGCTGGCAGGAAAGCGTTAAAGCTTGCCGGGCCTGCGGTGCTCATATGGTCTCGCCGAGCAGCAGCTGCAAAGATCTCAAAGCCATGCCGGTGGGACAGGCTGGTGGATGCTCTCTTTTCCACCCCTCGATGTGATCTAAGGTAGCTCAGCTCGGGGCTGCCATCAGTGTCTGCAAGCTCCTTTTCCTCACTGCTGGCTGCTCCGGGCCTAGCCATGGCCTGACCCCCTCTGCTGCGGCCTCCAGCACATGGCCAGCCCTGCCGACCCAGAGCCTCCCCTCTTCCCCGCCGGCAGCCGGGGAGGAGAGGAGCTCGGTTCGGCCGCCCAGGCCGCTCCCCGCAGCAGCGGCTCCCAGAGACCGGGCCAGGCCCAGCCCGGCTGCCCAAGGCAGAGCGGGCCTAATCCGGGCCCTGCCGCGGCCCATGATGTTACCTGGTGGCTCACCGGGAGGGAAGAGAGGGAGGGCTCAAACAAAGCCTCACTTTTATATGGGTATTGCCAAAAGTCACATTCTGTTTTCTCAGTGGTCAAACCACATGCCAATAGTCAAGAACTGGCCCTTGATACGTCCTTGGCTTTTCTAAAGAAATCCAAGGTCCTGACAGCACAATAGTCCATATTCTTCTTTAACTAAAAACCAATCTGCGTTAACCCATAACAGTTCTGTATCGAGTAATGGTCTGTGTTGAACTGGACCTGGAACACACCTGGTCAACACTCACCCTACCCACCCTGCCCCTATGTTTGGTGACAGGAACAACCGAGTTAAAAATAGATACTTTTGTTAGAAATGAGATGCTTGACATGGCCAATATAACAAGCAGCAATTCAATTTAATAATTAATTAATTAGCATGGTAAAGTGTGAGCAAAGACAGCGCGCTGGGTACAGTGGTAGGGGTTTTCCCTTCCGACTGCACACCAATTGCTGGACTTGCTGGATTTTATTGGCTATATTCATACATATTCATAAGCTTTTCTCAGCAGTTTCTATTTCCAATATTTAACATCATTATTCAATACCTATTGTGATCTATTTTAAATTTCAGTATTCCAGGATGTTTTTTTTACCAGTCTGTGAGAAAGCCTTTTTACATTGTAAAACTACAGTTTAAAATTCTTTAATACAAAACAAGCTTCTAAAGTTATAATTCAAAGACTCTTATTACAGAATAGCTTGAGATTTATAATAGGTAATTGCAAGCAAAGTTTGTTCAAAAACCTTCCATGCTTTCCTCGGTTGTTTATTAGAACTCATCTTTATAACTGTCCCATGGCTGTGTTCTACAATTACAATTACACATTCTTTTTATTTCCCTGACACAAAATACAACTTTGTATTTCACACTTTCTTAACATATTTGACTTAGATTCAAATCTGAGGGCATAATTTCACATAACAATTTGCACCAAATACAGCAGAGGCAAATTTTGTGCTGGGGAACGTATGTAAGCTTTTTTAGATAGGAATTAAGTTTGAAAATGGGGAATGTGGATAAGAAAACAGCATGAAGATAAGTTGAAAGCACATAGTACTGAGTAATCAGTTTATCTGTTCAGCTGTCAGAGATACCAGCTTCTAACAAGAGAGAGAAAACATCTGTATTGATGCATGAATGTGGGGTTCTGTCGGAAAGATTTCTACCTGTGAAACAATGATACAGGAAAAAATATATCTTTGTGGTACTCTAGCATGAGCTGTTTTTTCAGAGATCCTGTTGATTGCATCATATAGAATTTTTCTGAGCATGAATTGTTGATCATCTAGAAAATATACAGGAAAGAAAGAACTGTGACCATGTTTTGGTGGGAACATATAAACTTTGAAAGGATATTCCAAATAAACCCAGCAATTCTATTTGTAGCATATTCACTGATAGTTATCAGGAGGAATCTGAATTTAATTATTTAGGTGTGTATTTTTTTCTAGACTTGGATAGCATGCTTTGTTTGATTTTTATATGTACAAAAACATTAGGACTTCTACAGAGCTATTGTTGAGATAAGGTACGCTTAAAAGTGGTGGTTACTTTTCAAGGATGAGACGCTCTACAGTTGCATAAATATTAATTAATGGTTGTCTAAAAAGTAATTTACTAAATGTTCAGTATTAAATATGATGGTGTTCTAGAAAGCATTTCTGTAAGTCTCAGCACCTCAGCAGATGAAAATATCTGAGAGTCTTAACAGTGAATTCACATTTTGTCCAATATTACAGATAAACTTCTGTTTAGAAAAGAGTGTGTTTTATATCTGGTCAAGCTTCAGTCTTTCAGTGTGAAGGGCTTGAAGCACATAATGGACACAGTATTCTCTGGTCATCTAGGTGAATATCTTGGCAGCTAATTTCTGCTGACTTGTGTGCTGTAGGGGTGTACCATATCTGCTTCCAGATGCCCAGCATGTATACAGATGGAAAAGAGGGATTGGAGGGGAGTGTCTGCAGAACACTTAAGGCTTTGTTCTTTACTTGCCAGAGAAGTCACAGGAATCCTCATTACTTAGTTTTAGTTAGTATTGTTTAAAAGTCACTAGATATTCCTGGCAAGACAGTACTGTTGTGGAAAAACTTGCACTGAGGTTGTAGCATTTTCAAAAAGGAACAGAATTAAGTCTGTGAGAAGAAGCAGATTGATAAAATTATAGGAAATGCCAGAGTCAATGCTACTCGAGGACTTTATCTTTCTTTTTGGGTAGACTTAGAATGCAATCCTAATTCTATTGCTTTCTTCCAGAGGGCTCTTCATTCACATAACACATGGAATGGACATTACTCCTTTTTATCTAATCAGGAATTTGTTGTCAGTACACTCTTAGGTCTTTTATTTTACGGTAGCCAGACAGTTAAACTAAATTTCTCATATACTTTAATATGTCTTTATTCCTTGTACATTTTGAGAATTCTGCAAATAGCAACTAATTTACAGCTGTCTCACACACTGTCCCTCTGTGATGTCTTTTTACAAATAGATGATGGTTCTGCAGATGAAAGCAAATAAATTATATGTGAGATGTCGTTATCCAATTTAAGGATTTTTCTGTTCATATTTCACATTGCATAGCATTTTATATATTCAACTAATTTTTGTTTTAGTTTATCTAAAAATATTTACAATGTTCTCAAATCATATGTCAGGTTTTCAAGACCTCAGGAGAGCACAAATACACTCAGTACCAAAAAGAATTTTGCTGAAATTATCTAGGATCAGTAGACCACTACAAGCCTTACTTTTCTTTCCTTTTGTGCCATCTCCCTAGTTCATTCATTACACATCTTTCAAACTCTTGAGTAAATTAACAAGATTTATACAATCAGTAATCTCTTGACACTGGTTCATTCCTGTAGCGGATCTGTACTGTACTTCCCAACTGAATGACCTTGATGCCATTTGATCCACCCATGTTCTCAAAGCAAGATAAGCTGCACAGGTGTAATTCCTGATGGATTTATCTAAGCCTGGTTGTAAAGACAATTACTAAGATTCAAAAAGCTTCTCCATTTTAAGATGTCACTATCCTTAAAAAGTCTGCCTAGTATAATTTATTACTTCTCTGTAGCAATTTAAGACAATTATTTCTTGTAGCATTCATCGTGGTATTCTTTTCAGGTACCTTTCAGATGTCTTTTGCTTGTTTGACAGCTGTTATGTGAATCGTCTTTTCTTAAGAGTCCTTCAGCCTCTTTTTGGTGACTATTTTCTAGGTTTCTCATTATTCCTGTTACTCCTTTTTCAATTAATTCCTGTCTGGTTTAAAGCCTTGTCACAAGCTGTACAGAGCTATGTGAAATTATCTTACATGTTTTGTAGGTTGCACTAGCATTTATATATCCTGGTATAATGGTTTTAAACACTGCTCAATTTTTTCTTCCTTTAAAATAGATGTCTAGCCAATTGCTCCAGCTTTTGTTAATATCTTAATTATTTTGTCTGTGTAACAGTAGACCATAGCAGTTTTCTGTATTGAATTACATTTTATTTTAGCATATTTTAATATTATGCCTATTTCTATTATATCTCTATATTCTAAAACTCTTCCATGTTCAATAGGACATCCTTTAGCTTATCTTCCAACACTCTAGAATAATAGAATAACCTGACTTGGAAGGGACCACAAGAATCCTCATGTTCAACTCCTGTCCTGCACAAGACATCCCCAAGTCACACCATGTTCCTGAGAGCCTTGAACTCTGTCAAGCTTGGTGCTGTAATCAGTTCTCTGAGAAGCCTGTTCCAGTGCCCAACCACCCTGTGAGTGAAGAACTTTTCCCTAATATTCAACCTAAGCCTCCCCTGACACAACATCAGACCATTCCCTTTAGTCCTGTCACTGGTTACCACAGAGGAGAGATCAGTGCCTGCCCATCCTTTTTCTCTCATGAAGAAGCTGCAGACTGCAATGAGGTCTCCCCTCAGTCTTCTCCAGGTTGAACAGACCAAGTGATCTCAGCCACTCCTCATATGGCTTCCCCTCAAGGCCCTTCACCAGCTTTGTGGCTCTCCTTTGGAGGCTTTCTAATAGCTTGATATCTTTTTTATGTTGTGGCACCCAAAACTGCACACAGCATTCAAAGTGAGGCCACCCCAGTGCAAAGCAGAGTGGGACAATCCCCTCCCTTGCCCGGCTGTCAATGCTGCGGCTGATGCCCCCCAAGACACAGTTGGCCCTTCTGGCTGCCAGGGCACAATGACTCAAATTCAACTTGCCATCAATCAGGACCCCCAGTTTCCTTTCCATGGCACTGTTTTCCAGCATCTCATTCCCCAGTTCATCTGTACATCCAGGGTTGCACCATTCTAGGTGCAGAATCTGGTACTTTTCTTTGTTGATCTTCATACAATTAGTGATTGCCCACCCCTCTTATTTGTCTAGGTCTCTCTACAGGACCTCTCTGCCTTGGAGGAAGTCAGCAGCTCCTCCCAATTGAATGTCATTTGCCAACTTTCTTCATATACTTTTGAGTCCTGCATCCAGGTTGTTTATGAGGACCCTGAAGAGCACTGGCCCTACAGTGGAGCTGTGTGGAACCTTATTAGTAACTGGTCACCAGCCTAATGTACCCCTAATGTTATCCCATTTACCCCACAGCACTTTGTGTCCAACCCATGAGCCAGGTGCTCAACAATCACATGATGGACTCATCCTGCTGTCTGCTGGACATTTTGTCCAGAAGGGCACTGTGAGAGACAGTATTGAAAGCATTACTGAAATCCAAAAAGGTTATATCAACTGGCTTCCCTTGGTCAGCTAGGTGAGTAACTTTGTTGTAAAAGGAAATTGTCAAGTTGGACTTCATCCTCGTTAAGCTGTCCTGGCTGTGACCAGGATTGTGACCAATTATTGCATTGTCTTTCATATGTCTTCCTGTAACTCCTAGAATAATCTTCTCCATAATTTTACCAGGCATGGAAGTGGGACTGGGTCAGCATTTGCCAGCTTCCTGTTAATTCTCCTGATTCCCAAGACCATTGAAAAGTCATGGAGAGAGATCTGGTTAGGAAATCAGGCAGCTCTTTGAGTACTACACTGGCATGAATCCCCTCACACCACCTCTCGTTTTTGACCACTGTTTCTCATTGTGTCCTCATAGCCTGAATGTCAGTGAATTCTTTTTCTGTGGAGCTTTTCAGGTATGTTTCTTGCTCTTCTACCAGTTTAAGAGTAACACTGAAGGAATTTTGACCCACCAATATTTACCTGAACTATCTTTACAGTGTCTTAATGCACTGTTAATCTGGGGAATGATGTCAAGAGGTTTGAACCAGAGTTCTGTTTCTGGTGTCGTTAGCTGCTAATAAATTGTCAGAACTGCCTTGATTATTTCCAGCTTATGTAAGCACCATGATGTTGCTTTGTTTCTGAAAACAATGAATATATATCTCTGCTGCCTGCCTGTCCTTAAAACAAGTTCAGCGAGGGTAACATTTTACCATACCTGTGAATGGGAGTACTGGTTTGGAAGTGTGTGCTGACCTTGCACTCAGTATCTCATGTATCTCTGTCTGTGCCAGATGTTGAGCATTAAGTATTTTTAGTGTTTAAAAGGATAGTGTTGTTATAAATGCCAATACAATATTCCAGTTAAAATAATAATTTGGTTTATTAACAAAAGATCGAATTACAGAATTTCGGTAAACCCATCAACAGCGGAGATACTTGACAGTCTTTTTCCCGGGAAAATGCCAAGGGTGAACCTCGAGACACAGAACCTGGCCGTCTGCTGTCTCCCCCTAGGTTCACAAATTTGCCCGGTTCAGGGCTTGGTTTTTATACATTTTATTCTGCCCTCGGCAATATTTCCCCATGTTTCCCTTTGTGTCCCAGCTAGCTATTCAAATCCAAGGGTGTCTCTGGCTAGGCTGAAAAGAGTTCTTTCTCTCAGTTCATATGTTAATGTCCAGTTTCTATAGATCCTTATGGCTGATGAATGGTCAAGATATGGATGATGAGGCTTGATGCTCGGTGCCTTATCTTGATGGGTCTCCTCCTGGTGATTGAGGAGACTGCTGGTTTCCTGTAAACCTTTTGTCTATTTCTCAATGTAAGCTTCTGGGGTGGTGCCTGCCTTTTCATAATTTGGTTTAACAAAATGTTACAAGGTATCCTGAAACTTATACTTTCATACAACACACATATATATACAGTTTTTTATAGTTTTCAATTTATCATTAACCATAAGAACATGAATTAATAATTTCACATTTTTCACAGTGTTATTTGCAAATAGGACAGAGTAGACAACTTCAAAGGAAAAGAAATTAAAAAGAATAAAATTGCAACTCATGATGCTAGCTGAAGCACCTATGAAGTATTTACTAGTCTCTTCAGCAACTTCACTCTGAGTGAATCAAAGGAGCATTGGAGTCTGTAAAAAATAATCTCTCAAAAAAAGGATTAAAGAAATCTTCAGAAATTAAATCAAAGTACTACTTTTTTTCTTCACACTTCCTACTCTATTTCTCAGTAAATCAAATCTGGAATGGGTTTATATGTCAAATATTAAGTGGTGGTCTCACCAACCAGAGTAATCAAAGCCTAAAGCACAACACTGTAGGTTTGAATTCTTAAACTACTAAGTTTGAATAATAAAAACTCTCAAATCTTAAGGAAAGACATCTCTTTTTAACAGAGACGAGTATTAAATTTGAGCAATAATCCATTCCACAAACTCCAAATACTTGTTTGAGCATTAAAATATGGATTAGGTCATGTACTTTCTGGAGAGAGGGCTGGTGGGCATCACAGTAATGTAAGCACTCTCCTGTACAGCCAGGATAATTGAGGTAGAAAAAGTATTCAGTTACTTCAAAATCAGCATGGGCAGGTGTTTGGTTTGATTCCACTTTCTAGTCCTTTATGAGATATTTATACTATATAGCTTTCAGTTGGGACAGTTACCTTAGGATTTTTTGGGAGAATTAAAAGGTTATAAGTGTCATTTTCCTTTAACCATGCCTTTTTGGCAAAAGGTGATGCATTCAAAACTGAAGTACAGTAATGACTTTATTTAAGTACACAAAATTTGAGGTATTAATTTCTGTCTTTTTAGTACTGGCAATGGTGCACAAATGTACTATTTTTATACAGTGATGCACTTCAGATTATGCAAGATGTAGAACTGCATAAGAGTGTGAAAAGACTAGAAGTCTGCTTAAAAAGTTGGTAAAGTTCTGTAAATTTGCAGTGCTTAAATCTGCATACTACTGGGAACCTCAAGTGAAGTCTTTCAGGAGGCTTCTTGATTCTTACATAGCTACAGTGCTCCCACCCCTTACATATTGTTAGGAGAGGGAGAAACTTGGGCTTTAGCATTCTCTGGAAATCCCAAGAATCATACAATGGAACTGCGTTTCAATTAAGTTATGTACCCCAACAAAATATAACTCAGGGAATAAAAGCGACAAATTCGGGTGAGATTGTTCTGAAGTGTAGCAATGCATAGAAAACACTTCATATTTTTATTTGTTACTTGAACTGGTTTTCTGACTCGTATGGTTCTGTGGCCTTTACCTTTTTAAAGAGACATCTGGCATCTTTTGTTCAAGGATGAAGTGTTCTCCATAACAATCTTTCTTCTTTCGCTTTTTGAAAAAGCTCTCTGTAGATGCTTCCCTCCCTTGTTTTTTTTGTTTATGTTTTTCCAGGTAATACATTGTCATGGGTTAGCACTGGCCAGATGTTAGTGCACCCATGAATATATGTTTTTTCTCTAACAACTCCTGTGGGATGTGATCAGGAACAGAGCAGAGCAGGCTTAAATCTTGAAAACAAAAAAAAAACCCACCAAAACTTTATTAATTACATAAGAACAGGGACAGAAATACTCTTAAACACACACAGAGACAGAAATAAAAACTTCTTAGAACATTTCTTCTCCCAGTTTCTACCTCCCCACCCATCACTCTTCACAGACCAACCCTTGGGTTTTAGATCAAACAATCACCACTCAAAAACAAACTAATCTTCAATTCAGCAAGGGAGAGAGGAGTCTCTCTCGCACCACAGACTGTTCCTCAGAAAACACGGGTCCACCCCTTATGTGTTCCCATGTCACCCGTGGCACCGCCCAGAGAGGTCTGCCAGGGTGACACTCTCTTTTTCCTATGTCCAGCGCTCTCACCGCTGTCCACAGGCTGAAAACTGCATACAGGGCTCTTTTAAGGATACTTGCATGCCAAGCTCTCCCCTTTTTACCCAGGGGCCAGGGTTCCAGGAGCAGGTCTGCCCTGAGGGCAGAGGGTGCCACCTCACCCTCCCCCTCTTTTCTCTGCTCGCTCCACTCTTCAAAGTGCCAGTCACTGTAGCAAAAGCAGGGGCAGCTGTATCCACCCAAAATGCAGTTTATGTTCAAAAGAGACTTAAGTTCAGTCCATGGCTGACATTATGCAAGAGAAGTCCGGCTCAAAAGGCTACTCCTCTCATTCTTCCATCGAGTTCTTTCCAATCATGCTTTATCATCTCGGTCTCAGGCCGCTGCCCTCTCTCCGAAAACCACCAGTCATGAAAATCAATGTCTAAGAAAAGTTTCTTTCTACCAAGCAAGGGTTAACAGTTTCTTCTCAGCAGGGTGCTGCAGGCGGAGGCACTCCCAGGCTCCGCAAACCCCCACGTGGCTGAGCACCTTCTCCCGGAGTTTGGGGGGGGAGGAGGGGGGTGAGCACACACAGAAGGCACTTCCACAGTTTTCCACCCCTCCATCCTGGACGGGGCAGCTCAGTTCCAGTTCTGTCCCTTCTCTTCTCCCCCCCCCGGGGGGGCTCCGGCTTACCTGAGCCGACCACGTGTTTCCCCTCCCCCACCCAGCCTCGTGGCCGGGCAGGGGAAGGAGGCCTGACACGTCCCTCTGCTGAAACCAGGATCTGAAAAGAGGCCGAGCCCCCCAGACTCCTGCTTTTAACTCTTTGTGTCCTCAGAGGCGTGTCCAAACCTCCGAGTGACCAATCTAGGTGCTAGCAGAAAAGCTGATCACTGATTGGACTGCCCACATCCCCCTGGAAAAATTCACCTCCCCCCCAACCACGACATACATCCCAAAGAAAGATCTCTATGCAAAGAACTTTTTTATTGGAAGAAAAGTTCAGCTTTTCCGTAAGAGTGACAATGGTTTACAATGATATTATTGTCTCTGTATGTGGCTTTTAACTACATTATTTTTATACACTTGAAACAACAATTTTGTTTCTCAGATATAGTTAGCTTTTATGTGGTTTCTGGATTGGAGCTGTAAGTACGCAGATCAGAACCTCACAAATGAATCTGTTTCTGTATCAGAAAAAATAGTCACTATGCATAATTACGTTAGGCACAGCTTTTCATTTTATTCATTAATGCTTTTTACCAAGATACTGTCACCTTAAAGATAGAAATTCAGTAATAAATTCTATAAAAATTGACTGTTTATTGCTCCTTTCAATAATGAATGCTGTTGCTGTGTTTATTTGCTTATAGCATACAGATAAAACCTATGCAGTCTACTTCCATTTAGCATGGATATTCATATCAGTCTCACACCACAAGTACCTTCATGCTTGAATTGAGTCTGAAACTGTAGCCAGGCTAGAAACCAAAAACTTTTTACCTTTCTTTATTCTAATTTTTCTTACAGAAGTTGCATTTAATGCAGAAGACTTTTCTTCACACCTGTCTGGAAAGATTTAAGCATTTCATGAAAGATTACTTCAAATTTCATAGAACCAGAATTATTTTTAATAAAATATGTTTATATTAATGATAGCCATTCTGTCTCCTTACAGTGCAAATTAGACTATCAAGCTTGTGTCTCAGGAAAACAAATTTCAGTGAAATGTGAAGGACGTTGCCCTTGCCCTTCTGACAAATCCACAAATGCAGGCAGAAATGACAGAAGAGGTGAGTGATGGTAATTTGTGAAATATTTTTAATATTCATTTCCAGAAGGAAGGGAGATTTTGCACGTGGAATATTACAGTTATCAGAAACATTCATTATTCTTGAATAAAACCAGCTTTGTTTTGTTCAAGGTTGTTTCTTTGCCAAGGGTTTTGAAATTGTACCTATAATAACATACCATGGTATTTTTCAAATGAGCTGTTCTAGTATGAGTTACTGCTGTTCTTTTCCTCATTTGCTGTTTAATACTCCTGGAGATGCTTATAGGTGTATTTAAGACAAGAAATTATTCCTTGCTCCTCAGTGTTTTTAGTTGAATATTTAGGAAAACGAAGTGTGATAGAAAGGAAGTCCTTGTTGCTGGTCATAGTAGCAGGCAGTTGAGCTGTACAACTGTTAGTAATGGCTGTATTATGTAAGCAAGTTCATTTGAAAAGTGCTCAACAGGTGTAAATCAGCTTGCTTTTGGACCACGAATGAGATTATGCTGTGTCTTGGTTTGAAAGACAGATATCTGCTGGGAAGGGGGCAGGACCTCCCTAGAGATGGAGAATTCAAATCTTCTCTTTCCAAATTATTCTAATTTAGAAAATTTAAGGGGCTTTCAGGCAGAGGTATGGGGATAGGAATAACAGTTCTTTACTAGTAGATATAACAAAACAACAAACAAACAACAACTACAGCATTAGTAATAAACAGAACCAAGAACCTTGAGGGCTTTCTTTCACAAAAGCCCGGGGCAGTTTGATCTCGGTGCCCCTGCAGGACTCCGAGAGGCCAAGCTGGAAGGGTGAAAAGTCCCAGGCTGGTGGATGAGATGAGGAGCTCTGCGCTGGTAGCTGGAGCGGCAGGGCTGGGCAGTGCAGGGCTACAGAGTAGCAGGAAAACCTCAAAGCTCTGAAGAAGCAGCGGCGGTGGGGGGAGGGCCAGAGAAAGTGAGCTCAGGATTTCTGGGTACACAAGCAGCTGATGGTAGATTTCCCAGGACCAGGCAGTGTGATGGCCATGAACTCTTGTCATGCGTTAGCACTGGCCAGATGTTAAAACACCCATGAGTGTATGTTTTTCCTAATGAGCTACTGTGAGATGTGGTCAAGAACAGAGCAGAGCAGGCCCAAAACTTGAAAACAGAGAACAAAACTTTATTACATTACATAAGAACAGAAACAGAAAGGAAAACTCTAAACACACACAAAAACAGAATTGAAAACTTCCCAGAACATTTCTTCTCCTCCCCCAATTTCCACCCCGTACACGTTACCCTCCATAGACCAAAACCTTGGGTTTTAAATCAATCACCACTCAAAAAAAACTAATCTTCAATTCAGCAAGGGAGAGAGGAGTCTCTCTCGCACCACAGACTGCTCCTCAGAAAACACAGGTCTACCCCTTATGTGTTTCCATGTCACCCATGGCACCACCCAGAGAAGTCTGCCAGGGTGACACTTTTTTCCATGTCCAGTGCTCTCACCACTGTCTATGGTCTAAAACTGCATATAGGGCTCTTTTAAGGATGCTTGCATGCCGAGCTCTCCCCATCTTTCCCCTGGGGCCGAGGGTTTCTTCTCTGAGGGCAGAGGGCGCCACCACACCCTCTTCCTCTCTTCTCTGTTCGCTCCACTCTTAAAGTGCCAGTCACTGTAGCAAAAGTAGAGGCAGCTGCATCCACCCAAAAGCAGTCTATGTTCAAAGGGACTCAAGTTCAGTCTATGGCTAACATTATGCAAGAAAAGTCCAGCCTAAAAGCCACTCCTCTTGATCTCTGTCCATCTGGGGTTCTTTTCATCTTCCTTAATCATCTCGGTCCCAGGCTGTTTTCTCTTTCTCCTCTGAAACCACAAGCCATGAGAATCAATGTCTGGGAAAAAGTTTCCTTCTGCCAAGAAAGGATAAACAGTTCCTGGCTCCTCCCGGCAGGGTCCCAGACTCGGCACCTCTTTACACAGCCGGGAACTTCTCCTCTCCCCTCCCCCCGCTCTTTCTTCGCTGCTGGCTGCTGCCAATGTTCGAAACTCTGAAGCAGCAATCTCTCTCCTTGGACTTAGGGGGGGGACAACACCTTCAGAGTTTTCCACCCCTCCATCCTGGATGGGGCCAGCTCAGCTCCAGTCTCGTTCACTCTCTTCCCCCCTTCCCCGGGCATCGACTTACCTTAGTCCGGCCACATGGTTCCCCTCCCCCACCCAGCTTAGTAAACTGGGCAGGGGAGTAGGAGATGTTTCCCTGCTGAAACCGGAACCCAAAAAAGAGGCAGACCCTCTGGGAGTCCTTGCTTTTAACCCCTTGTGTTCTCAGAGGTGTGTCCAAACCTCCCAGTGGCTACTCCAAGTGCCAGCATAAAACCTGACCACTGATTGGTTTGCCCACAACTTCCTGGAAAATTTACCTCCCCCTCAACCACGACAACTCTCTTTGCAGCAAGCGGCAGCTTGACTGTCCTCGATGCCGAAGAGCAAGAGTGAGCATCTGCCCCCCCAGCTCTGTCTTTTACCTTTCCCAAAGCTGGCTTTATCTCTCTTCTCTGAGGGAAACTCCCAGAGACTCAAAAACAATAGGTGTAGCCTTGTGCTGCCATGTCCTTCAACTACTCCCTTTGTTCAGGTTAAATACTGTCGTTAAGGTTTCTTAGCAACTTATGGGAAAAAATTCTTTAAGTGAAAAAGAGGCAAATCTAACCCTCAACACGCTGCTAGAAAACAAAGTTGCTTTGCAGTGCTTCTTAGACATTGGTGCAACTGTGGAACAAACTGGAGAGAAACAATGGTGGCTAAGCATATCTGTATTTCAGTGGCTCCCAGGTGATTGTGGAAGGTGGTCTTTAAACAAAACATGGTAGTGTATTTGGTGCTTCTGAGTAGAGAGCGGTCATGAGGTTTTAGGCTACCATGGACCTGAATCTGTCAAGAAGAGCATGATTGGAGGTCTGCATTTTTTAAATTTGTTTAGACTGATCTCTGTTAGATGAATCTTTTGGTTCTTTTTGTATAGTAACACTTTTGATGAGTAAAATGCTTTGAAAATACAGCAAAATTAGTTTTAAAGATGACTTTTTTTCCTTTTGCAACCTTATAACTGATTTATTAAAATATGAATATCGATCTAATATCAATATCCAATCGTGACGGACAAAAGACTCTCTAACAAAGTTAGAATGTGTATGTTTATTGTGACGCCGGGCAGCTCGTGGGATAGCTCCCTAATGCGCACTGCAAAGATCACAGGTAATTACAAAGCCTTTTATTTACAAAAATGTTGAATACACAAAATACAAATGCATATTCATGCCCCTGTCACTTCCTCTTCTCCACTTCATATGCTAATTGACAAAAAGGCCATTAAGCATGCGTAGTTTGTTCCCTGAAATGGGTCGGTGGTCCTTTTGTGAGGAGTGGTCACCAAAAGGAGGAAGTAAAACGAGTCTTCCTCGTTCTAAACTTTCAACCTTTTCAATGCAGATGTGATTGATGGATGGTAGAACTCCCTGTTTCCTGTTTTCCAGGACTATTTCAGTGGGTTTCTGGAAACAGGAGGTCTGGTGTTGTATTGATTAGTTTCTCTGTTTGACAAGCAATGAGTTACTAGATCCGGGGTAGCTTATCTTAAATCCGGTTTCTTCTAACCATCCTCTAACTTTTAACTGATTTCAGCAAAGCTTATCTATTCATTTCAGCTAAATCAGCAACATCTATTGTTAACTGTAACCTTAGCTTTTCTCAAAGCTTCAAAATTAGTGTCTCATAACAGTAAAAGAAAAATACTGCATTCCTTCATTAACGTTGGTATTTCATTATAGTTTTAAGCACTATTTCAGATTTATTGTGCAGGATAATCTTACTTTCCATTATATGCTGTAGCTACTGCCAAAACTATATTTTTTTCCTAGTTTAAAAGCAAATTAATGTTCTTTTAACAATGAATGAAGATTACTATAAAGAATAAACTGTGTGTGGGCATACAAGTCAATTAAAAAACTGATCTGAAACACTTCTTTAGGTCACATTTTTCATCTTTGGCAATATAATTGATTGTCTAAATATTAATTGAATATATATCATTAAATACTCCCTGTGAAGTAACCCCTCTGCAGAATTATAGCCTTAACATTTTTAAAGCATTAATTTACAATTTCATACAGTATCTTGAAAATAAATAGACAAATATGTCATCTGCTCACATTGTTGAACACAGTGAAAAGTACTGGAAGACCCAGCATCATGTGGCTAATGTGGCCCCTTTGATAGCATATACAGTGAGTGTAACCTTAATGTGATTGCAGCATCCTCTAGCAGTAACTTCTGTCTCCAGGATGGATATGGCAATATTTGCTAAACAGTGGGCATGAAGTGAAATTAAGATAATGAGGCTAAAAGCATCTCTCTGTGAGTAGTGGGCCTATCATTCTCCAGTGTTAGTCTTTTAATATGCTATCACTGCCCTTCATTTTCACCAAAATAAGATCAGCATTTTCTCTGCTGGAAGCTGTTTCATCTGATGCAGTTATCTTTTTACTTGTGTGTATTCTTTCAAGCATATTTAGTTTTTCATACTCCTGTGCTAAAACGGTAACAAAAATCTAGAGACAATTTTTTTGCTTCAGAAATTAGAATTCTTTAAAATTAAGAATGAACTCTTCTTGATGATTTAAGTTGCCTAGGAGTCAATATTACTTGTGCCTAGTTATGTAAAAGAGAAGGAAAAAAGGTATCATAGGTACATGAATTAACACTTATCCTGTCCTGACAGATTTTCAGAGCAAGCAAGATACAGGGCTTTTCCAAATGCTACATTTTGTTCCAGTGCTGAAATTTGTTCATATATTTTCTTTACAAGGCCAAAAGCCAGGAAACTTGAGAAACATGAAAGTGATCTGAGTATCATTAGTGAAATTTCAGCTTTTGTTGTGACAGAATACAAAATTTCTTACGACAGAAGTTCTAACAAAAGTTAGAAGAATACAATTTTTGTCTGTCCTGGTTTGAGGGGGAAGTGAGTTTTCCAGGAAGTTGTGGGCAAACCAATCAGTGGTCAGGTTTTATGCTGGCACCTGGAGTAGCCACTGAGAGGTTGGACACACCTCTGAGAACACAAGAAGTTAAAAGCGAGGACTTCAGAGGGATTGCCCTCTCTTTGGGTTCCGGTTAAGGTGAGCACACATCTCTCTCCTTACCCCCAGCTCACGGGGCTGAGTGGGGGAGGGGAAGAGCCATGCGGAGCCTCTTCAAGATGGAAGGGTGGAAAACTGTGGAGGTGCCTTCCATCCCCGTTCTCCTCTCCCCTCCCCTCCCCCCCAGGGAGAGACTGCCGCTTCAGAGCTTTGGAATTGATATTGGCGGCAGCCGGCAGCGAAGAAAGAGCGGGGGAGAGAAAAAGTTCCCGGCTGTGTAGGGATGTGCTGAGCCTGCGACCCTGCCGGGAGCCAGAGACTTTTAACTCTTTCTTGGCAGAAGAAAACTTTTTCTAGACATTGATTCTTGTGGCTGGTGGTTTGTGAGAAGAGAGAGAGAGACAGCCTGGGACTGAGATGACAAAGGAAGATGAAAAGAATCCCAGATGGGCAGAGATGAAGAGGAGTGGCTTTTTGAGCTGGACTTTTCTTGCATAATGTTAGCCATAGACTGAACTTGAGTCCCTTTGAACATAGACTGTATTTGGGTAGATGCAGTCGGCTCGACTTTGCTGCAGTGACTGGCACTGTAGGAGTGGAGCAAACAGAGAAGAGAGGAAGAGGGTCTAGTGGTGCCCTCTGCCCTCATGGAAGATCTCTGTTCTTGTAACCCTCTGCCCCAGGGGAAAATGGGGGGGGACTGCTGTCCCAGCATGCAAGCATCCTTAAAAAGAGCCCTATATGCAGCTTTGGCCCATGGACAGTGGTGAGAGCACTGGACATGGAAAAGAGAGTGTCACCATGGTAGACTTCTCCGGGTGGTGCCACGGGTGATATAGAAACACATAAGGGTGGACCTGTGTTTCCTGGGGGCCAGTCTATGGTGCGAGAGAGACTCCTCTCTCCCTTGCTGAATTGAAGATTAGTTTTGTCTGAGTGGTGATTGTTTTGATTGAGAACCCAGGGTTTTGGTTTAAGCAGGAAAGATGGAGGGTAACGTGTAAGGGGTTGAAAGTCAGGGAGGAGAAGAAAATGTTCTTGGAGGTTTTCATTTCTGTTTTTGTGTGTTTAGGGTCTTTTTCTTTTCTATTTTCTGTTCTTATGTAGTTTAATAAAATTTTCTTTCTATTTTCAAGTTTTGGGCCTGCTCTGCTCTGTTCTTGATCACATCCCACAGTAGTTGTTAGGAAAAACATATATTCATGGGTGCACTAGCATCTGGCCAGTGCCAACCCTTGACATTGTCTTTCAGTGGAGCTCTGTAAAGTGTTGTAGTGGTTGGATTTGATGATCTTGGGGATCTTTTCCAAATTAAATGTTTCTATGGTTCCATGATTCTAAGCTGCATGTGCATGTCAGTTGCTTACAAATCTGATGAAGCAAACAGGCAAAGTAAAGTTACTGTTCCTTTTTCAGGATAACTTAAGTGTTTCCTAAAATACATCCCCTACCTAGGCTGTTTAGGACGATTGTTCATCTTTTCTGATTGAAATTACTGAATGTTTTTGGGTGTATCTGGAGAGCAAACTATGTCTGCGGACTTTCCCAAAACAGTCTTGGTGTGGATCTCTATACTCTTTTGCGAAGCAAGTTTAAACCACTGTTAAGAAAACCAGATTTTCTTCTTAAAATATATGTGAGGTTAATAATGCAGTCATAGGGTCCTTTTAGTTGGAAATGAACAATGAAGTTTGTCTAATCCTTATCTCTGATGAATGCATGAGGCAGGTGAGGGGATCCAAGCTTTTGTGAATGCTGTCTCATTTTAATGAAACATTGAACCCAGTTAATGTCCAGGGTCTCTTAGGTCAAATGCATAAATGAAAGGGCTAAGAACTTGATCTGGATCTACATGTTTAAGTTGTTAAGAAAAACAAATGTGAAAAGAAAAAAAACAAACAAACAAACAAAAAAAAACCACCCCACAACAAAATAAAAATCTTTACCATCTTTGTTTTGAATGTAGTTTAGATAAAGCAATGGGTATCATATAAACTATGAACTACAATAGGTACTCCAGTAATTTTTGGAAAGAAACAGAAAAGACAAACTCAGGGTGACAAATGGGAGGGGGACATCTGCGGAGCATTAGAGGCAGTATTAGGGGAACACAAAATCAGAAATAAATTAATAGGGGGAGTACAGAAGAGAGGGAGGGCTTAGGAAGTTGTGTAGAAGCACAGTGAGAAAAGAAGGTAAAGCACAATGAAGAGGAAGCACCACCGCCTGTGATGGATGTGTTGGATAAGAGACATGTGAGGAAGCATCTTGTTTTCCAAGCATAGCCATTACCTCATGTCCTGCTTTTGCCCCAATCTCCTTTTCAAGTGTGTGCCAGGATTTGGGGTATCCAGGTCATACTGAGTTGCATAGCTGTGAATGAGAGGATTTCACTGAGCTGCAATCTGCAGATCTTTATTTTTCTAAGTACTTCTGAGTCTCTTTTCAGTGTTTATGTGGAACCAGAAGCTAGGAAGGGTTCTGTGCACATTTTTACAAAACCAAGGAGTCTTTTGTCCCCTTGGCAGTGTCTGGGCACAATTTTTTCTTTCAAATAGTGGTCATGGTCCTTTTGCTTTGAGGTGTAGTGAGCTCTGTGTCTTGCTTGTCCTGCTCTTCAATCTGATGGGTAAGAACAAATACACATGATGCAAAGTAGGGTCAATGAAGACCACAGGCATTTCTGCAGAAATTTTGTCTGCAGAGGAGTGTATGGCTGACAGCTCTTAGCTATGGTTAATGACCTTCAAAGGTATCTAAGAAAAGCATCTATTTTCACTTATCTTAAATTTGCTCTACTCCAGAGTACATACATCGGGAAAGTTTAATTATTCTTAAAACTAAAAGTCTTGACAGAGTGCTTCATTTTATTTCCCTGTCGAGCTGCACTAACATTCTGACAAATGTGAGCTGTGACATGCCCAGGATCCTGATCTCCCAAACAGTCTGTTTCAAAGATTTGGCTGTGTACTACAGCATCCTTCTTGATTATGTCTCTGGATATCTTCATCACAGAAATAAGGCTATGTTTCTGCCCTGACATAGGGTCAAGATTCAGCTGGGATATGCAGTCACACCCAAAAGCTCAGGGCCAATTGAAGGCCCCGCAGTTTAAATGGCAAAAGCTGTATCATTGTTGGCAAAATATTGAATATACATTTTTATTAGAAATTGAAATAGAAGAATTCAGTCTCAATAATTTTTGAGTTAATCTCTAATAAATCCTGTGCTGAGAGCTCACTTAATATTTTCACTAAAATAAGAGATTTAGGCTCACATTCATGGAAGAAAAAAAGGACTTCTCTTTCTTTCGGCATCCGAGGAAGACTATGTAGCTAACAAGGAAGCTCTTACAAAAGCTCTTTGACTCTAAGCTTTTGCCAAAAGGAGGTGAAAAGGCAACATTGCATGCTCAAAGTATTTTCAGTCAGCATATCTTAAAGACTTTAATGACAGAACATGACTGCTCTCTCAGCTGCATCCTGTTTTCTACTGAATACTGCCAAATTGTTAATTGCTTTAACAATAAGGGATAAATAACAGTAGGATTAAAGACACTGTGGATACTGGTTCATTCTGTGTGCATCAATGTTTGAAAAACAAATAGAGGGACAAACAACCAAGCTGCCCTCTCCCAAATCCTCTGATTTAATTTCCATAGCATCATCTTTTCAATACATGACCTCCGCTACTCTTCATATAGTACAGGTATAGATGCCAAAAATGAGCTTTGTTTTGTTTTCATTCAGAGAGAACACTGACTGGTTTCCAGACTTCACAAATAAAGAGACTGAGGGCCAAAAATACCACTTAACCTCCTTAATCTCTACTTTGTATTTCTGCCTTTCAATGACAGATGCTACTGTTTTCTAATTCCCCTTTTTTCTTTTGAAAAAGTAACTACAGGACATCAATAGAATAAAAATCCATGTTCAATCCAAGATTTACCAGGCCGATTAGGACTGATATTATCAGTGACCAGTTATGGGGTTGCCAGAAGAGGTCATTTGTATGAGACAGTGAGCAAAATTCCCATCTGTAAATTGAAGAGTTTCATGCTGTGTGGTTGAGGATAAAATTTAACTTTCAAACTTGTAGTATGACAAAAATAACACACCAAAGAAAATTGCTGTTATGTTATAGTGCTGTTTGGGCTTTATTTCCAAATATGGCAGTATGTTTTAAATTTTTTCTGAAAAGATCTAATTCTAACATTTAATTTCACTCTGTCATGCTTATTACAGAAAATAAAGTGACCAGCCTATAAAAAGAAGCACAAAGGAAAATATGCTGGTTCTCATCATGGGCAAACTGTTCTCAGTTAACTTTCTCAGAGGAATATGCACAGTAAATGGAAGGAGGTGGTCTTGGTAGTCTGGGAGTATAGGTGGTAGCAACATTTATATGTGAGTTAAGTTTGCACTAGGTAATTGTCAGCTTTCTAGTTTACTGTTCTTCTTAGCCATACATTTGCATTCAGTAAGATTTCTTTATGTAATTCCTACTACAGTTCTACAGAATGCAACAATAGAATAAATTCTCTCTGATTTTTTAGTTGCTTTTCATTTGAAAATTTTGCTGATTTTTCTCAATATAGTCTAGATGATGCCTGAAATACAAGAGCATAATGATGAGGTATCTGTGGAAGCACTGAAATCCAGGAGTTTGTCTTACCTGTACTGCTTGAGCTTGGTGTCATTGTGGCCTCACAACAAAAATTGAATCTGGGGCTAATATTTCTGCCCTTGCCTTACTGCTGGCATCAGTGTGAATCATGCTATTGATTTAAATGTAAATAGGCTATAACATCAGTTATATATTTTAACTCTGTTTCCTTGTTAGCAGAAAAGACATTATCCATAGGTAAGCCTTCTTACTCTACTAATGTTTCTGAACACTATTTTATTATTGTTTCTGAAACCTTTTGGTTTTAAAGGTGCTATGAAACTAAAATGTGTTACTGTGTATACATTGTAGTTCTTCAGAGGGTATTGACTTACAAGTAAATGTTCATTTTACTTTTATTGCCTTTTTTTCCTAGAATACATAGTTTTTACTTTTCAGTCTTAATGCTATTCATCTTAGAGCTGTACTTGTCCAAGCATGGAAGCTACTGTTTTTCACCTTTTTTACTTTGTTACACACATTTACAGTAGTGATGAGCTGTAAGTATACATTATTTATGATTTGAAGATAAAGTGAAAATTGATGCATTGTGAATTTTTATGCTTTGATATTTGGTCAGCCTAATTCATTAGGAATGTCCTTTTCTTCTCTGTTTTATATAAGGTGAATGACATTTTTTACTTGCTCTTTAATAAGAACTACTATTGTTTTTCCAGATTTTAGAGCTTTACTGGATATTTTATAAATGGTAGGTTATTTCTGAGATAGCAGACTAATAATCTTTGCAACAATTCATTTGAATATGTAAATTATTTTCATATCTATGATAGAAAGGGAATTTGCTAGCACAAAAATACTGTGTTACTTTATTTGTAAAATACTGCATTTATTTAGGATTCATTACTGTATTTGTGTAATAACAGAAACTCAGTGGAGCTAATTTTATTGGTTGTTTCTTCAATGCTAAGATTTTTTTTTTGCATGAGTCTTTTAAATGTTTGAACTATCTTTTTTTCTCAAGTGACACTGAGCCAAGTAAAATTGAATTGAAAATCTTCCTGTCATTAATCAAACTCCATGCTAAGACTTTTCAGAAAGAGACTTCTTCATGATAATTAGTAGTAATCTAATGTAGTGTGATTAGTAGCAATCTAATGTGGTGTAGAATGACAGAGAATGTGTTTGGGATGAGAGTGAGCTGACCTGCATGCCCACAATCCCTGGTTCCCTTGTCAGCTAGCCTGGGCTTAGCACAGCACACCCATATACCTGGGCTTCATTCCTTTGGAAGATGGGAAGGATTGGAAAGGAGTCTTATAGGCTGCATGCCAGGTATTGTCCATGTGTGATGTGGAAGTGATGAGGGGCCTGTGGCTGAGTTTGAAGGACTGGAGAAATGGAGATGCAGCCATGTAAGCTGTTGTTAGGCTCTAGAAGTGACTCAGTTTTGCTTCTGTTTCTCCTGTAATAAAACTTCTCCTGCATGGAGTAGTGTGTGTTCACGTTGTTTAAAACTCCTTTATAGTTGGAAAAGGATAAGTAGAATGGGTTAGTATACTGGTAGATGACCTTTTGGCTAAATTTTTTTTGCTTTTTCTTTCTGTTCTTGCAGGGTTTATAATATTTGGGAACAAGCAGTAGAAATATGTATTGTGCAGAAAAGAAGTGATACCACAAATGCAGATAGAGCAATGCGGCAGAGACATTCTAGTAAAAAGAATGCTATTAATTCACATCAGAGTGGAACTGAGAGTGTAAAAAAAAGTGAAAAGGTAGAATGTGCTTCAGAAGTGATCTATATTTTGATATTCTCTGAAATTAAGTCATAATTGCAGAATGAATTAAAATTTGATTGAGCTTGACTGTTACAAGGAAGAAGTGAAGGATTAAGGAAAGGTTGTCTGTTCCATAATAATACTGTTTATGTAAAAAAGGCTAGAGTGTATATGTTGTGTTTGTGAAAAATAATCCCTGCAGCACTGCAGAACATACTCGAGAATGCTTAGAAGAACATTTTATTGTTTCCAGGATGAAGTGTAATACTGAGAAAAGATTGTTAGCTGAGTGCTTGTTGTCAATATTGCAAAGAGCTATGACACAAAAGGGAAGATGGGAATATTACATACCCATTACTGGAAACAGCTCTTTGTTTACAGTTCCAAGCACCTTTGCAACAGCAATCTTCTCTAGAACCACCTTGCCTTTGGTCTTCATTTGGTCTGTTTATTTCCAAGTCATTCCACTTTTTATGGCTACTTTCGGAAACTTTTTGGTACTCAAATCTATACAGTTCTGTCAAATCCCATTATGTATGTTGTATCCACAAATTTACTCTTGAATAGAAAGTTCCTAAGGTCTCAATGCTATGGAAAGCAGTTCTATCCTACTGTGGTCGACTGCA
This sequence comes from Prinia subflava, assembly GCF_021018805.1. Lineage (NCBI taxonomy): Eukaryota > Metazoa > Chordata > Aves > Passeriformes > Cisticolidae > Prinia > Prinia subflava. The sequence goes on from NW_026960607.1 coordinate 3,268,646, forward strand.
CTTGGAGAATTTGCTTCTCATGTTTCTTGTTACCAGCAAGTGAGTGTTGAACTGACAGATCTGGCCTTGTGTTAAAAATAGTTGTGTAACACAGCTTTTGATTTCTAAAATAATGCCAGTGTTGCATCTCTGCTCACTGTGTGAGTACTTTTTATCACAGGACACCAAGGGCATGTATGTCCTGTGCAAGTTGTGGCTTAGAAAACAGGTGTGCATGTTGGAGGAGCTGGGCACACCGTGGGACCCCTTGCCCATCCTGTGTGTAGGGAGCAATTCAGGGCGAACTTCCCAAACTCCATCTCAAGCAAAGCTAGCTGGTTCACTATAAGTATGTGGGAGTGAGCTTATACACATGGGGTGAATGCTTAGAATGCATTACTTTTTTTGTAATCTTTGATTTCTGTGCAATTGTTCCAACACTCAGGACCATTTATACACTGCTTCTTTTTAGGTAAAGAATATATACAAGATGAGTAATCAGTCATTCAAAGTTGTAGTCTTACTACTACAAAGTATTCATATACTTTTCACAGGGGAAAAGATTGTTCTATAGGAGTTCGGTTTAAAATGATTTATTATGAAAATTTTGATTAGCTTGACTGATTTCTTTACTTCATTTCCCCTTGTGTTTTAGTAGGAGGGGGAGCCCCAGTGAACCCAATGGTGAGTATGCCTTTAGAAGTGAAAACGTTATCTACAGTGTATCAGCCTGTGGTTTTGTGTGTTCTCCTGCAATTTTAAGAGAACTAGGCAAGCTGATATGACTAAAGAAGATAATTAATGCTGTTTTCATTTAGGTTTTATAATCATTAATTTTATCTTAGATCTTGAAACAATTAATGAACAAATTCAGTTCTAGAGTCCCCAAAACATGCAAATTATTTGGTAAGTTTAGTCTATGTAGCACAACAAACTCTATTAAACTATTTTAGGTAGTCATGAGAGCATGCTTTTTAGGATATATTCATTATTTTCTTTTGCACTTTGCCAACCAGCTTCCATGGATTATTAAATGGAAGCTTAAATATAGTCCAGACCATTAAAATGGTGCTGCATTTTATTATATAGCTATAATTGCCTTAATGATGTAAATGAAAGGGCCTTGCCAGTCTTATGGTACATTAAAGGCTTTACAAGTGTGTCACAGTAGTTGTATTGAGAATAAATAACCAAAGAGATGCAGATCATATGCTAAGTATCTGGATCAGCATTATCTTGCTGTTCATGCAATGTACAAATAAACTAAAGATGCCTTTATGTTTGTGTCTCAATTACTGATGTGATGGTAATATTTTTTTACTGATACTATTTTTATACCATCAGTATGCAGTAATACTTAAAAGTCTTTCATTACTCAACAGTGGAAGATTACTAGAAAAATCAGGGGTATTTTTGTAAATTAGGTAATTAAATTACTTAATTTGCTCCTCCTTCTTATTTATTGAAGATAAAACATGGTGCTAATTGCATAACCTAATTTGGAATTATTTTTTCTGTAAGTATGTCAGTTTATTGAACAGTGAAGCTACCTGAGATCCTTAGGAAGCTCAGGAATGGACTGATGATGGTTCAGTAGTATTCTGAAGGTGGATCAGTGAGATTCACGGAGTCCTCTTCAAGCAGGATGTAAGCTGAGTGGTATTTAAAGAACATGTGATAACCTTTTGGGAACCACCTCTCAATAATATTAATTGAGTCTTTAGTACTTCAACTGTGCTATGTGTGCTCCCTCTTAAATAGTTGCAGTATCACTTTTCCAAAGTGACTGTTCTAATAGCTGCCAAAATTTTAGTATTTTCTTTAAAATATCAAAGTTCTTTAGAAGGCAGGGATTGAAATGTCTGTCTTTGGCAGCTATTGCTGATGTTTCTACAGCTGCTACACTGAAATTGACAGAAAATTGTTAATATCCTGGTGATATGGTGTCCCTTTCAATTTATTGTTTTTTAAACATACATGTTGTATCTCATTTATTCTTTGAAGGTGACATCTGTCATGGTTACTAGTTTCTACTTGAGCTAATTTTAAGCAAATATTCCAGTAAGATACTATGCAAGGAAAAAAGTTCACTTGGTATCAGCACATCCTTACTTGGTTACACAATATCCTCTTTCTTTCAATAGTAAATATATAATCAGTTCTTACACATAAAAATAGAAGTTTTCTCTATAGCAATCTTTCTCACCTCTCCTGAGCATACAGACAAAAGAACAGTATTGATTTACTGTTTCACTTTTGCTTTTCTTGAGTAAATGTTTGAACACACTTTCATAGTTGAGAATCATTGTTCTCTTGGTTGGTGTAAAGTTTTGAGGCACTACTGAACATTTTCATGTGGTTGTGTGTATTGACTGATACTCTGAAAATATGTCTGTGCATTGAAGGTACGATGACACCTAGGCCATGTTCATATCTCTCATTTCTAGCTGTGATAATTTCTAAAAGTTTGAAATGATGATGCAGTGTTGGAAAGAAATTTTACACTATTAGAAGAAAGTTATTTAACAAAACTCTCCAGGATGATTTTTACATGCTTCTGAGTGTCTTTAAGCAAGAGAAAGATGTATTGTCAAAAACTCTCCATCCTTATTTTGCATGCAAAATAGTCCTGCTAGCTTTGAGTCTTTATGTAGGTTACTACAGGTTTACGCAGAGTCTTGGTAAGAATATGTACTAGTGTCAGCATGACCTAATTGATGTCTTGAAGGTTTTTACTGCCACAAAGGCAGGTTTTGTATTTGTAGATACAGATTTATTTTGTATTCTTGATGAATCAACATTATGAAAACAAGTATTAATAAAATTATTAGATCAATCCTTTGTGCCTCAAAGTATAGTAATTACCCAACTGTGTTGCTTTTTATCTGCATCACAAAATACAATACTAATTTTATTTTTTCTTGATATCTTTATTTTATATCACAGGTGCAAATTACTTTACATGTCAGAAATTCTCTAAATAAAACATTAAAGTCTTAATGGAAAATAAAAAACCCAACTTCTTTCCTGAAGATACCATGACCCATGAAATTAGCTGTGGCATCTTTTTTAACTGTTCTGCTGATACTGCAACATTGAGTGCTACAGCCACCTCACATGCAGGCATCAGCACTTGTTGAGTTTTGTCAAATTGTTAAGCTTTGGGTCATTAGCATGGTGGCACCTTTAAAACATAACTATCCCCTAAAATTAAATGGCTTTATATTGTGATTTACTAGTACTGAAGTATGTTTTTGTAGGAAAAAAACCCAGCAAACAAATCTTATATTTACCATTTCAGAGAGTACAAGTCATAAGAAATCCTGGATTGATTCATTTTCAGTAATAATTCCTGTCAATAATTTTTGCATTATTTATCCTCATTTTAGTAGAGGTTTGTTAGAATATTGAGAACAGTAGTAGAGCACAAAACATTTAAAAAGAGAGTCGTAAAGCCAATTTAAGTGGAAACTAAGTAATTAACACAGTTTTGTTCTCTTTGGTCTCTTCAGCAGGATTCTCTCAAATTCAGATATGAAGGTTTTAAGAAAGTTTACTCTTTCTCATAGGAATCTGATTTTTTTGGTCTAGTTTTCATTTAAGGTCAGTACTTGAAGCTGATGAACCCCTGTGGTATTTCTGTATGTACAGTTTAAGAGGATTAAAAGATACAGTGAAGATACAGGACACTAAATCGCTGGTATTATATAGTTACCTTCTTTCTAAAGGTTTAGCTTTAGAGAAGGAATACAAGAAGAGGGTATAGTTTTAGCAAAATGAACAAAATACTGCTGTAGTTCGGAAAAACAAAGAAAATAGTAATACTTTCTGATTTTGTGTTTCATCCTACTTAAATCTATTAAAGAGAAAAAAGTGTACAATTATATCCAAGTCAGTTGTCATGTTTCTGACCCTTTAATTGAGCATTGGATCATAACTAGACTTCATAGAAAACAGATAAATGCATAACATTAGGAAAGCAAGTTTAAAAGAAAATTAGTACAGATTGGAATAATTTAGAAGAGTTGTCCACCAGCTTTAAATATTACTGATTGATAGCTTAAAAGTGTTTTTTTCTGAGCCAAAAGCTGGCAATAGCCAACAGTACACAGTGTCAAGGCTAAAGGATGCAGACAGTTGTCAGAGACAAGCATCTGTGACAATTTGCTGCTTAGGAAAAGAAAGCTAGAGATCAATGCAGGTATTCACAAGGTTATTGTGTACATGTATTTATTTCTTGATGTCTCTAGAATTTCATTCACTAGGGTTAAAGGTAGAGTTTGTAATGCAAGCACTGATTTACCATGTCCATAGTTCATCCAGACGGTCTTTAATTATTAGTGAGAGCTCTCACTGACTGTAAGGATTAGCAGCCTGCACCTGTTATAGCCAGCACCTCTGTAGTGTTCATTTGTGGGCAACATGAATCTCGTCGTGTAAGATGCCAGTCTGTCAGCATGTTTTTCCTGCATTGCATGGAGGGCTATTAGAAGTTCATTGATGTCACTGAGCGATGACAGGGAACTGATTTATTTAGTTTCTTAAAAAAGGTTCTCAGCAGTGGCAGGAATGTAGCATTCAGTACAGAGTAAATACTGTAATTCAGCTTTCTAGCTGAAGTATATTCCCTTTCCAGAGAGCATCCTGATTTTCTTACATTGAAGAACTACATATTACTTCTTTCTGTCTTTCTCCCTCTCTCTAGACCACTTGGTACTATTTTTGCACATACCATGTAACACTTCACTCTGCAAGTGATAAGTCTAAGGTATTAGTCCTTGTAAGTTAGGGTAAGAGAGTTAGAGTGAATGATAAGCATTTAGTTACTCATTTATCTTAAATTGTTTGACTTGCTATTTTAGTTTATTTGAAATTAATTCAGTTTTTTGCATAAGTGATAGCCAGTGTCACAAGGATTTTTCATTTTTTTATTTTAAATCTATTTCTAAATTCCTCTAGGGTATTGAGAAAGATTTAAACTCAGTTGTGTTTCCTAAGAACAGACTTTGACAAGACAAAGGGGCTGGGCTTTTGATTTGCTCTGTTTCTCTTTTCAAAACCAGAAACAAATATAGAAATAAGCTTGGGGGGGGGGGGTAGGTGGAAAACTTTGCTTAGTGTAAAAGAAGAAAGAAAGGAATATCCTTTTTTCCCCCAAATAATCTGTGGAACTACACAGAGAATCTGAACAAAGACCCAGTAAATGAAGAATTAAATTATACCATCACTTGAATTGATTTTTGTTGAGATGTTGAAAATTATCAGTAAAATACTTCTGCCACCAAACTTTTACCAGGCTGCACACCAGTATTACAGAATCACAGACTAGCAGAATGGTTGAGTTTGAAAGTGACCTCTGGAGGTGCTCTTGCTCCAACCCTCTGCTCAAGGGCCACTGAGAAGAGGTTGCTCAAGAACTTGTTCAGAAAACTTTAAAGTGTCTCTGAGGTTCAAGCCTCTACAACCTCTCTGGACAACTCAGTTACTCTCACAGCAAACAAGTTTTTCCTCATGTTGAGCAGAAACTTCCTGTTTCACTTTAAGCCCATTGCTTCTTGCCCCATCACTGGGAACCACTGAAAAGAGCCTGGTTCTGTTTTAATGTCCTCCCTCCAGGTATTTATTCACATTTATGAGATCCCATTGTTTTCTTCTCCAGCAAAAATGGTCCAAGGCCTTTCAGCATTTCATCACATGAAATTCTTTTGATGCACAAAATGTAAAACTAAAAGGTCCACATTATAATTAGCTATTTTAAATTGTCTATCATAATAGAATCTCATGAGTGATATTGTCACTTTTCATGGCAGTTAGTGAGACAATTTTGGTTAGCTGTGAAGACCTGTGAAAGAGGAAAATTTTTTAACATGATCTGAGAACTATAGCACATGTATGTATATTAAGGAATACTACACTTGCTTCTGTGTGCAGATGCATATTTTTCTTGTTTAGCCAAAATATAAAGATAGAAATTGTCTGATCTCATGCATTTGAGGATCAAGTTGAGAAATGTGTAGCTTAACATATAGCATGAAATATAGTCATGAAAATGTGATTTATAGCTCAAAATACATTTATCACAAAAAATTCTTTGTCATTTTAGTGATGATGTAAATCCATAAATTTCCTAGCTAACTTTGTACAGTTTACAGTGATTCTAGATTTACATGCTAACTTACGTTAAGAGAAATCTCAAAAAAAAATATTGTTTGCCTACATTCACACACAATGCACATATTGTAATACTTTATATATATATGAAGCATAGTTTATATCTACATGAAGCACCTAGAGCATTGAAACTATTCTGTGGAACCAAGTGGAATTTTTGTAGGGTAGCATACTCATGTACAAGACACACTGAATACTATGACCAGTAGTAGTAGCAGTAGTCTAGAAACCCAACACATTTTACAGAACACAAACTCATAAAAAGTGTTTGCAAATCATAAAGCCTGCAAAACAGCCTTTGTTTTCCATCTGCTTCAGGCACAGTGATGTAACATTCAATTCCATCTGAAATAAGCATTTTAGTGGGTAATGATTTATTCTTGACATTTGGACAAAGGACACAAAGGAGCCTTGGAAGTAATTTTTAAATTCCTAGCTATATATATTTATATGTAGAAGCAAGTTAACTATGCACAGCATAAAGATAAAATTGTACTGAATTTCATTACCATAGAGGTCGTGGTATAATTGCACAATCTACTATTCCTTTTTTTTCTATTGCTCTACCTCAAAGCAAGATTTCTTCAGACTGGAAGAAAGTCCCTCCTGCAGTTTAAGGATTTACATAATGGAAACAGAAATGCATATATCCATTAAGAAGGCGTTTACAAAGAGATTGATGGTGTTGGCATGTGTTTGTTAAGCACCAGGCAAACCACCAGTCCGTATGTGCAGATTGCCTGCACTGCATGTGCTGTGGTGTGTCCTGGAGGCTTGCGGCTTAATAGCTTGAAACTTGTATGGTCCACTCTTCTGGGAGAGCTGAACATGAAATGGTCTGGTCAGAGCTTCTGCTCTTGTTCTGTTATAATCTAAATTTCCTTTTGATTTCCAGAGTTTTGGGGTAGATAAAGAACAGCATTCCAAAAAGCTGAATTGTGGGAACTCTTTTCCTGTGTGATTGAGCAATTTGTTCCAGTGTATCACATGGACATTGGGTTATTTGGTTACATAAATCAGAATGGAATATAAAATCCTTACCAAGCATTATAAATGCTTATTGGTGTTATTTTGAGTGACAAGAAATTTCTTTTGCAATGGAAGCCAAACAGTAACTGTGAAAACAAAGTACATCTGCCTATTGCGGTCTTTGCAGAGGTACTTATTTGCTGTCAGTGTCTCAGTGTTAGCCTGCATCGTTTTATTTTCTAAAGCTTTGAATTTACTTTATCTGTGCAATATCAGGCCCTACAAAAAATGAACATTTTCATGAAGACAATTTCCTTACTTCTTTCAATGCTGTAAGAGAAAATGTGGACTCAAAAATTACACATATCCACATATCTTTGTAGTAATTGGATTACTATCAATTAATTTAGATTAAAATGTTCAGCATCTTACCTTTCTGAAAAGAAGTTTTACATTGTAGTGTTTTTCAAAAAATTAATACCTATTATTTTCTCCAGAAAAAAAATCATTTAGTAAAAGTATGGTAACGATAAAAGATATTTTGTTACAGAAATATGTGCTGAATGACAAATACTTGATTTCACAGGAAACTTTTCAACACTAAAGTGATTAAATGGGACACCTTGATTATGTGTTGTACAAGGAAATACAAATAATGTGTGGTTCATTAGTTCATGACTTCAGAATGTGAGGGACTAAAGAAAGAAACAGCCTAGAAAGGGGAAAAAGGGGAAAAAAAGAAAATGTGAGTAACAATGAGATGATGATTCTCTAATTACATCTTTGGCTCGGGAGCATAGTTTTGGGCCTACCAGGCAGGTGCTTGGCTGCCTTGTCTAGATAAAAGAGGAGAGAAACTCACTATTTTTTTTATGTCTATATTCAGCCATATATTTATGTATGTTCCTATCTTCTACTGAAGAGCTGAAAAATTTTGTGTGTGTGTAGTAAATGAGAAACAAATAAAATCTAGATATCTAATATATCTAGTTGACTACCTTTCAGGGAGATTTTGGAGAGTTTGTGTGAATTGCTCCACTGTGGACCACTATCACTGCCTATATCCTCAGGAAGTTTCTTCTAATTATCATCACTGCTGAGTGACTGAATAATCAGAGAAGCTGTTGCCTGCATCTTTTTCACAGGTGATCGGTGTGTTGAAAATGTCATGGTTTCTGTTTCCTTGTTTATTAATTTCTTCTAAGAGACTTACCTAGCACTCGGGCATTTTTTGACTTTAGGCAGTGACTAGACATTCCATATTCATTTAATTTATTTTGGTCAGCTATTAGTTTACATCAGATATTTTACACAGCAGTGTCATGGTGGTAGCAGGAGTGGTTTGAGTTCAGAGGACTGAGTGTTGTATATTAAAACTATTTGGTCACAGCTCCCTCATGCTGACTCCTGTTGAAATAAACAGTGTTACTGAGTAATTCTGGGCACAAGTCTGAATTGGGAGAGGAGTGGCTGGAGAGCAGTCCTGCCAAGAGGGATCTGGAGGTGCTGGTCAGCAGCAGCAGCTCAGTGAGAGTCAGCAGGGTGTGCCCTGGAACCCAGAGGGCAAAACCCTTCGTTACAGCATAAAATGAGACTAAACTAGCATTTTTTTCTCTATAAGTTGATTGCATATTAAGAAATAACAGCAGTGTTGGTTCTTAAAGTAGAAACGTGTTGATGATTTCCTTTCAATTAATCAATTAATATATGCAGACAGCAGCAAATAAAATCCCAAGTCTCTTCAGGTATTCAAGCAATAGCCTTCAAATTACAACTGTGAAACTAGGAGGAAGTTTTGAGGTTTTATGCAGTAGCAGTAAGGGGTTTTCATCTTTGTTGAATGCAAAACTGGTACTGAAATCAGTGACAAAGCTCCCACTAAATGGAACCAGGGTTTTTATTTGTTTAATGAAAGAAGAGCCATGGAGAAACTCTTAAACTTGCACCCATTACACTGCAATTTAATCTTTTTGGTGGTGGTGCCTGCTGCTGAGTCCAGTAATCTCTGCACACGTTTGCTGTGCCTCAGCTCCTTGCTAGATGTAAATTTGCTGTTTGAAAGTCATTGAAGAGCAATATCAACATCTTGAAAGCGAGGCAATGAGCAATGCAGACAGGAAAGCAACAACTTTCTGAGCTCAGTGCAGTGGTAGCAAAACATGGGGTTTGACCTCAGTGAATTCTCATGTGGCTGTCAGGGCCTGTATCTTTTAAAACTACCTAAATAGCCTAGTGATGCAGCTGGCCCTATAGGAGAATCTATATGAAAAATAGACATAATTTCACACTTAAAATGTTTCTTACTGTTGTTAATAGGATGTCTTCAAAACCATTATCAGTAGATATTTCATTATTTCTTAAAATAATTAAGGTACTGATTTTGTTTCTCACTTTTAAGTCTCAGGTACTGATGCTTTATTTGCAGACTCTTTCTGATGTCACTGACAGTTTAAAGACTTCTACAGATTTTGTAAACAGTGCAAAACAGTGGTGCCATTATTAGGGACAGTAGTTTGGAAGTCTCAGATGCAGTGGTGAAGAGGCTCACAGTTGACACATGGCAGTTCTTTTCAGCTGTAGGCAATGGTGCTGATAATCGGCACACCCAGTTAGTATGAATGCCTTTCATGGCTTATGATTAACAACTAAAATTATAACTGAATAGATTACTACCTGGCATCTCTAATTGCCCATACTCTTTTTGCCTTGAAAGGCTCTTAATCACCATGTGGAAAAACAATGTACATTCTAATTATATAGATTTTGTCTAAAACGCAACACATTTTCTTGTATAGGTTTTTTTCAAAATATAATGTAATTTCTTTAAACAAAAAGGTTATATTTTTCTTTTCTTTTAATAGATTGCAAAATTTATTAAATGTAATTTTTCATTGTGAAAATGTCAACAGAATTGTTTAAACAATCATCACTGTGTTGATCAGTGTCAGCATTCCTTTCCTCTTCAGAGAACCAAGTAGTTGGTCTAGACAGCAGCTAAATGAGAGTGAAATTCTGGCTGTACTGCAGTCAGCAACAATTTTACGACTGATTTCAATAAAGTAAGGATTTTAGGAGAGCTTTGTTCTGTTCTGCATACGCATGGTGCTGATTTGTGCCTTCTGTAAGCAGCTCCTTTCAAAAACTTCTGTACTTGCGAAGTCAACGTGCAGACAATGCTGCATGCAGGTAGCCAGCAGAAGGACTACAGCCGGGAAAGAATTTTCTGAAACCTGTCATGATACCAGGACTGACCCCTCATGGTGTCTGGTTGGGATCTGATGTTGATTTATGTCACACACAGTATACTCCGTGTGCTAAAGGTTCTCTGTAACACATATGAGGATCACTCTTGGTAATGCAAGATTTTTGGATTTAAAATACATATAAGAATAACCACATTAGAAATTACTAAGGCTAAATAAATTGCTATCTCCATGAATATTCATCTACAGCTCATAAAAATTCCCTGATCTACATCAGACATTCATGAACAATCCATTCAGTGCTGAATGCATAGACTAGCAAAACATAACTGCACTTTGCTAACATATTTCATGTATGCATTTGTAAACATTTTGGGTATTTGTGCCCTAATCATATTTTTTAAAACTCATTAGCTTTTGCATTTCTCTTTACAGTTTTGATTAGTGAATTTGTGTGGAGACACAGCTGCAGATTACATTTACTTAACCAGCATTCTGATTTCCCTGAGGTGGTGGTAGTATAGTAGAATTTGCATCTCACTGCCTGTTATTTCTAGGCCAGGTCCTGCTGTTACATTGCTGTATAATAGATTAACTGTCATAGGTTTCTTCAATAGTAGAGAAAGAGCTTGTCTACTTCTGTTGGCCTTACTTTAGGAAAGATACAAATAATTAGATAAATTGGGGTAATTTTGCCCTCTTGAAAGGTCTACAGACAACTGTGTACTCTTTAATGAACAATTTATGTGATTTACAGCAATGTTAGTGATTAAACATTCAAGAAAAACACACTAGCAAATGGTTTGAGTACATACAAAGTGGTTTAAAGCATCAGATCACAATCTAAATATGAAAAAGTAAATTACTGAAATGCAGCCTTGGATCTGTCAGACTTCAGTGGGATGCAATATGATGTAAGATTACTTTATGTCAGAAACTTGCAGAGCAAATTGTAGTTAATTTCTGTTAAAGGGTGATTGTTCAGCCCACTGTTCCATTCTCTTGCCCTTCCGTGCCAGAGAAAAGGTGCAAACCGGTAGATAGTCATAATGAGGAGCAATAATTTTCTCACAACAGAAAGATCTATCAGTCCCTTCTAGGTTCTGTGCATGGTTACCTGATGTGCTGCACTTCTCAAGTGTTTTATCAGGAGAGAACATTTCTGATTTCAGAAAATACATAATTTGAAATGGTGAAATAATATATACATATTTTAAAATTTTCTTTATAAAGAGCATTGGTCAGTGATCCTTTTACCTTTGTGTCTACTATGTTTCAAGGGATTGTGTGTCAAATGCAAGAAGTCTTTGCAGGTCTCTGTCAGTCATGATCTTGAAGGGAAGAAAATGTCCAGACTTTGTCCCATAGCTGTGTAGTGCTTTCAGGAATCCTTAAAACTGAGTTTTGAAAACTACCATAGCTTTAGGTTATGGTTTCCTTAAAAGCTTTCACCAGTAGCACAATTTTGATCTGTCCCTGTTGTAGTTTAGATTTAGGGGGGACCCTGGGGAGGGTTCCCCGGGAGTCCCCCAGGTCCTAGGGTCATGGGTGTTCACATGCAGGCAGGCAAGGAGACTCTAGATGGCTGGTGAGGTGCTGATGAGATGAGGATTTATTTGGAGTTCGACTCCAGGAAGGCAACATGGTTACTGAGGGAGAGGGGAGAGGAGGGGGAGCGGGGGAAGGGGAGAGGAGCAGAGCCTCTGGAGGCCTCCAGGGAAAAGAGAGCGAGCCCTCTCTGCTTGCACCCTTAACAGGGAGCTTCGAAATGGGCGCGGTAAGATTCTCTAACCAATACAGTTACAGACACACCATACTGCAGGGAGGTTATAGACTTGGGATAAACCATACACTTTCCAGGGGTGAGCCAGAGCATACCGTTTCAACAAAATGCAATTCCACATGTCCCTATTTGATACTTCCTATATCTTTTATTACATGAAATTATTATTACTGGATTTAGTTGAATATACAGAAGTATTTGAAAATTATCTTGGAATACAGCATATTACAATGGAACATTTACTATCTTCTGCTGTGTGTGTTCATAACTACGCAATTTACAGATTATTAACATCATTTTCATCCTCAGAAATTAATAGTTTGGAATAACAGAGCACGATGAGAAATTATAGCCAACACTACAGGTTAGCAGCATTTAGCAAAGGAAGCCATGTACATTGACTCTCCTTCAGAAAATAAATTAGCAAATTCCACAACAGGTCTGTGATACTTCTGAGAGACTAAAGAATCAGTATTGTCTTACTTAATTGGAATGTCTAAGTCCACATATTTCAAGTTGAAGACAGTAACTTGGCACATAAATTCTGTGTTGTGGGTACTACTGTTTTTCCTGCACTCAGGAATTATTATATTTTAATGTGAAGTATTTTAAAACTGTGAGGACACAAAAAGATCAGATTTATTTTATGAAAATGTAATTTTTTAAAATCATTTTGCATATTGTGAAGCATTAATCATGTGCAGAATGTCTGTATGGAACATTAATTTGGGGCAGTAAGAATAAGCAGCCACAGTTTCCTGATATGGTATCTACAACATTTGTATTAATTATCTCATAACATAGACTAACTGAAGTAGAAAATTCATTATGTTTAGCTAAATAATAAGGAAGTCAGAATGCTTTTATTTATTAATTTCAAGATATTATCTTCCTAAAATCACTGGCCCTGGAGGTAACGGATGACTGATAAATATCAGCTTATAGAAATAGAAATATATGCATGAATTTTTTCAGTTAACGGCCTTTAAAAAAAAAAAAAACAGTTCTAACTGTACATCTGGGACGGTAAAAAGATGACTGAAATGACTGTTCCATATTTTAGTTACAGGTTTGGAGGAATTTTTGTCCTTTCATCAAATTTTGGGTTTTGCTAGCATGCCCTTTTGCCATATGTTACTCTTCCCATTTGTGACAGAGGATGCAGAGCTAGAAGCACTGCTCTATATTGCAGGAATTGTAAGTCACTTGCATACAATTCTTAGACATTTAGAGTTAGCCACATGGATACTAGCCCTAATTCTGGAGCCAGGAATTTTCAGTCCAAGTAATCAGTTCCTCAGGGCTAAATTTACAAACCTCTGCAGAATGGCAGCCTTGCAAGGCACTGTCACTGGGTAGTTACTTGTGCTATAATGTTCCAGCTTACTATAGGAGATAATGTAAGTAGATAATGTCTTTAAAGGCAGCACTGAGTTCTGATGGCAGTTTTAGGGTTACTGTATTTTCAGAAGAATGTTTAAATGCTCGTGCTGGAACAGATGCTCAACATCTACTGTGCAGCCATATGATAGTACATGGTTGGTAGGTGTCATGGGTTGGCGCTGGCCAGATGCCAGTGCACCCATGAGTGTATGTTTTTTCTAAAGAACTACTGTGAGATGTGGTCAAGAACAGAGCAGAGCAAGCCCAAACTTGAAAGAAAACTACATAACAACAGAAAATAGAAAAGAAAAGAAAACCTAAACACCCCAAAACAGAAATGAAAACCTCCCAGAACATTTCTTCTCCTCCTCCAATTTCCACCCCTTACATGCTCAAACTGTTAACACTTACACATTACCCTCATCTTACTTGCTTAAACCAAAACCCTGGATTCCCAAAGTCATAATCACTCAAAAAAACCAATCTTCAATTCATCCAGGGAGAGAGGATTCTCTCTCGCACCACAGACCCCCCCCCCCCCAGGAAACACAGGTCCACCCTCCCGTGTTCCCATGTCACCCATGGCACCGCCCAGAGAAGTCTGCCAGGGTGACACCCTCCTTTCCATGTCCAGTGCTCTCACCACCATCCATGGACCAAAAACGCATATAGGGCTCTTTAAGGATGCTTGGCCAAGTACCATAAACCAGCCATCTTCTCATATTGGGACTAAAGTCCCCCCCCATTTACCCCTGGGGCCGAGGGTTTCCAAGAATGTCAGAGATCTTCATCCTTCAAGACAGAGGGCACCACCACACCCTCTTCCTCTCTTCTCTGTTCTCCACTCCTACAGTGGCAATCACTGCCACAAAGTCTTTGATTTCGAGCCAAATGCATCCACACAGTCTTATTTATGTTCAGGAGAATTCAGGGTCCATCTATGGCTAACATTATGCAAGAAAAGTCCAGCCCAAAAGCCACTCCTTTTCATCTCTGCCCATCTGGGGTTCTTTTCATTGTCCTTTATCATCTCGGTCCCAGGCTGTCTCTCTCTCTCTCTTCTGAAACCACCAGCCATGAGAATCAATGTCTGGGAAAAGTTTTCCTCTGCCTCAGAAAGAGTTAAAAGCTCCTGGCAGGGCCGCAGGCTTGGGCACTCGCAGGCTCGGCAACCCCCCACGCCGCTGGGCACCTTCTCCCTGGGGGTGGGGGGGGGGATGGAAGGCACCTGCAAAGTTCTCTACCCCTCCATCCTGGATGGGGCTGGCTCAGCTCCAGTCCCGTTCGCTCTCTTTTCCCCCCCCCGGGGCACCGGCCTACCTCAGCCCGGCCGCCTGGCTGCATGGTTCCCCTCCTCCACCCAGCCTGGTAAGCTGGGCAGGGGAGGAGGAGAAGATGCTTCCCTCCTGAAAGCGGAACCAGAAAAAGGAAGTCCCTCTGGGAGTCCTTGCTTTTAACCCCTTGTGTTCTCAGAGGCGTGTCCAACCCCTCAGTGGCCACTCCAGGTGTCAACATTCAAACCTGACTACTGATTGGTTTGACCACAACTTCTGGCAAACTCACTTTCCCCCAAACCAGGACAGTAGGTAATGCTTTGAAAGGGCATTGGGCTTACATGAGCATCAGCTGTGGACAGCAGCTTCTAATAATCCTGCTCACAGCTGATTCAGAATTGCTGCTCTAACCAGGTTTCTGGATGTCTAGCAATCCTGGACAGATGGGTGCAATCCTCAAGTTACAGCATGAGGAAATACTGTTGTATTTTTCAGGGGGAACAGTATAGAGCTACAAAACAGTTGTTAGTAGATTCTTCAAAGAGGGGTAGTCTCTCAAACACTGAGGAACCCTCACATGAATTGTGATGGTCAGAGGACATGAATGACTGCCCTGAGCAATGTGATGTAATTAAACCTACTTTTAGCAGAGAGTAAGACTGAACTACTTCTGGACGTCTCTTTCAACATATATTATTGTTTGATTCCGTGAATCAAACAATATCATATTGTTTTTTAATGGCAATATTTTTGTAAGTCATGCACTGATTCTAGTATGTTGAAAAAGATTTAATAGCAAGAAGTCTTGCTTCAGCACATACTGACTGATCAGTTGCCCATCTCACATGGAGTAGTTGTTAGTTGACTCTAAAACACGGTTGATGTGTACCCTTTTCTTTAAGTTTTCTATATGCTGTTTATATTTACTTCCTGGTTATTTTATCATATACATGAATTTATGAGTATAGTTCTACCTGATTGAATGAGAATATGTGTGCTGAGGAAGATCATCTGCATAGCATGCAGTGTGTTTCTCACTTCTTTTTCTTTCTAAATCATTTTTGTGACCCTTCACTTAGCAAAAGCTACTCCTTGGTACAACAGTGTTGCAGTATGCTCATTATGTCCACGTCCATTCAATACTTACTAAGCTACAGATCATTTTTTGTGTGTCTGTGTTTACATAAAAAGGAAGCACTGTTAAAATAACTTACTTTCTCTTATTTCAGGAAGCTAAGACTGGTTTAAATATGTTAGGGAATTCAATACATTATGCTAGCACTAAAACATGTTCTGCATGTCTTTACAGCTTTCAGTAACACTATTTTTACTTCATTAATTAGCTTGAGTTGAAAGACACTAAAAGAACTCAGGCTGACACAGCATTTTTAAATATTTTACTTCCAATCTGTAAAGTATATTCAAATGCCAGCACAAATCATAACATTTACTTTATGTGAAAACAGATAGAACAGTTGTTTTTCCACCTAACATTTAAATAATATTTATCATAAAGATATATCTGGATTAAGTACCTATAAATTTTCAGATACCTTCATTTTTTTGCATAGCCATAGCTGTTAATTTTACAAGACAGTCTCATTGCTTGAAATGGCAGTAGACTCCAGTAACCTTTGAGCTAGTGACTTCGTATTACCTTGTACTAATTCTCTTAATGGCTACTAAAATTTATTGTAATAGCAGGATTGCCTTGCATTGGCATTATACAAAAACTGAAGTACTTCTTGGCAGGTTCCTGAGTGGATTCATGTGATTTAATATGCATTTTTTGATTACTGTCTAACCTTCTACAACCTTTACTGTCTGTCTTTCACCATTAAAGATTCATCTCCCAGTCTATCAGGTGAAATAATAGTCTGAATAGATCTGAATTACCTCATCTTGACTTATTTTAAATCAGACAAATTTGCACAATAATTTCACTCCTCTGTATCTTTACAAGTTCATCACCAGGATGAAAAGTTCCTAAACATTTTTTAGTATGTATCAACTAATTCATATAATTTTTCATCACACAGTATAACCTTGAGCACACATGCTTCAGTGGCAAATATCATTCTAGTGAATGGATTGTTGAGTTGATCATCTCTGTTGCAGAACATGAATGTTACCTCATTCCTGACTGGCTCAGCCTTGGCCAGCATTGGGTCTGTCCTGGAGCCAGCTGACATTGGCTCTGCTGGACATGGAGGAAGCTTCTGGCAGCTTCTCACAGAAGCTGCCCCTGTAGCCTCCTGCTACCTAAACCTGGCCTTTCAAATCCAATATAGAGCTGTAATGGAAGGAGAAATTAAAGACGAGCAGAGTGTCCCAAGTTAATGGCTGATTCTTTGTGCTGACGTGTCAGCTGATTGCAAGAGTTGGTACAGGAAGGTGTCCTTATGGCAAACACAGAAATCCCACGTGTTTGAATTACGATATGTAGGCTTGGATCAGGAGACCATTTTCATCTGGTTGTTGTAATACATTTTTGAGTACACATGCCTATTTTTCATTATTTTTTCTGAGTTCTCTATAAATAATCAGAAAAGAAGTAGTTCTGTTACACAATAGAGAAGCACAAATACAATTTTTATTAAAATGTCAGTCCATAACATGCAAATATATGTATAGAGGAATTGTACTTTAGTCTTTCATGGATAGAATCAAAGTATCGAGAGGGACTTAAGTAAAGAATAAATAATCCCATCTTAGATGTGTGCAGTTATACAGGCACTGATAGTTGTTGACATAATGACATTTCTTATTCCAGAATACAAATTGGTGTTTCATAGTGTTGTTCAATTTAATGAAGTGCTAAAAAAGCTATGTCACTATGTGTTGGATTGCTACACAATAAAGGAAAAGTAAGCAAGCTGGAGATTTATTTTCAAGAGTGTCACTGTGAAGCTCTGCCAACTTAGGTGGGAGCTCTTCAGGTTGTAGCTTATTCGTTTACTGATAGACCTGGAAAGTGATCCCAATTTGGAAATGATAGCTATTGAGAATGGCAGCAAAAGGCATTTTGTTAACTGAGCAGGGCTATATCTGGTGTCTTTTCTGCTCTTGTCATCTTCCAGATACTGCTATTTCTTTTGTCTTCTCTTAGCTTTTCCCAAACAAATGGGAAGATGGAGTTCTGGGAGGGATCTCTACTTGGTTCAAGCATGCCCTTTCTTTGTCTTCTCAGTGAATAAGCCTCTTGACTGCAAATCTCTCTCTGATAATCTGCTTCTGTTGCTGGCTTCTATATGAACTGCCAGTACTGTACAGCACTTCAGCCAGTCTGCTACTAATCTGCTGCTCTTGGTACTACAGATGCTCTCTTTGGTCTGGTGTACTTTTTCTGCCTTTGCTATTTCTGGTCAAAGAATCCATCCTTTCCATCACCGAGTGGCTGTACAGTTGCCTGTTTGCTGTCACGTGCTCACAGGTCTGGCTTGTGAAGCTCCATTCCATGGTATAAACTTCCAGGACATTGTTGAAACACTTTTGCTGTCAATCCCATTTCCTCTTTTCATGCCTCAGCATAGGAAAGCAGGTTGGCTGGTCATGATTATCAGCCTAAATTATACTTCTGACCTGTTCTGGTAGGGCTTGGATTAGTATTGCCTTAATGAACATGGAAATGAAAAGACAAAGGACTGCAGTGGGTATTTCAGCCTCATCTGCAGTAAGATGTGAAAATACCTGTGCTGCAACTATAGTAGTTTGCAAAGGAAGTTTTCTGTTTCTTGGTATCTGTAATTTTATAATTCCTTTATACAGCAGGTATCTATTTCTGGAGGACCTTCATTGGGTTTAGAAAGCATACCTGAGCAATGCAACTGATTTAAATAAAAAAAGCTGTGGAACGTATATGTTTGTATTATTATATGGGTATATGGGGTTTGGTTTTTGTGGGGGGTTCAGGGATTTTTTTTTTTTTTTTTTTTTTTTTAGCATAATTTGAAAAGTTCTATTTAGCTCGCTGGAGAAAAAACATTTAACAACTCTGCATTTTGTTTTTCAGTGTGCAGTGATCTGGAATTCAGGGAAGTTGCAAACAGATTGAGAGACTGGTTTAAGGCACTTCATGAAAGTGGAATTCAGAATAAGAAGACTAGGATGGTTCAAAGGCCTGAAAGAAACAGTAAGTGATTTCTGCTTGTCTTATTTGATGTTTTCTTTGGTCCTTTTCTATTCTTTTGTTTTTCCTTTGCTAAGACCTGCCTTATTCTTGTGTGCTTTAAATAGGCATGTGTACAAAACTATAACTTTGGGTTTTTCTGAAGTTGGTTTCCTATTTATGGCTTAGTACTAATACAAGATGTTCACTTTAGACTTTCAATATCATTTGGTAGGACAGCTACCATTCACAATGCTTTAATTTGTGAATGCTGTCAAATTAAAAAAAATAAAATAAAGGAGCTTAAATTATGTGTGACCCATCTTTACTAGTTAATGTCACTGTAGGTACTGGTACAGAAATAGAGATGGAAAAGAAGCTTGTGAGTAAAAAGGAATTTTTAAGGTTGTACTTGAAATTGGAAAAGACTCAGAAGTAATAATGAAGTGGAAACAGTAGAGGGCATAATTTGTTTTTAACCCCCTAAAATATTTAAATAGATTTTTTTTGTTGTGGAAAGTAGTTACATTTTAAAATGTAATCATCAAAGGGCTTATTTAGAAGAGCAATTGAAGTGTGCATTAATAGTTCCAAAAGTGAAGTCCTACTGTGAGAGGATTCAAATTGGATTTCATAAGCCATAAAACTCTACCTTTTGTTAATATAATGAGCAAATAATGAATTCTTCCAGAGTATGTTTCACAGAACTTAGCCACCACTGGCTTCTTACCTTACTTTATTTTTAGCTTTTTAAGTATTTGAGCTATTTTTTTAGCTTTTGGTTGTTTCAATTTGAAGCATTACTTTTTCTTTTTTTTTTTTAAGAAATCCATTAGTTTCACTTAATTGGAAATGCCATTTCATTGTGTGATTCTTTTCATGCTAAAAGATGTGAATAATTCTGTAAAACAATGAATTAAAGATGGTTCTGTCTTATCTGGGAATATTTTTCTTAACATTGATATAAATCATTTCTGAGGTAAGGTGGTAATACAGTTGTTGGAGTTTATGTTTCTATGGATTTTATATAGAGAGTGAAATGTGAAGGGACTGAATTAAAACCTTTAGAAAAATTAGAATATATTAAGGTATATATGTATAAAGTAGAAATTTAAGCCTTAGCTTTAAGCTTTATATGCTTTAAGTGTTTAGTTGTTAGTGTAGAAGTACAGACTTTTAGGCTTAGTAATAAAGTTTAGACACAATAAAAATAGAGTACTGTTTATAATTTTTAGTATGAATTTTGCGTAAATAAGATAAAATTTTTTACGTATGTTAAGATAGTTTTTTACATAACAAGATAGAATTTTTATGCACAATAAGATAAAATTTTTATGTTAGTAAGATAAAGTTTTTACACTGATACATATGCTATATGTGTAAGTTTTTGATGCTGCTTTTCATAGTTTTTCAAACTTAGAAAATTACACCTAAATTAAGTAGTGTGTAGATAAAGATATGAATATGCATTTGTAACTTATAGATAAAAAGCCTTTGAGCTAAAAGTGAAAGTATCAATTGATCAACCCGATCTTTTGATCCAACCTCCACCTTCTGCAGCCTGGAGAAAGAGCCCTGCCAGAGAGCTGAATAAGATTCTAAAAGTACCATCTATTGTAGTCTTTGTTGCCTGGGATCTGGGCCCTAAGGTCCCGTCCCTCCCTTTCCTTTCCCCCTGCGGCATTTGCCCCAAAACTCTGTTCAGAGCTACTGAGGACTCTGCAAAAGTTCGGGACCCCGGGACCCCTTCTTGCCTCTACGACCCCAAGACCCCTTTCCTGTCAAGTTCTTAAAAAGTAATTTCAATTATGAAATTATAAAACCACTCATTTAAAACTTAATACATGCTTTCATATAATAAATCACTCTGTTTAAACCCTAAAATGTTCTTAAACCTTTAAAACCTTTAACCAGTAAAACAGCCTCAACATACAGTTAACACCATTTTGTATTGAAATTGGAAAAATGACATTTAAACCCATATATTTCCAACATGCATTCTGGTTGGTGCCCATAACTGGCATGTGATCTGCTTCTTATGCAGTAGTGAAAACAATAGAAATACAAAGTTTGCAGCCCTTAAGAATTTATTGTATAGATAAAAAAAATGTATCTAATTACGTAGGTTAGTACATTGCTTAGTTTAAGGTAAACTGAAATATTGTGTAGGGTCCTGTTTCTTGCTGAATGCTTACTTTGATATTTGGGCAATGATAAAAGAAGCAACTGTAGAGCTATTAAGTATTATGTCCTGCATAAATAACAAGTCAGTGTTTCAAGAAATTGGATTCCATGTAATGCTAGAAAGTAAAGTTCATTAATACTTTGAATACAGTGAGATCTAGTGCAAACGCAAAATTCTTAAAAGTGAGATTTTTCCCTTGGCTTTTTTCCTTAAGCACACAGGTGGTTTTGATAAAACCTACAATCTCTACTTGAAACAGGCATTTGTACTGTGATGTGTATGTGGATATAATATAGTCATATTTATTATGTCACTTGTATGCTTGCAATTTTTTTTCTTTATAATAGCAATCAATGACTAGTTTTAGACTTAAGATCCAAGATTTTAATGTGAGGCTAAAAATGCAAGAATCTTGTGGATTTTTGGACACTATTTTGGAAGCCTTCAAAGTTATAAAGTTCTCTCTTTGGCATTGTACAGAATGCACGTATTTTTGGAGGTATGTGAAATTTAGGGCACAATTTAGATTGCATGCTATTCTATCATTTTTTGAGAGATAGAATCAAGAGTTGATTTGAATGACTAAGAATAGTCTTTGCAGGGCTTTTTTTCATCAACAGGTAAAAGATTACAATCTCTGTGGAAAATTCTGTTTCCCATATATTAAATTATATATGTGACTTTAATTACTTGTCAACATCATGCTGTCATAAATGTTTGACTTAGGTTTTTATTATGGTACCAGAATTTGGAATATTGTACTAAGTATTAACTTACTACTGGTTCTAAATTTGATTGCAGTTTGATGATAGGCTTTGGTTTGATGCTTATTTTCTTTTTACTAAAATAAAGCAAATCAAGTTTTACAAAATGGTTACATGTGAGACATTCAGTTTGTCCTATATTTTCTTCTTTTTCTTTTCAAAAAAGAGATATTCAACAAAAACCTATAGTGTTTCGCATTTGAACAATTTGAACAATTGTTCAGTGGGTAATGTTCCAGTACTGTGGTCAGTTACTCAAATTGCATGTAGCTAATTGTGAAAAAATACTGGATATAGATATTAAACATGCTATTTGTGCAGTATTTACTCGATTTTATAAATAGCCAATATTTACATGTTTGTAATAATTTGACAGGCTACTGCAGGAAGACAGTCAGTCCATCTATGGACAGAAAGCAATTGAAAGATTGTATGTTCAGTAGTAGGTTTTCTTCAGTAATTTTACACAAATTATTTTAAAACTGGTCTCACTAGTGCTGTATGTTTTTCCTGTTATGTAAATTTCTGTACTTCAGAATTTCTTAAAAGAGCAGAATACATACTGCATTTTATGAGAAATTAACATGTCTGTTGTTTAGAAGAAAATAATGTGTCACTGTGTCCCTGTAAACACATAAAGAAACATAAAATATGATAACCATTTAACATGGTAAAGTCCTTTCTAATACCGCTTAAAATTTTTTAAAACTGTTCTTGAAGAGCAAAGTTCTCAAGTAATATCCCTCGATGTCTGTTTTCAAAGTCATAGGAAGTCCAAGACATCAGGCCTGTTGCTATCTGAGTATATCAGGCCATCCAGCCATATTGATATCTTAGTACACCAGGGCTTTCCAGTCCCTATTTTGGAAATATAAAAAGCTATATTTGGAAATAGAGAAAGCTACAGCTACAAATAAAACTTGCAAAGAACTTCTTATCATGTATAATGACTTTAAACTTAGCACATGAGACTTAGTGGTCTGTGCAGAATAACAGCTGTAACAAAAAGCCACCTGAATGCAACTTCTCCTTTCAGAGTCTGATCTAACAGATCCCTGGAGTTATTCATTACCCTTGGGGAGTTAAAAATCTGTTTTGTCACCCTTTTCCCCTAGGCTTTCCTGTATTCTTATCATAAAGTTCCTTCCTCACTGAAAAACCATTCTGCATTTAAAGAAGCAATTTGTGGCTTCCTCCCTGGTTGTCTCTTTATATTTAGGGTTTTTTTCATATTTCTGTCACTCTGGTGGCATTTAGGACGGGATATATTAGAAGACTTGAGCACAGTCCTTCTGACCAAGGCAGATTTGCAAGTTTACATGCCTCGCTGGTGCTTTTTAGAGTTGTTCCAGCTATTAAGTAATCCATTTTGTTCCATATAATCATTAATATACCTAAACAAAACAAACAATAGTGTTCTGCTAGAGCCATCACTATGCTGTTAACAAGTCAGAAAATGTCTGGTGCCTATATTGCTGTGTTTTTACAAGAGTAAGGTAATTTTGTCTTACTGACACTTTTTTTCCTAGAGCAGAATATTATTAGTAATCAAGAGTAGGAAATTTCAAAAAACAATAGGGTATTATTTCCAAAATCCCTTTTGGGTCCAGATGTGGTCAAATGCAATAGATCTAAAAGTATCAATAATATAGATGCTACATACAGACTTAAATCTTTTCCTCTGGCCATTTATGGTCTAAATAGATGACACAAAGGGGAAAAGTATATTTGACCCTCATACTACAATAATACCCCCATTATTTTTCGCTTGTGGATTGGAATATGTGGAGTTAAAAATATTAAGTGACATTTTATGTACCTGTTTAAAGTCTATTCAAATATTTTTTTCTATTTCTGTATTAATTTTGTGTGATAAAACACAAAATTAATGCATCATATGCAGAGCACAAAAAATACCATAGTCCCACAAATATTTCTGCTAACAGGCAGTCTATTTCTGAAGAATACTTGTGCACCTTGTCATGTTAGAAGTTGAAAGACCAAATGTCAAAGGTAATAAATAGAGAATCTTCTTATGGCTTGGAAATAATATGATGATTTGGAGTCTAATACACTAATAATTTTGAAAATATCCTAAAAATACAAGAAGCCTGAAAGAAAATTACTTTCGAGTGGCTTGTCTGGAACTAGGATAGTAAGATATTATTACACTAAAATTGACAAGTCCCTATACGAAATTGTGGGAGGAAAAGACTAATTTTGTAAAGAAAAGTAAATCAAATAAGCAAATCCAGATTTTTGCTTGAAGATTTTCATTTCATTCTGACTATCATGAGTTCCTTGTTGATGAAGAGCCAAGCTGGTATTATGCAGTGATAAATTACATTTCCCTGATCTTAACTGCCAAAGCATATTTGAAAACCCTGAGGTACAGACAGAACTCGTGAGAATAATAGGGTTTTCCTTACTCCTAGAGTAAAGAAAGAACTAGAGCAGAAAGAATTGTGGTTTTAAACAGTATTTTTGATGTCTTCAAAACACTGATGACTTGAGAATTCATCTAATTCCCGAGATTGTTTCAGAAAATGTTCCGTAAAGCTGAACTGCAAAGTTGAACAGGCTGGTAACCTGAACCATAGTTCTAGTTTGCTAGAAAGGAAAGGTTCTTCCAATGAATTTCTTCATGTGTCGGGTAAGCCCATGCAAAGGCATCCTCAATGCAAGGGTCTGCAAGAAGAAATACAGAGTAGAATTAAAATCCATCTCTACTTAAAATTAAGTCTCTAAATGAACCACATCAGTGTTATTGACTGAAATTGGCTTTGACTCAATCTTTTGTACAGAATTATCCTTATACACAATGAAACATGTGGATCTTTATTAATTTATATTATATATATATATATAATTGTTGTTGTTATTATTATTATTGTTATTATTAATCCTCAGTTATCTGCTTTCCTCTAGCAATCACTCCAGTTCATAAAATGGTAAATCTGGTGTACCAAATAACAAACTTTATCTGATCCATCAATCTATTAGGAAACTGATAGCTTCCAGGAATAGGATTCATGTTGTTTCCTCCCCCTCCCATAAAATTCTTAAAAACACTTTCTGGAAGAGACTTCAGAATGTAACTTTCACAGGGAAATTGCAGTTGTACTTTATTTCTTTCTCTTGTACCTTTTGTTGTGACATGAGAGTCAGTTTTCCTAGGTTTATCAAAATACCTTTGGTACCTTCCCCATGTTCCCCAGGGCCAGGAGTTGATCTTTGATGATTCTTATTGGTCCCTTCCAGCTCAGGATATTCTGTGATTCTGTGTCTTGCCTTAACCTGGGCTCTGCTGGTGTCTGTGTAATCACAGTGAGCAGGAATGTATTACAGCCTCAGGGGACAGAGAGTGTTATGCCTAAATCTGTCTCCTGGCTCTTATGGAGCCAGACGAGGCTCACCAAGATCACCACTTTTTTGATCAAGTACAAAAGCATTCACCTCTGCTTAGTCCTCTTTATTTTAGTCTTTCCTGCTCTGCTCTGTCCTGATTGCATTAGGAAGTGAAACATTTTCCCAATTTGTGCGCAGTAGGCTTCTGCTGTGAGATTCTGTTCACTGAAGGTTTTCTGCTAACCAGAATATTACAGAAATCCATTACAAAAGAAAACCTTCTTGCTTGCAGCTATGCAAGCACACTGAACAGGTAAAATCCACTGTCTAGATGTCAGCCAGGAGTCTGGCCAACAGTGCATGTGTGTTTATTGGCATGTGTGATTTGCCAGTGACTTTTCTTGCTTCAGACAGCACTGTGATATTGGAAAAATTATGCACTTCCTGGCATATTAGATAAACAATTTCTATATAGTACAATGTGTGAGCCCTGTGTATGTATGCTGTTTTGATTTTCACATGGTTTCAAAAGCTGTCTTCCTCAGGCACACGATAGTTTTGTCTTAAAAAGCAGATAAGAGATGAAATTCTCCCTGGAGAAATAACCAGAAAGAAGAGCATTTCTGTTGGTTCCTTTTGAGCAAATGTTTTGAATGCCCAGTATGTAAGCCATGGAGGATGGGTATATTTCTTAATAATTTTTCCCTTGGGATTGTTTTGACCAGGAAAAGAGCATGAGCTGGTACTTCATATTTTTTAGACAGTGTTCAGAAATAGCTGCATAAAAGTTCATTATGGTATATGGAAATAGATTTTGAGTAAGTGGTTAAAATGAAAAACATCTTTCATAATTTAGTCATCTGAGCAGCAGTTTTTGCTCTCCTCAGCATAATGCCCTGGTACTTAATCATCAAGAATAAATTGTTATTCAATTATACTAATTATTCCTTTGTTTCTGCTTATTTCTTTGTGTTACAACTCTGAAAAATGTGTAAAATCAGCATTCTAGTTGGTGTTCCAAGTGATAATATGTGGGAATACACAAGACAGAGAGTCAAACAGACTTGATTAGCATAGTTGGTTTGATAACCAAGATGCCATGGCAGGAACAAACAGAACTGTGAAAATTACAGGAGATGGGATTACACCTGCTTACGGGAAGAGAGAAGATTCAATCAACTTCTGCAAGCAAAGAATTGTTGTAAAATGCGTGAGTTTTCTGTGTGATTTTTAACCTGATTGTTGTAGTAGAAATCATTAACCTGTTTGAAATAGTATATAAGCTTTTGGGAAACCTGAGTAAAATCGAATTCTGATCACCGAATCAGTCTTCCCGTCTCTCATCAATCGCCAATAATTGGTGCTCCGTATGACTTGAGAAGAACCGGCTATCTGCTGGCAATTGGCGATGCCCCTGGAACTGATCGTGGCGGTGAAAGAACTGTGTTTGGGCCCGCAATCATCTGTACGCCAGACGTGACAGGTGAGCCAGGGGAACTCAAGGTATGGGACAGGACGTGTCCGACAAGAGAGACGTTAACAAAACCATGCAACGCTTGCTGAGCAAGCATGGATCCCCAATCCTTAAGCAGGACCTTAAGTTGCTCCTACAATGGGTGTCACGCATGTTCCCCAATACCACCCCTTCCTCTGTTTTTACTCTCCACTACTGGGACAAGGTCGGCGTAAAGCTCTACGACCTGGCTACGCTGCCTGGCCACGAGCCAGAGCTACACTTGCTTCCTGCATGGAGGGTGGTCATAGACGCTATTAAAAAACAGGGGAAGAGCGAGGCAGCCTGCAAGGCTACCGCGGAGACGGCCCCGGTGGCCGTGCTAGACCGAAACCTGTCCAGGTCCCGCTCCCCCTCCCCGACGAACGCCAGGGATAGAGCCCAGCCGCCACCTGCAGCCCTGCTGGTATCCCACCAGTGACCCCAGAGCCGCCGAATGCTAATCACTTATGCAGATGCTGACTCTAGCAGTGACAGAAAGCCTTTTGACCCCGGCCCTGAAAAAGATTCAGACTTATTCCCTTCAAATATGCATAACAACTGGTTACAGATAAAAAAGAAAGCCCTTAGAGACTTTGCCTTTATTTCAATGCCGCTTCAAGTTTCACCAAATGGCCAGCTTTTACAACAAATCATCTCACAGCACGGGACAGCAACGAGTGCAGACACAAATCCTACAGCGGACACAGCAGCTGACATGGTAACCAGGCGCAACCTTCAGCTTCCAGTTGGCCCAGCCCCCATCCACCGGACTGTCTCCAACCTACATGCAGCCACCCCAAAAAGTGCAGTAATGTTGTCTGATTGCTCTGTTTTTGTCTCCCTACAGGAAGTCTATGGACTCTTAGTACCCCGTTACCATGCCTTGCTTATAGGTAGATCATCTGCCTTGGTAACACAACTGTTTGTTTTACCAGCAATCATCGACTCTGACACAGTTACAAAGATAGAGATCATGGCTTGGATCCCCCAGCCGCCCTGTGTAGTACCGGCCAGGGGCAATATCGCCGAGCTCGTACCTTTCCAGTAGTACTCTTATCCACACCCCCATAGCTAATCAGAGGAGAGACAGGTTTGGTTCAACAGGAATACCACAAATTTTTTGGATGCAGCGCATAACTCCTGAATGTCCTACATGCCGATGCAAAGTGTCTCTGAGAGGCAAAGAGTTAATTTTAACCGGATTCATTGATATAGGCACAGATATTAGTCTTATCTCCCGAAATCAATGGCCTAATGATTGGCCATTAATGCCTGTTCCCCAGGTCCTTTCAGGAGTGGGTAGAAACAGTCAAAGCTATTAGAGCCAACACTTGGTACCAATTACAGGGCCTGAAGAGATAGTAGCTACTGTCAAGCCTTTTGTGCTGTCTTCTCCGCTAGTTTTGTGAGGGAGAAATGTTCTATCTCAGTAGAGAATTTTTATGCAGTCAGATTTTGTATGAAAGTCATTGTAGCATGCGACTTTAAAACCAACCTAGAAAGCAAAAAAAAAAAACCAAACCAAAAATCCCAGTGTGGTAAATTGATGTCTCTTAAGTTCTTAACAGGAAAGGGGGAGCCGAGGATGGCACCCCTGATGAGAAGACTGCAGAAAGCTCTTTTATGTTTTCAATTTTTTAAATTGTTCTTGATGGACTCCAAACAGATGTTACAGCCTTTGAGTAAGAACTTAATGCAAGACTGCTTCTCTCTTTTCTCTTGTTTAGTTTGTCATCAAACCTAAGTTGAATGCAAATGTGCTATATGTGAGATACTATAGTACTGTGCATCTCATAAAAGACGAGGTATTTGCTGTCAATGTGATCCATCAAGATGCATCAGAAATAATGCACAAATTCAACAATTAATGTGTGTATATAAGTTTGATCTACCTGAACAATTAGAGCACAGTGGCTTGCTGCCACTGAAAATAAAGATATATGATGATTTCCTGAATATCATGATATTTACTAAGAATTGTTTCTAGTGCTCAGACATAGCCTGTTAAACTTACATGTTTTTGACAAAGATAGCACGCTGATAACCAGTTTGATTTTAGGTTCAAAAGAGATCCCTATAGAAATATCTAGACTGATGCATAAGAATGCATTCTATTTCAGCACAACCTTTGCAAATTTTAACTGAAATCCAAACTTTACATGATGTACAAAATTTTTTTAGGAGCAAGCTCCCTAATAAAAATTCCAAATGCAGAACTAAGTCCTTTGTTTGAACTGCTAAAGAGAGATTCAAACCTTTTATCTCCTAAACGACTTAATTTACAAGTCCAACATGCACTGCAGAGCTTGGTAAACCAGCAAGCTGCACACTAGGCACCTAAACTGCCTTTTCTTTTAATAATTTTGCATTTAGCAAAACAGCCCCACACTTTGATATTTCTATGACTCCAAAGCACCAGCCCGTGTGCTTATCATTGATTTTTTTTACCTCACCAAGCAACCAAAACCATCAGTACCCAACATGAAATGATAGTTTCTGTCAGACTAACAACTAGTTGGGCTAACTTCTCTTGTAAGTGTAAAATTTTCCATTGTTTTCCTGCCTCTTATCACCTTTATTTGAATTAGATATTTCAAGAATCTAAAGCTAATCAAATAGCCTTTGCTGAATTCAGCAGACAAATCTCAATACATCCTCCAAAACATAAGCTTTTAACACCTTCTCTGATTTTTCTATTAATTGAAATAAAGTTCCACTTCAAGCCTTAACAGTATTCACAGATGGTTCTAGTCACTCTCATAAATCAGTAACAGTATAAAAAACCTCTTTTTCTAGTGCCTAAAGATCAGATGTATCCACATTTGAGAAATCCCCTCAAATTATTGAATTTGGTACTGTTGTCAGAGCTTTTCAAAATTTTTCTGTTCCTTTTAATCTAGTAACAGATTCAGTTTATGTTGCAAGAATCGTGAAGCCTCAGCCCTGAAAGAAGGTGTAAAAAACCTGCAAACAGATGATAGATTTGAATAGTTGAATAAATTCTTAAGAAGCCGGAGACTCCATAAATAGATTAGAAATTTAGTTAAAATAAACTTATATGTATTAGGCATTATATTATGTATTGTTATAATTATTCCTTATATTTTACAGTGTGTTTAAAGGTAGAATCTGGATCTTGGATAGATAACCTGTTTAGTAGCTAGGGTTTGACACCTTGGCTAAAAGATTATCTTGGGATAGGAATGCATGTAATGATTTTAATAATAATTGTATTAGTTATGATACCTCGCTTGCTTCAGTGTGTGCAGAGATTAATTAATAAAGCCATCAAAGGGGTGTTCTTGATTGATACAGGAAGGGGAGATGTGGGAATACACAAGACAGAGAGTCAAACAGACTTGATTAGCATAGCTAGTTTGATAACCAAGATGCCATGGCAGGAACAAACAACTGTGAAAATTACAGGAGATGGGATTACACCTGCTTACGGGAAGAGAGAAGATTCAATCAATTTCTGCAAGCAAAGAATTATTGTAAAATGTATGAGTTTTCGGTGTGATTTTTAACCTGATTATTGTAGTAGAAATCATTAACCTGTTTGAAATAGTATATAAGCTTTTGAGAAACCTGAGTAAAATTGAATTCTGATCACCGAATCAGTCTTCTCTCAATAGCCAATAATAATATATATAGTATGTTATTTAGGCAATAATTTCCTAGGCCTAGGTCACCTGGTGATTTTTTGATTCTTAGTTCTGCATCACCTGACGCCTTCTTGTGTCAAACCCTGTTAGCAGATATTAAACTCTAGATCTGTACTTCAAGGCTTTTCTCTTTTACCCAAGTATATCACCTTCAGGATGTATTATTTTATCGATATTGTAATAGAGGAAGCAAGTCATTGTTAAGAGAAAGTACGTCTGATAATTTTAAGTTTGGACAGTTCAGTAAAGGTTCTTTTAAAATGAACCAAGAATTTTACCACAATAATCTCTAAAAGAGTTGGTAATGTGTATATAGACCTGAAGTGATGATCTTTTTGTGGTGTAGCAGTTCTGGAAGAGGTGGAGTGATCCATTTTATATCAAACAAAGCTAATTCTATCTCTGTCAACACCTGCCTGGTTTACCTCTGAAATACTTGAGCCATTTTTATGTATTTTATTTATTTGAGCAAAGCGAATATTTGACCTACATTTAAGACATTTCTATATTGCAGTTACTGATGGGTGTAAAAGACTGTCTTGATGAAACAGGATCAATGAAAACTAAGAAGAAATGTGATTTTTATCTATTTAAAACACTAAACTTGTATATACTAAACAAGAGGAAGAAGAAAAAACTAGCAAAAACTACAGAAAATATACCTGGGCTGTAAACAAAAATAGAAACCACTTCAGAGTTGAACTCTGAAAAAAAAAACAAATTACTTTCAAGGTAAAACATGATCAGTCTTACAAATTGTTAAATCAGTTATTTAGTAGAAAGTTAGACTCCATGATCCACAGTGCTTTTTTCCTCCAGTATCTGATGCTATTTAACACATAGGTTATGACAGTTTTCATAAATATAAGCTTTTCTTATATAAAATATTATTTTTTTTGAAGTAGGTTTATAAGTTCTGATATACCAGAATTATATATTCCTATCTTCTAGGTAGAATATGTCATGAATATCAGACTTCATACTCTATATTTAAATATTCAGCTATGGTTATGTTAAACTTTCACAGGATTTATTGAAAATATTAGAACATAATAGCATTTTTCTGGTGCAATCCTGTTGGTATCAGTGATCTGTAATAAAATTATCTGCCTTTTAATTATATTGCTGACTCCAATGCAATTTTTTTTTAATTTCAAGCTTTGTCCTTAATTATGAAAAATGTAATAGAGAAGATGTTGGCAGGACATCACTTCTTAAAAAATCTAAAAGCTATATAGAAAGAAGTAAGAAAAAAATTGAGGAATGGGAACAGAGGATGAACTCCAGTCACAGGCTAATGGTAGTTAAGGAAATCAAGAAAAAAATAGGGGAAAAAATCTTATTCAGTTGTATAATATTCTTCCAACCTTAATTTAGTGGTGCGTACACCTTTGAAATGTTCAGTTCTCTTTCACTGTTCTTCAGATCAATCTAGTTCTTATTAGAGTATCATTTGAAACTGACAGAGGAGTTGGACTAAATGATCCCTTCCAACTCAGCTTATTCTGTAAAATAAGCAGATGTTTGGAGGTGTCATGGGTTAGCACTGGCTAGATGTTAATGCACCTATGAGTGTATGTTTTTCCTAATGAGCTACTGTGAGATGTGGTCAAGAACAGAGCAGAGCAAGCTTAAAACTTGAAAACAGAGAACAAAACTTTATTACATTACATAGGAACAGGAATAGAAAGGAAAACTCTAAACACACACACAAAACAGAAATGAAACCTTCCCAGAACATTTCTTTTACTCCCCTAATTTCTACCCCCTACACGTTACTCTACATAGACCAAAACCTTGGGTTTTAAATCAAACAATCACTACTCAAAAAAACCTAATCTTCAATTCAGCAAGGGAGAGAGGAGTCTCTCTCGCACTACAGACTGCTCTTCAGAAAACACAGGTCCACCCCTTATGTGTTTCTATGTCACCTATGGCACCACCCAGAGAAAGTTGCTGTGGTGACACTCTCTTTTCTATGTCCAGTGCTCTCACCACTGTCTATGGGCTAAAGCTGCATATAGGGCTCTTTTAAGGATGCTTGCATGCCGAGCTCGCCCCATCTTTCCCCTGGGGCTGAGGGTTCTAAGAGCAGGTTTCCCCTGAGGGCAGAGGGCGCCACCACACCCTCCCCCTCTCTTCTCTGCTCGCTCTACTGCAGCAAGTCGAGCTAGCCACATCCACCCTAAAATGCAGTTTATGTTCAAAAGAGACTCAAGTTCAGTCTATGGCTAACATTATGCAAGAAAAGTCTAGCTCAAAAAGCTACTCTTCTTCATCTCTGCCCATCTGGGATTCTTTTCATCTTCTTTTATCATCTCAGTCCTAAGCTGTTTCTCTCTCTCTTCTGAAGCCACTAGCCATAAGAATCAATGTCTGGGAAAGTTTCCTTCTGCCAAGAAAGGGTTAACAGTTTCTGGCTCCCGGCAGGGTGCAAGCTCAGGCACTCCCAGCCTCGGCAACTCCCACGCGTCTGGGCATCTTCTCCCGGAGGGGGATGGGGGGGGGGGGGGGGGGAACGACACATGGAAGGCACCTCCACAGTTTTCCACCCCTCCATCCTGGATGGGGCTAGCTCAGCTCTAGTCTTGTCTATTCTCTTCCCCCCCCGGGGCCCCAGCTTACTTCAGTTCGGCTACGTAGTTCTCAGCCCGGCCACTTGGCTCCCCTCCCTCACTCAGCCTAAAGCTGAGCAGGAGAGAGGAGATGTTTCCCTGCTGAAACCGGAATCCAAAAAGAGGCAGACCTTCTGAGAGTCTTTGCTTTTAACCCCTTGTGTCCTTGGAGGCGTGTCTAACCTCTCAGTGGATACTCCAAGTGCCAGCATAAAACCTGACTGCTGATTGGTTTGCCCACAACTCCCTGAAAAATTCACCTCCCCCTAAAACTGAGACAGGGGGGTTTCTGCTTTCTCTTAGTATCGTTTATTAAAAACATAAAACTGTCTTCTACTATCCTAAAATACAAATACTTCATGATGTGAGCTTTGCCAGCATGAACCACAAATGCTAATTTAAAAATATTTTGTCCCAAGCTTGAAAATGATGCCTCTTTCAATAAACTTAAGCTGGAATATCCACATGCAGAGATATTATCTTCAATTACTTTGGCCTACAAGGTCTATCCTTAAATACACCTTTTAAGTGGCTTTTATCTTAAATTCCCTTCTAGTTGGCATCTTTTTAATTAAAATCATAATTGCTCTATTTCTGCCCCATCTGGGTGAGGTGGCCAGGGCTAAATTGAGAAAAAATTTGTGAGTGTAAGAATAATTTCTCCTGTCATGCAGGTACACAAAAGGCAGGATAGGTAGCAGTATGTTTTGTGTTGACCTCTTTTGGTATCCCTAAGGCCATGAGGAGGATCTCTAGCTAAAAGTAGAATTAAGAAAGAATGTGTTAAGAGGCCTTTGAGAACAGAGCCTTACAGGTAAATTATGTTACACTGAACATTAATCTGTAGAAAAAATGTTTTTAAAATGGAGTAACCTTCCAGATTTTTTCTAATCAGAAACACTGGTTGAATAATCCTGACACCTTTTACAGATAAGGTTGCATAAGACATTAACTCTATATCCTTATTCATTCAGTTGGGTCCTGTATCTCACTGTTCTTGGTAATCCACAGAAAATAAGTTTTGTCCTGATGATTTATCAAGGGCTGAAGATGAAAGGAAAGAGATCTTTGGCTGAATGCTTGGATATGTTTTTAAATTGTGCTAAACACCTGAAAAGTTCATAAATATGAAATGGCTGGCTTAATTTTTTTTCCTTTTGTGTCACGGTGCCTTTAAGAGAACTCAGTCTCTCTGCCTGCCTCGGCTAGCTCAGACACCGCAGCAGGCTAAAGGGTACAGCTAGGCAAGTCACGCAAGCCTGCTGATCCCTGTGAGTTCTTGTCCTGAGAGGCTGTGTGAGGCAGTGGAGAATGCTGACAATGATGGAGAAGAAGGGAGGAGCCAGTCCGGTAAAAACGACAGATTTATTTGGGGGTCCCACAGGACCTCCTTACCACCTGCCTGATGCTCAGACTGTCCCTGAGGCTCTTCTGACCTGCTGTTTTATACAGCAGTGAAATGGGGTGTGGTAAGGAGGTTACAACCAATGGGTTTCAACTAAAGGGGTGGTACAAACATGGGGTGACATTACAGAAACCAATCAGGGACAACAGGGAGGGGTTTACACAGACTATGAGAAAAGACTGACAAATAACTGAATAGCTACATGACTTTGGGGAATTACAGGATAATACCAACAGGAGAAAAATGGGGTACAAGGAACATACCATTGTACAATCAACCTGCACAAACCTAACAATCTTATTATGAACTTAATTCCACATGTTATAAATGCCAATATGATATTCCAGTTAAAATAATAATTTGGTTTATTAATAAAGATCAAATCACAGAATTTCGATAAACCCACCAACAGCGGAGAAACTTGACAGAGTTTTTCCCGGGAAAATGCCAAGGGTGAACCGTGAGATACAGAGCCTGGCAGTCTGCTATCTCCCCCAACGGTTCACAAATTTGCCCGGTTCGGGGCTTGGTTTTTATACACTTTATTCTGCCCTCGGCAATATTTCCCCATATTTCCCATTGTTTCCCGACTAGCTATACAAATTCAGGAGTTTCCCCGACCAGGCAGAAAAGAGTTCTTTTCTCAGTTCATATGTTAATGCCCAATTTCTATAGATCCTTATGGTTGATGAATGATCGAGATATGGGTGATGACAGAGATGGAGTAGTCAGGAACCAGGAACCGTTGATGTTTCTGCGACCTTATCTCGATGGGTCTCCTGCTGGTGCTCAAGGAGGCTGTCCGTTTCCCGTAAGCCTATTGTCTCTCTTCTGAATGGAGGCGCCTATTTTTTCAGGGTTGTTAGTTTCACCATCTGCTACAAGGTCTCCTAAAACATATACTTTACCCAATACACAGATATACGGTTTTATAGTTTTCAATAATATTTCATTAACTACAAGAACATGAATTAATCATTTCACATTTTTCACAATTTCCCCATTTCTTTTCCTTTAATTAACTATTTAATTCATGTTCGCATACTTAGCATATTTTTTTCCTTCCCCCTTTAGAAGGCAGTCCACCCTCTCTGATTGCATATTTACCCAACTTTCAATTGTAGACAAAATTTCAATTCTTTTGTTTTCCCGGGTGCTATTTCTCACAAATTCCATTATTATTCTTAGCTTTTTCAATTTTATCTATATATTAATTAGAAATTCGTGGGTCTTTATCTTTGTTTCCATTATATGGATTGGACTGCGTGATGTTAAACCCCCCTCAGAGGTCCCTTTCAGTGGGATTTCTGAGGATGAAGAGAGCATTTGTGACTAATGATCTTTAGGTAGGGTCTGTCGGTTGAAATCCTTTTTGAATTTCATCCCCTGGTCCAAATGTCCCTTTTGAGGGTGCTCCAAGGTGGACTGAATTTTAGCTTCAGGGCCGTCTATGTTGGGAAACCTCAGGCTAAGTTCAGTTTCATTATGCCAGCCCTCTGTCAGGCTCAGTTAGGCTTATGACCATTAGAGTGATCTACAAACCGATTCCTCTGTTTATGCCAGCGCCCATTGGGTTGCATCCAATGGCGAGGTGTTTGTTTCTTCTCAAACAGCAGGTAAAGGTTGCTCCGATCCTCTTTCTGGTTTCTGCCTCATATTTACTAGGTGGTTTCCCCTTAGACGGCTTTAGCTGTTCTGTCGCGGCAGGAGCCTTTTGGACCAAAATCTTGGTTTCTATGTTTTTGCTTTTCCACCCCCGCTTGCCGAATTTTAGGTGTTATCCAATTGATTCCCGTTTTCCCCACCGATCACACGGTCAAAAATGTCTCTCTTAATATTACCCGCCCCCTTCTGGGTTTTCTTTTAAGGTGGATACGAAGGTTTTCCTTCAGGACTTCTCTAAGTCATAGTCCCGTGCTCCTTTAGGCTGTTATGTCCTTGATGTAAATGGATCCTCAAATCTCCTGGGGAAGAAACTACTTTCTACTAGGGATTTTCCTTCGGGGCCTCCTGGGGATGTAGTTCCTCCTCCTTAATTTTTTGGGGCACGGGTTCACCTCTCTTAGTGTTTCTTCGCAGTGGCACCTGTTGTAAAAGGAACATAACAGAGGAACCCTCCAACTGAGGGGTTAGCAAAGACTACACCTTCGTCATATGTCATTCTTTTACCATAATTTATCTGATTATCTAAGTCAAAATCTTGAAATTTTATCATAGCTTGCTTCAAATTAAATTTATCAATTAAGGATCTATGCATAATGTAAATTTAAATTTAGACAGTACTTTTGAAAAATCTTCAGAAATGCCTTACAGGAAAAAAAACCTGCTACAGCTATTATTCAGACAATCTGAATATTTGAATGAGTTTTGCTAGTTCATAATTCACACATCATCTCTATACAAAAATAATCTATCACACAATTCCGCACACAACTCAAAATCTTCTTTTCATGCAAGAATGATTCAATTCCTTATCCAGAATTTAAAGAACTCAATACAAGATTCAAAAATCTTCTTTTTGTACTGTTACAGGGAGAAAGTAAAATTAACAGAAAGAGAATTTTACCTCCTATTGAACGAGGTTTATAATAAAACAGACAAACAACACCTTTTATATATTCTACCAATACATCTGAAAGTGTCCACTTGGTACATGAGTTTTGTACAGCAAGTAAACAATAAACACTAAGACAACTTTAAATCTCATAGACTAGCTCCAGGTAATATGTTTCTAATGAAGGATAGCTTTTAAGTAAAATTAGTATCCAAATGAGAAAAAAACTTAAGACCTCACCCATAATCCTGGGGAAGTATTTTAACAAGACATAGAAAAAAGAAAAAGGAACAAGGCATACAAAATAGAAGAAAATTATATCACAAATAACAGAATCTATTCCTTCACCACTTATAGAATATTCTCAAGATATACAGATGCAATAAAAACAACATTGGCAGCAATATAGAAATGGCCTCGTCTCAGACACTTCTCACATCTGTATTTTGAGACTAGCTTGAAACAGAAAGATTTAGACAAGGAGCATCAGGGTTGTAACTTGTTGAGGGTCTGAGCTTCTTCAGCTTTTATCACAGGAAGTGGATAGAACAGCAAGGCTAATTCATCTGTAACATGCATCAAAATACTTGAAAGCTTTCCAGGGCTGAGTCACCTTAAAACTCAGGCCCTATTAGCTAGACAGCCTTTCCCAATGCAGATACCAGTACGTAGACACCACTATTTATCACAAAGAGCTTCCACAAACTTAGCTTTTACTAACAACCAAACTTCAGCCAACCTATTACCATTTACTTTAGATGAAAGCACCACTCCTGCACCTTTCATCCATTTTTGTGTATTATTACACCCAGAAGCATGGCCTGAAGAACCACAGGCAACTGCCAGCCATATGACATAGAAGCTGCTCCACATAAGTCATTTATTCACTATTTAGAAACACGGGTATCAGAATAGCTCCAAGGTTTGCATTTTCCAAACTGAGGGGTAAGTAAAAAGACACAATATCAAAGGGACAACATTAACTATCTTTTCTATGAAATCAGTAATTAGAAAGGAAAAATCCCTGTTTCCACTAAACAAAATGCATACAAAATAAAGACTGCAGAGAAAAAGATTTCTAACTACTAACACAGAGAAATCACAGCTAGTCCAATTAAGCAGAAAGATCCTCCATGCTTAGATGTGGCTTGGAAAAAAACTTTAAGGCTTGTTTCCCCTACAGAGATTATTATTTGAGAGGAAGGAAAAGAAAAAAACTTTTAGTTCTCAGCTCCTGTCTAGCAGGTGTAACTGCTACTAGTCCTTGGAACCACTGTACCATGGCATAACTCCGACTTAAGAATTGAATCATAAAACTAACTACTACTTCAATATCATCTTCAAGAGTAAAGTTTTCATTTCTAGCCTCTTAACTGCCATAAGCAGCTCTAATTTGGACACCACTGCCCCTATGCCTTAATATTAAGAGAATATACGTAGTGAAAAACTTATGCAACTTAATAAAATACCATATTCCCATTTCATGTTCAAGTTTACTTAATTTCAAACTGTAGCAATTATTTCAAACCTACATGAGTCACATCCATCATGTTATCAACATATTTTAGTTTGCATGAAATCCTCACGTCTAGCAAGCAGATAACTAAGAGAAAAAGCCTTAAACAGACACATGGATACTTTCCACACATAAATACAACTTTCTATACTGTTAATAACCACAAAGCAAGCTTTCATATCTATATTCAGAAGCATTCCTTGTATCCTTCAAATCAATGTTACCTTTTCTCTATTCCCCCCACAAAGACCAAATATATCCAGTAATTTAGCATCTGTGTATCACCTATTAACCTTGGCTTCCAAAACCCCATAATTTATTTATACTAGTTGTACTAATTTCCTGACCTCCTTTCAGTCTTTATCCGGGCATTCAGCACCTTCTATCATCCAATTAACTCAGAGGCAGAAAAGAGAAACAAGAGAAAGGAGAAAAAAAAACCCTTTTAAATTTTTCCCTGCGCACTCAGGTTCCATCGATTCTATGTAAGTCGCGGCAGAATAGCAATATTCACAAAAACACACAGCCTAAAAAAAACTCCTAATACCCTTTCTAGTAAATCAGTTTTATTCTTGATTCCTCCTTCCCAGTCCCTTATCTGTTCTAGTTTTTTCTTTTATACTACTCTCGCCCAGATCCCTACATCGCTATCTCCGTTCTGGGCGGCTCCACGTTGTCCCAGACAGAGAAACACCGCCTGCCCTGCCGCCAAAAAAACCCCGCCGCTTCTGTCTCCTAGCAACCGCACTCGCCTCACCGCGGGGGGTTTTGTTTCCCTTCTCATGTTAACAAAAAAGAAACAGAGAAACTCCACCGATCCTACCTGAAAAAAACCTACACAATTCCTAGGGAACTTCTAAAAAGTGTCCAGCCCGAAATACACAGATCTACCACTACCAAAGAAAAGAGTAAGCGAGATTCCTTTTAAATCCTCTTTCTATCTTTCTTTTAGCAGGCTGGTGAGAAATTTTCCATTCTGGCTTATACGCCTCCCAGCACCACCAGTTTCTCTCTAGTGCATTCCAATTTACTTTAGGTAATTTCTGTTTAGCTCTGCTGCCTAGCTTAACTGTCTTTTTTCCCATGTTTCTTCCCGGGTCGTTCCTGCCACCACACCAACTGTCCCATCCCGAATCTCCCTCAGGTCCTAGATCGTCCTCGGGGGTCCAGGTTTCAGCTAGGGCTTTACCTGATGTATAATTATTTAACTTATATCTTCCCCCTTCCTTTTTCTTACCCTTCTTTCCTTTCTCTCCATAGTTTAGCGTCGGTGGCCGGGGTTCGGGATCGGGACCAGAGGCGGGGACCAGGTCCCCTCTCGGGAATCCCCTCGGGCGAGAGGAGGGGGGCGGCCGCGGAGCTCGTGGTTCCGCATGGGTCTCGGATGACAAAGCTAACACTGTCACCAAGGAAGCCGGGGAGGAGGAAGAGGTGGGGGTTGGTGCAGACAGCGCTTTGGCCACCGAGCCGTGAAAGAGGCTTTTCCCGTAGTCCAATTTATCCAGTATTTCCCTTTGGTCAGAATACAGTTCTACCCGTACCCAGTACCATAACAGGACATATGTTAATTCCTCAAATTCTCTCCTTTTCTTCTTAGATACATAGTCCCACAGAGCTTCCCATGCCCATTCGTCAAAAGTACCAAACACAGGCCATATGAGATTTTTCCATATCTCCTTCTCTCCCCAAACATTCATGCATAGATATATCATCCGATCTTTAGATGCCCTTCTCCTAATTGGGCATTGTTGCCAGCCCTGCACTATTTCTCCCAGTGGGCTTTTCCGGGAGATTTCAAAAGCAGCCCCCGCTGAGGTTTCCCTTAAAGAATCCTCGAGATTCGACCCCATCCTTCCCGTGGCGCAGAAGTTTTGATGGGTTGTCACACACAAAAATTAAATCCCAAATCCTTCTGAACTCGGTGCTGTTAACTTAATAATCCACCAGAGGACCGAACTGGGGAGGTTCTGTTAACGGCGGGCTCTACAACCGCCACCGAAAAAATTAACTGACCCTAAGGTCACAGTCAAGAAGGCTTACTAGTCTCCGAACTCTATGGGACGTCCTCTTTCCTTCAAGACTCCTGGTGACCACCAACCTCCCCGTCGGGAGACATTCACACAAATCTCACAAATTCACACACTTCCCTGTCCACCAGCCGTGTCCCTCGCGGGACAACGGAAACGTGATCTCGAGGTCCGCTCTCGCTTCGTGATAATATCGCGTCTCGTTCACACACACACACACACACGTTCTCATTCGCTAGGTCACCCCACTCAACCACATGATACTTACGGTCTATTTTCCTGTGTGGATTCTTCGTGCACGTAGATTTTTACGAGTGAAACAATACCGTGGTTACCAGGGACCCTTCCCTGCTGAGTTCCTGAGCCCACCCAAGCTAGCTTGTCCTTTTTACCCCTCCGCTGTTGTGGTTTTTGGGTTTGTTTAGCCAGTAGGTTCTGCTGGACTTATCCCGATCTACCGAGCTGCTTTTTACAGCGGGGCACCTCCCAGTCAGATATGGGGGGTCCACAGATTTTCCAAAACTGGCCCCGCTGAGGGCGCCAAAACTGTTATAAATGCCAATACGATATTCCAATTAAAATAATAATTTGGTTTATTAATAAAGATTGAAAAACCCACCAACAGCGGAGAAACTTGACAGTTTTCCCGGGAAAATGCCAAGGATGAACCGTGAGATACAGAGCCTGGCAGTCTGCTATCTCCCCCAACGGTTCACAAATTTGCCCGGTTTGGGGCTTGGTTTTTATACACTTTATTCTGCCCTCGGCAATATTTCCCCATATTTCCCATTGTTTCCCGACTAGCTATACAAATTCAGGAGTTTCCCCGACCAGGCAGAAAAGAGTTCTTTTCTCAGTTCATATGTTAATGACCAATTTCTATAGATCCTTATGGTTGATAAATGATCGAGATATGGGTGATGACCGGAGAGGGAGTAGTCAGGAACCGTTGATGTTTCTGCCACCTTATCTCGATGGGTCTCCTGCTGGTGCTCAAGGAGGCTGTCCGTTTCCCGTAAGCCTATTGTCTCTCTTCTGAATGGAGGCGCCTATTTTTTCAGGGTTGTTAGTTTCACCATCTGCTACAAGGTCTCCTAAAACATATACTTTACCCAATACACAGATATACGGTTTTATAGTTTTCAATAATATTTCATTAACTACAAGAACATGAATTAATCATTTCACATTTTTCACACACACCACCACACTTTTGTCTTCTTTGTATCAAACAAAAATAATAATTAATGCAACAGATCATCAGGGAACTAGAAGTAGAGATCACCCTGATGAAAAGTCATAGTTAATTTAGAATTTCTGGGGAAAGGGATTTTGTGTTGGTCTGACTTGCAGAGGGAGTTTTGATGCTATCAGCTTTCTTTTCCTTACTGAAATGCTAATTCTACCAGAGTAGGCATTTCCATATATAGATATATATCTAAGAGAACATCTTTTGACTTCTAAATACAATTCCAAGATTAAACCTGTTTAGCAGTATAGAAACACTTTTCAGATTTCTTTACTGTTGTCAGAACAACAGCAAAGGCAGCCAGGCTTGATTTTCAACAGCAATACCTGTGTGCTCTCATGTCAACTTTTCTATAGCCATATCTATCAATCTCATTTTTTCAGTGCTCAGTTTTTCAGTTTTAATATAAAGTTTTGAGAAGAATGATGTTTAGTAGCACTAAATCTTGTTCTGTATTAGGGTGTGTACTCAACTTCCTGGCCACATCGGCCTGTGGCATGACCCACAGCACATGAACCAGAAAAGGTCTTTGTATCATCTGCAGCTCACAGCTTCGGCAGAGGCAAGAGGCCTGGTGGTTTATGCATTTCCCTTTCATGTCCATAGGCAAGTCTGCATGTATTTTAAAGTTCATGCAGGAAACATAAATAGGAGGTGTGAGGTTTGGCTACAGGAATAATTACTCAGCCTCTTCCATTTGGCCATTTTTTCAAGCAGTGGTTTAGGAAGATGCAAGCTATATAGGTAAGTACAATACTGGCAGCCGGCTGCTCTTAACAATCATCTTTTACGTGGCCTCCTCCAAGATAGAAAGTACACCATGTAAAGATGAAATACAATTTCAAAGCATTGTTGAGCCTATTATGTTCCTTTTTCATAGATTTAAATGTATGTTATCAGAAAAAAAAAAAAACAACCCAAAAAAACCCAAGCACAGACTCCTACAAGTTACCTGGAATTTATTCTCTTCTTCTGTTAACTTTGCAAACCTCTTAAGTTTCATTCTCTGATTTATAATATCACTTAAATTCCTCATCAGTATTACTTTCCAGGAAATCATTGTATATCATTAATTACTGTGCATAATGTGTGTGCTATACATATAACATTTGACACAAAACCTCATATTTCTAAATGTTTTGAGGCTGACTGTAGGATAGTTTAGCAGTTTAGTGATTTTAAAAGTGAATCTGACATATATTTTCTATGTGCATTTCAGTAGCATACACTGTTTATTTATGGTATCTCTGTACCACCAGAGCTATTTCCATGATGCAACATTCTTTTGTGGTGACTGGGATCAGCAGCTGCTCTAGTTTTCCTCCTATATAATTTTTTTTTTGTTTTGTTTTGCCTCTTAGGATTTGATACCAGCATTTTGCCAATTTGCAAAGACTCCCTCGGCTGGATGTTTAATAGGCTTGATAGGAACTATGACCTGTTGTTGGACCAGTCAGAACTTGGAAGCATTTACCTTGACAAGAACGAGCTGTGCACCAGAGCGTTCTTCAATTCTTGTGACACATACAAAGACAGTTTGATATCTAACAATGAGTGGTGCTACTGCTTCCAAAGACAGCAAGGTAAAAGAAGAGATCAACCTGCATATGTACATGACTGACCTTTTTCTTGGGCTTTATCTTTTTATTAACATATTAAGATTACAGTGAACTACAAGCTCTTAAATACTGTGCAATGAATTTGTTTTAAGGTTTGTGACATATGGCGAATACCTAAAATGAAGTAAAAAAACCCCAAACAAACAAAAAAAAGCCAAACACCTCAAGCTAAATGTAAAGGCTTGCTAGAAATTCAAGGATTCTAAATAAAATGCAACACTGCCGCTAATGCTTTTACAGCTATATTGCTCCTCATGCCAAAATTTAGCATCTATGTAGAGGGAAAGAGCTGAAAATAAAGAACAAAATTACTTAAATTATTTCTTTCCCAGTCTACTTTGCCTACATTATAAAATGAACTTTTTTATTGCTAATGTAGGGTGTCTTAATGTTCAGTGAGCCTAATCAAATAGCTGAATGAACATTATGGGTGAAATTATTTCTAGTCATTTAGACCTAAAACCAGTTGGTTTTTATTACCTAGTTGAATCTCTTGTTAATGTTCTGATGTGGTTTTGGCTAGACAAATAAACACAACCTATAAGCATTGTTTTCCTGAGGATTATATTACAATTTTAGACATAGGTGAGACGTCACGTAAATTATATAATCAAGCTAGTTGTAACATATCAAGGAATTTACTCATTGAATATTGTGTGAAATTGGTCAGAATAACCCCTGGTGTTTTTCTTACTAACATGAGGGAGTTTTTCTAAAGGATAAACAGCAACTAGGGTTTAGATTTCTACTGACGTTAGAGGAAATAAAACTGATTTGGTGGAAAGTTTGCTA
Organism: Prinia subflava; assembly: GCF_021018805.1. Taxonomy (NCBI): domain Eukaryota; kingdom Metazoa; phylum Chordata; class Aves; order Passeriformes; family Cisticolidae; genus Prinia; species Prinia subflava. Next base: position 3,312,750 of record NW_026960607.1, read on the forward strand.
AGCTAATTCAGCCTCTTTCAAAGTTTTAGTATCAGTTTTTAAATCTCACTCGTACCCTTTACCCTTAAATCTCACTCTCATGATAAATTCTCATTAACATTCAACATTTATAGTTTCCTTCCAATTTCTGTGGAAATAAAGGTTTTTATCATGCCACATCTGCCAGTTGTAAATCTAAATAAAAATAAAGTTGTACTTCCATAGATAAATACTAAATAGCTGGTATTTTTTCTTTGGTAACTTTCTTGTTAAAAAGTTAACATTTAAACTTTCAAAATACCTTGTTTGTTTTATAGTAGCACAAGAACTTTTGTTAGATTTTTTATAAGCATGTATGTACTGCTATCAACACTAGCAAATTAGAAATAACACAGAAGTAATGTATCTCTTAAAGAACATAACGTTTTGTTCATTTGTCTATAAAATATAAAAAAGACCACATTAACTTCATCTTAATATATAAATACCCTTAGTCTTTGAAGGGCAATATAATTCTTTCCTATTACCAGAGGAAGTACAGCAAATTACATGTAGGCCTACATAGTAGGCCTACTATGGTCCAATGTTTTTCCACCAATTTCATATAATGCATGCATGGCATAACCAGGGCATTAAGAAAACCCTTCCACAGATTAGTTTCAAGTAGTTCGGCATTTTCTTATCTATAAACACATTTAATGCATAATGTTTGCTCGGTGTACTGTTAGAAGCTAAGGATAGTATTGTAAAGATTGATTTAAACACTACAGAATTGTATTAGTGGTAGCCCAACAGATCCATCTTTAAGTGACACTGATTCTTCACATTGCAGAACCCAACATTATCAAGCTTTTCTTCCCCTTTTTAACCAATTTCCTCACTGTCTTGATAATGGTGTTAAGGTGCTGATTTCAAACAAATTAGGTAGTCCTTGATACCACAGTGTATTTGAGTATATAGTAAAAAATATGTCTCCTAAATGGACATGAATTGAAATGTTTCAGCAACCCTTGCACATGAAACATGCACTTCATCCTTTGAAATTAACGTCATCAAAAATCTGTATTATCCGATTTTTGGTGTAAGGAGAAAAAAGTTTAGTCTTCTTTTGTCATGTCTTATTATTAGCTGTTGCACAACTGCCTGAGCCCTATTTCCCTAGTGTATTAGTGACCCCTTGACTTCTCTGTAATTCACATTGTTATGCTGAACCGTGGAATATGTTCATGTCTAGTTATGTTTTACTTGACGGAATGATCTAAATAAGGCCTTTAACTAAGCCTTTTCTGTTAATAGCAAAGAGATGGAAAAGCTGAGAAATTCAGCAGCTTCTTTCTGATGTTTATTAAAATAGGTTGATATTAACAGAATGTTTCAAGCTATGTAGAGCAGTTCTCTGTAGTCATTGAGCTTAGTAGTGCTTTCTGGGCAGTTTTACAGTACTTTGTTGATTAAAGTTGTTCTAAAGGGAATACAAAAATTAGTCAGCCATATGTATATATTGGGATAGCAATTTCATTGTGCTTTTTAGAAGTACATAATATTTACTTGAGTCATTATCTGAGAGGCCCTCACTGGTTTTGATCTTAGTTTTACCATGCAAGATTCTCAGGATTAGACAAGTACTTGAAACTCTTCTTCGTTCACTCTTTCTGCCTGATTACACTACACTAGAGCTATTACTGCACATTACTAACAACTTCTAGTCAATATAGGCAAGTTTTTTATGAATCCTGAAGTCAGATCTTTCTTGTGGAGATGATGATCTTTCTGTACTAGTTGTCCTGCCTTGACTAATGGTTAAACACTTAAGTACTGTCCAATGATGCTTACTGCATTTTTTCTTGCCCTTACTCTGCTTTAAATGTAGTTTAGTATTTCTGAGGTATATCCAAGCCATTAAAATGCATTTCTTCAGTACATCAAAATCTGCACTGTACCAGTTTTCTTTGCAAGGCTTTCTGTACACTTTGATCACTATGGCACTCTAGTTTTAACAATCCAAGCAAGTGTTTCAGCACTCATCTTTAGAACTTAGTTTCTTAGTTGTTCAATGCTAATGTGACACTTCAGTGCTTTCCTAAATGCTGAAATGCTGAGGCCTTTGCAATGTTGGCCTTTTTATAGGCTGATTTTTTTCTGCCAGTAATTGGTTACTGCAGTCTTGTTTTGTTGTGTCACTGATTCAGAGTAGGAGACTAGCCAAGATTATTAATGTTTAGCAGCAAAGTATTTCTTTACTACAGGCCTCTGCATGGATCAATTAGTCCAGCACTTCTGTAGATGCATTTTCTTAGAGGCTCTTCTGTCTGTCATGCCTGGAAGACATCTTCATGACTTTAAAAACAGTCCCTCTTACAGAAGAATGATAATTATCGTGGTTTGTATTTGCCAGTCTAAAGATTGCAAGGACTTCAAATATATTTATAGATAGTTACAAAGGAAGATGTAACATGCTTTTATCAAGATAAATGGTGATCATAAATGTGATCCCCTGGCAGACTTCTTGAAGTGTAATATTGATGCTTCAGATCCCTAAAGTACAAGCTTTGGATGTCCAGCAATTATAATGCTTGACCCCAAGTACAGGCAAGATGTCACTGCAACTTTATCTGCAGTGGACCATATTCCAGAATTTAGAGAAGCTGCCAAATATTATCTACCTGACAGTTGAAAAATCACTGTTTTGTATTGGGATAAGAAAGAGAATCTGAAATTAGGAGGCTCACTGTGTGGGTAACAGCTCCTTGAGACCTATCTGTTAAAAAATCATAGACGTTCTTTGTCAAACCTACCAGTTTGACTCCAGTTGATCTGTTAATGTGCTCTTTTGGTAAATGAAAGCTTAATTGTGGCAGTCTTGAAGAACTTCTTGACATGACTGGGTACTGATATCTCAAGGGCTGGCGTTAATAGCGTTGGCTACTCTGGTGTGCACCAGTACTTTGAGCAATGACACACTGTGAATGGCTGGTGGTGTGTTGCTCATGATTCACTCCCAGCCATGCACAGATATGATCAGGACAGTTCCTGCCACATCCGTGAAAGTAGATTAAGGATGAAGACGATTAGATAGCTTATTTGTATTCAGATTTTCACACAGACTGATGTCAGATTCATTGCTATTTCAAAAGAAGCTACCACCCTGATTTTTGTAAAGGATTTTTTTTCTCCTTGGCTCAAGACTACTATAAGTTGTCCAGTGACTACTTTTTTAATTGAAATAATTTCAGAAATCTGAAAAAAAGCTTTTCAAACTAAAGAACTAATGTGCAGATAAAGAGGGAGGCATTATGATTTGGGAAGAGAGGAAAAAGAATGTACTGTGAACCAAAAGGAATTGGTTGAACTTCTAGCCTGCTGTTCGCTTTGACAGTTTTAAGCACTAGAGTGATTTAGTATTGTTAAGAGTTTTTGCTGCTTTTATCCTGAGAAGCAAAGTTTAAGTGTGAATCTTGAAGATGTAACTTCTGAGAAGACTGTTTTGAGTAAGTAACTACCTCATGTTGCCTTGTTACCTCTTGGTTAGTGGTATTCATTTTTGTATTTATGCCACCAAAGATTTACAGCTATAAAAGATTTTTTTTCTTTAACCATCATCCATAATTTTTACATTTCCACATGTTAGTGCTCATGTGAGCATAGAAACATATCTATGTTTCTAATTTAGGATTGTTTTAATGGAAAAAAAAATCTATTCTTCCTATTTGACTAGTTTTTTTCCATCAGCATATTTGAGGAGAGGAGAGGAATGAAACGTTCTGTGACATAACCAAACCATTAACCTAACCCTGCCAAATCCACCCCATTCCTAGATCCTTATGACCTGTGACATTTGTATGATAAATGACTGTCATTTATTAGATTAATGGTAGTAGAAAATACCTTTAGTTTAAGAAATAATCTATCCTCAGAATGTTGTAGCATTGAGAGTTTAAATCATCAAATATTGGGAAAAACAGAAACCTTAGTTTTAAAAGATAATGAAATAGTGAGCATAATCATCCTCAAAGTACTTCTTGCAACAAAAAATTTAAAACTTTATGTAGCCTCAACAAATACTCAACAGTGATGTTAAATCTCAGTGATTTTCCAAGAGCACACAGAGAAATTGGTTTGTTGTCTGGAAAGACAACTCCTGAAAATTTCTTCTGGCATTAAGACTCCTGTTGACAGTATTTTGAAAGTGGAGCCTACCCTTCAGGCCTTCACTCTAAAAAAAATCATTGTAGATTTAGTGTCAAAAGCCAGACCCACCACAGTTGAAGCCACTGGAAACATTTATGAGCTTCTTTAAATGTGTTGCATATGTAAATGTTATTTAAAATGTAAAACCAAGAGAAATTAACACCTTCCTGCCAGTAAGGGGTTATTATTGTTATCTACTAGTTTTTATTTACTCTCTTAGATAATACCAAAGATGTGTTGGAATAACTAGGTTGTGCCAGCCAAGAGGGTCTGTATTCACCAGAAGTATATTTTTGATCCTCATTTCATCTAGGCATTTGTCACCAGAGTGCCCAACATAGTCACTGGGTTCTGGTCTTACGTGTGTTCTGCATCAGTGGGCTGGGCCAGTTTTACTCATCTTTAAACCAGCTCAGAACACCTTTTTCTATTTGCATGGAGGAAAAGGGATCCTTGAGTCAGGTACATGGCAAAGATGTATTACAAATTATCAGTCGGCTAAAATGGAAAATGCATGCAGTATTCATGGGATGTAAGATTTTGTCTGAGAACTGTGAATAAACTCAGTAATTCTTTTGCTAGTTCAGAATGAGAAATGCCCTGGTGCTAATAATAGTCTAATGTGGTATGCAGTGCCAGTGTTCAGAGATTAATTAGTGATGTAAACACATTCACATCTTATTTTCTTTGCATTTGTGGGGCATACTGTGAGTTTCTTTTATGGACAGTAAAAAATTAAATTATTGAGAACTAGAATAAGCTGTAGCTGAAGCAAGGAAAACTGAATTTTAATACATATTCTGCTTCTTAGAGTCATCTAAAGTTTGGCCTCCATTTTTAAGTTAGTTTGCTGCACATGGGGCTTCATGCCCATGGGTTCCAGTCTTAAATTGTTGCTGGAGAATCACAGTCATGCAGACTAGTGAAGAAAAGAGTCTTATTTTCTTAGTGTAGTATGTGAAATACAAAATTGGAACACGACTTCTAAAAAGGACAAAAGGGAGGAAATTAAAAGAGCCATCCTGTTTTTAGTTAATACATGAGGAAAGCTTCACAGCTGCACTGGTTTTTATAGACCGGCAAAGTAGGGTGTGATAGAGTTACTATTTTGGTCTATCATTCCTCGATCCTCCAGACTAGTGACTAGATGCTCACTTGGAGATGAGTTAACTGGGGGTGGTGTTCTGCACAAATCCATGGTGGTGTGCAGATTCTAATTCTGAAGCTGTAGCAAGGTGTGGAAATTCTTTTATTTCAGATGTGCGTGTTTCATCAGATCAGTTGTTAGAGTGACCTTACAGCATAGCAAACTGTGAAAACGTAGTCATGTGCTTTCTGTCCTAGATACTGTGTAACCTGTTTAACATTTTTTGTCCTTTTAGATCCACCTTGCCAGACAGAACTCAGCAACATTCAGAAGCAGCAAGGAGGAAAAAAGCTCCTAGGTGAGCCATAGATCATTCTTTTGAAGGTTTTATTATTTACATAAATAACCCTAGTTAAACAGCAACACAAAATCAATATTAATCCAATGAAGATAGACCATAGTAAATCTCAGCAACAAAATTTATGAAATTTTTGAAAGCTATTAAACTTGGTTTTATTATGTTACCTACCAAAAGCTCTTACATCTGTTTTATTACCCTGATAGAAGGTACATTTTTACAGTTACAGAGGGGATGGCATGAGGTACTCCTGAAGTAGTATTTCTGCTGATCCTTTAACTGTAATATTCAGTAAGTAATTGAAATCTTTGTTGTGAATCAGTTTATACTGCATCAATATTTCTGAAGTGTAAAGTCTTCATTTACCACTAGCCACTGTGTAAAAGCTGCAATGAAAGGCTTGGCCCAAAGCAGTCAAAACTGTATTTCTCATAAGGATGGTTTCTAACACGAACTATACACTTTCATATGAATATTTTGTTCATTGTGTTCATCTCCACTTGGTCCAAGTGGTAAACAGTGGATTATTCAGCTGTAGGCAAGTCGCTGCCTCACAAAATAAGTCCCTCTTGTACATATAAATGCAAATTTAATATTAATTTTTTACAGTTTTTTGTGGTGTGTTCTGCTGCATTTTTCTTCTGTGGTGGAATAATTAGTGTGGAAATAAGTGGTTTGTAAAGTACATATTAAACACAACTCCTTGTAGCATATAGTTTGTTAGTCAGGAAGTCTGGCCCTTACTATTCAGACTTGTTTGTACTCCACAGATAATAGAACTTCCCATTCAGGAGTGGGTCCTACATTTGAGCCTTTTCACCAGAATACAGTGAAAATCTGGACTGAGATATTCAGGGAGTAAGAAATATGTATCACAGGATCAACAAAAAATTTAAAGGAAGATCGCTCACTTTATTTCTTGAAACCAGTCCAAGACTGGTATGTGTTATTTTCCCCTCCTACATTTGATACATTCAGTCCCTTTGAGTCAACTGAATTTAGTACTACTAACACAGTCATTGTAGAGTCTGAAATGATGAAACAGGAAAAGGTAGTTACTTTCTGCTATAATTGTGACATTGGCCAGGACATGAACTTTAATATACTGATTCAGCATATATATCTATATCTGTCTGTGTCGATCTGCCTTGCAGGGCAGTACATCCCCTTCTGTGATGAGGATGGGTATTACAAACCCAGTCAGTGCCATGGAAGCCTGGGGCAGTGCTGGTGTGTGGACAGATACGGCAATGAGGTGTCAGGATCCAGAACAAACGGCACAGTGGAATGTGGTTAGTTAACCTTCTGTGGTGTTTGGGTTTGTTATTCCCTCTGATTGCCAACCAGATTAAATTTCTTCAGCAGGAAGTGTGGGACCCAACTACATGGATTTTGATACAAAACCCAACAAAATATAATGTGTTATTGTTATTGCTTCATTATTTTTTGGAACTCCTGTCATTGTGTCAACTACTAATAGATCCCTTACATGTGCTTGGCATAGTGTATATAAAACCAGGAAAAATTAATTTTCTAGAGCAGCATTAGATAAGCCACAGAATGTTTCATGAAATTCCTTTGGGTAATCAGCATGCAAGTGAATTCAATTTGATGTTTTTTTTCAGTTTATATTTGAAGGAATTTCTAAAAGTTTTTAGCACACTAAATCTTCCCTTATTTTTCCCTTCCCTGCAGCACTGTGCAGCGTCTTACAAGAATTCCCATGTCACCTTTATTTGATGTCCCAGATATAAAAGATGAAAAAAAGTATTTTTCCTCCTTTATTTTAAAAAAAAAAGTCATTTATGACTCCTTTTCACTTCTCTAACAAAAGAACATAGCCTGAAGCAGAGAGTAACTTGTATACAGTATTTGAGGTACACACTCAGGCCTATTGTCCATCTGATCCAGGATAATTTCTAGATAAATGGACAGTTTGATATAGTCCGAGACAATATGTAAGAAGTGAACAATAGGTAGGGTATATTATCAGTAGTCCTTATTGTCATCTATGAGTTGGACTTACATTTTTTCAATTGTTCCTTGCACTCATTATAGTTCTACAAATCCATAATGTCTCCTTTTGTTAACATTGAGAAATTATTCAATATTGAGGTGAATTTTTTATGACAAAGGAATCTTCATATTATTTATATTTTATTTTTATGTAACACTCTGTAGTTGTCCTGAAAGGAAATATTCTAGTGTGCCTTTTGTATGGTTATGTAAAATATACTATAAATATGTAGTGCATCTTGTGAGTCTTTTCTATAACTATTATACCTTTTTAGCTATCGATTTAGAGACTTCAGGTGATTTTGCCTCTGGCGATTTCCATGAATGGACAGATGATGAAGATGAAGAAGATGAAATAATGAATGATGAAGATGAAATTGAAGATGATGATGAAGATGAAGGGGATGATGATGATGATAATGATGATGATGATCATGATGGATATATTTGATAATATTAAGGGGTCCATACCTTTCTAAATTTCACAAAATGTTATTTCATAAAATCCCTTTGCTTTTCAAGATCAAGGGGTTCTAACAAATATGTATATTTTGTATGATTATTTCAAACATTGCAGCTGAAGTCATAGAGTTTTTTGTTTAAATAAGAATAATTATATTGTGTGCTTTTGAGTTTTTAAATGCTGTTGCACCGAAGAAAACACATTGGAATTCTAGCCTGAAGAAAAAAATGTTATGTGCTACTGAAAATATATATTTGTGCAGAACACATTAGAAAGCCAACGAGTCCCTTCAAAATTCTGCTGAAAGGATATTTGCCCTTACTTGGAACTGTACATGTCCTCTTCAGAATGCATACTGTGACTTAACTTCAGTTCTGTCAGTGTTTTAGGCCCTGCAATTGTCCATTTAATGAATCAGAAATGTATTGCAGTAGAAAAACATTGGTGCACAAGTAGCATCTCAACCAGCCTTTAATTAACCAAAGGTATGGAGAAAAATCAGGAGGGAAAACTGTAGCAAAGTCCTCCTTTAGGTTTGCATTTGTAGTTACATTTTTATTAGGAAATGGCTAGATTATTGAAAGGATTTTTCAAAAGCAGTAGCATGGACAAGCACCAGTTCTGTAGTTCTAAAATTTTCATGTCCTTCCTTTTTTTTTAGTTTTGTGTCAAGGTCATATAAGCTTTATCATTATTTACTTAAACATTGCTTCACCCTTTGTGGTTTCTCTGTATTTCTCTCTAATCAGACTAGCATAAAATATTTACATTTGGGAAAAAGATGTGCTTAAAATTGTATTACCTTTATATGTGACTATATTTCAGAGTATTGTCACTTTCCCCAAGGTAGTTTTTAATAAATGTATAATGATGCTTTTTATTTTCTTATTTCAGGAAATAGTTTTGCTTTTTATCTTAATTCATGTTGTTTTCTGTTACTAGTGCAGAAACTTATAGAACGTATTGTAAAGGTGCCTTGCAAAATAGAACTAGAGGGGTTTTAGCATGCATACCAGTATAGGATGTTAGGCAATAGCTAAGCACACCCAGTTACCAAATTAATACAAGTATAGGTACTGCTACTGGAATGAAGAAAATGGATTATTTTAATTTTTTTCCTATTATTATGTAATTATCATGTGGTCTAGATTATACTTATTGTGTAGAGTAGCACTTAAGATTTGACTGTACAGAAAATTACTTTAATCACTGTATTTATGTTAGCATGTTAATTGTGTAGACATTTTGGGACTCCACCATCTTCATTCATATTCTATCTTTCTGCCCACAATAAAATAGACATGACCTGTTTAATGTATTACTACAGGTTGTATAATTTAAAAATGAATCACTGATTTACGATCATTAATGAAAGGAAAGTCAGATTCTTATTTGACTTAATTTCTACAAAGTAAATACTAAATCTACTGTTTATCTTATGTAATATTGAAAAGTATAATGTGTTTTCTTTTTTACTGTTTCTGTGCAGTTTGCAAAATAAAAACTCTTGTAACCAACCTTTGGCCAGTATGCCCATCATTTTGACTTTTTACATAGTCTGAAATTTAGAATTAGGGAGAATTCATGTTTCAGATACATTTTACCTATAAAATATGTATTTATTTGAATAAAGACATTAATGTTTTTTTTTCATTAAAAAATACTTTAATAGAGCAAAACACATAGGAAGCTTCTGGTTTTCTGTAATTTCCCTGATTTTTCTATAGCTTTGTTATGTACTTTTATGTCATTGTTTTCATTACATAGTAAAGAAAGAGAGACTTCTTTTCAAGCTCTGTCATTATTTGTGGGGCATAGTTGTGTTATTTTCTTAAATAAAGATAGTTAAGAGTTTACCATTCTGGTAGTGGGATTTTGTCAGAGAACAGTTTCTTATGAGTGAAATTCACTGATATATAAACTGATTTTAAATAAAGAAGCTAAAGAACAAATGTTGTCATTATTGGTTGATACAGTAAGTACTGTTGTGGGGAATTTTTTGTATGTGACAAGTGGTTATTAGATGACAAACTGAAAATGCATTTCATTAAAACTTGTGATATTAGGTGAATTAAAAAGAATTCATAATGTGTTTTGTCTAAAGGAATTACAGTATGAAGACCTTTCTGAAAACAGCTGTCATGCAGAAGAGCCTGAAAGAAGTTTATATTCTTTCTTCCCTGAAAATTCCCCACTGAACTGAAAGAGGAGGAGTATAGATGCATTTTAGTCCCCAAGCATTAAAGCTACTTAGCATAAATTCAGAAGTAAGTCAAGATAGTTAA